>NW_021620932.1:2338146-2365129 GCF_004785775.1 Grammomys surdaster
ACACACACACACACACACACACACACACACACACACACACACACACACCAAGTAAATACCTTCCAGAGAAAATCTGCTAGTGGAGGTTTCCTCAACCTGAGTGGTTAGAATTAAACACTTTGCCATCCTAAAGGCATAATAAGCAAGTCCTCTCTGTCCCTAATCCAATCTTCTGCTTCGGCTTCACACTCCCTTAACACTCTGCTCCTCTCTAAGTGAGGGAGTAATCTGATGATGCAGTCGCTCCCAGTGTGTCCTTAGTTCCAGAACTAGATGAATTTCTCCTAAGGGTTAAATAACTATATATTTAACTTGATTATCTTTAGATTTTTGTCATAAAGTGTTAAAATTTCTATCAAATGGCTAGGGCAAGTAGTTTGGAAATGCACATGGCCTTAGGGGTTATTGAGACTTTAAGGATAATAAACTACCCACTCCACACTCAGAGTAAACTCTTTGTTTTGCCTGTTTTCACCACCTGCCACACTAGAGTAATCCACAGGCAGGAAAGCAGATGGGGAGGAGAAATAATACGATAAGAGACACCATTAGAAATGAACTATTCATAGCAACTAACGTTGAATAGTTGTCGCATCCCTCCAAACAAAGCTTGTAGACAACGCCGAGCATCCAGGGATCTTCAGAATAACAGCGGTAAAGTTATTCATATTTTTGTAGCAGGTATACAATTAACAAGTTAGTACTAATATCCAAAAGGATACGTCAATAAAACTAAAATGGAAAAGATGGACAGCAGCTGTTCAAGTCAGAAATCTATTAACTGTAATAGTCATAGTTATTCTGCATGTGCCATCCTTTCAATTTTCTGCACAAAGTCATGTAATCATCACAGTCATTCCCTTTCACCTATAAGAAATCCAGACAGAGAGATGATAAGTCACTTACTTGTCCAGAACACACAGCCTATCAATAATAAAGGAGGTTCAGGAAGATGCTCTCCACCCTTGCACTTTGCACCTTCCAGCTTCTAACACAAGAAGAACAAGTAGATGCCTTCTTCCTCTTTAAGTTCTAGCTAGTTTTACTAAGCACAGACTCAGTATCAGAGTAGCCATTTAGATTTTCCAGGGAGCAGAGCCACATTATGAATTGGGAGGGGAAGGGACCTTACTGGTGCCTGGTGCTAGGATAAAAATTCAGGAAAAAAAATAGTAAAAACTATGAATAAATATAGCCCTGAGACATGCCAGTTGGCTGCTGCTGTAAATATGTGTACCTCCCAAGTATCATTGAAAAATAAACACACAGACTTCCCAGGAAGCTATTTGGCTTGGGTAGCAATGAATTCTGACATTCAGGAAACTTGCACTATATCCCGAAACATAAAGGGCTTCTCATTGTGCTTCTGAGAGGTGATAACATGTTTCATAAATAAACATTTCACTTTGTTTCCTCCTTAGTGGAATTATCTTTGCTGCTTTGATATATTTTCTTAGTACTTGGGGCAACCTGTCCTAACCTCTGATGAAAGAAAATAAGAAACAATCCTTATACACAAGAAAAGACAAATCTAATAGTTGTGTTTGCAAACATCAAATAGCAGTGGGCTAAAGCAGTGCAATAGAAAGCTATCAATTAATTTTGTTGTAACTGTATGCACCTGTGAGCGACTCCTTAATTAAAGAGCCAAACAGAAATCTCTCACAGTCTTATGTCGCATTACTTGCACTTATGTGACTGTCAATTAGCTGGAGTGGATAAACACGACTGGAAACACACCATGTGGACTTCGAGTAAAGAAAGAAAACAACCGAGAGATTTGCTTATGGAGAAAGAAAGAACCAGAGACAAATATGGACCATTCTCCTTGGGAATAAATATCCATTTCAATAAAGCAAATGAAAGTAGATTCTTTGTGCTGAAAGGACTGAACTCCCCCAGTCACTGGAACAAAGAAAGTTCAGCTTTCCTACACAGATATACATCAAAAGGAACAGCAGAGGAGCATCTGGACTGCGGGGGAACAGGAGCTTAAGGAACATACTGTTTTATTTCTGTATTAAAGAAAGCAGAGTGAATTCCTCAGCTAGTTGTCTCCCAAGATAATAACTTTCTACCTGTAGATCTTTCACCATGGTTTCCCCTATCCTCGGTTTTTTAGTGTTTTGGAAGACAACTTCAGTTGGGGAGCTGAGGGAGAGGAAATTAAGACCTGTGAGAAGAGAATGTCAAGGTTCCCTGTGGAAAAAAAAGATGGATGGTTCAAGTTGGAAATTTCCAGTTGTCAGCTCTGCTCTGCAGTGATTTATTTTGCTAATTGAAAGAAAAGAACTGTGGAGTTATGAGATTGAAAATTGAACAGGCAACATTTGAATTATGATGAAATTATAGCCCACCACTAAAAGCCTCCCTCAACCTTTGTCATCAGAAGGGAGTGACATTGCAGCAGCTTTAATACAGGTGCTTTGGAGAAAAGTTAAAATGGTTTCTTGGGAAAGTAGACAGCACATCAGGTGGTCACTAAAAAGACTAATAGTTCAATTCCCTGAACCCACAGAAGGATGGAAGACCCTTGAGGGCAGCATTTGTGCATGTGCATGTGCATGCACATGTATGATGTCTCTTCCCCAGTACTTAATACAGAGCCTGAAAAAATAAATGTAAATGAAAAATGTCTCGTAAACGTTATCCTATCCATTTTCACTCCTTTGTTTCCTGGGACTTTAGGAGAGTAACTAATTTCTATTTTAGATCACACACACACACACACACACACACACACGCACATGCACATGCACACACACACACACACACTAAGCTTAACTGAAAGAACGCCACCGTCACCCAACATTGTAGTTCACAGTTTAGGCCTCTCTGGCCGGTGAACCAACTTTAGAAGAGATCGAATATCTTTGAACAGTCAAGTGTTCACAGGTGTTATCTATATTTATAACAAAGTACACACACAACTATATGTCACACACCTTTCCTGACGTTATCACAAGGTTCAGTTTCAAAGATGAATAAAAAATAATCTACCAAAATAATGGCTGAAGTTATTTCTCATTATATATCTATGGTACTATCCTTCAAGTCTTCTCTGTCAGCTGTCTTTGCAAATAAAGCTTTGTTGGGACCCAGTATGCTCATTCATTTACGTATTGTCTATGGCTGATTTCACACTACAGTGGAGAGGGAAATTATTAGCAATCGAGACAAGAGAACATGCAAAGCCTATACTATTTCCTGTCAGCTCTATTAAGCAAAAAGACTAGTGACCCCTGAACAGAGCTGTTGATGTGATTACAGTTTCGTTAATCCCACGAATGTCAGTCGCTGTGGTGTATCTCATTAGCCCATTAACAGGGTTTATTTCATTACGTTGAGGCAACAAATATATAGTGTTGATTTGATTTGCATTTGAATCTTCTCAGTTGAAGTTTATAAATGTTAAATAATCAGTCTGTTTTTGAGAAGTCACTGACTCCTTAAAAAGCTCTTTGAAGCCACATGACTGAGGTGCCAGGTAAAGCCCCTGCTCACTTCCCTATATCGCCAAGAACAATCTATAATTATATTCAAAAACAATTTCTGCACAATTGCTGTTGTTGACTGTGTGCCTTGCTATCTGCCAACTAAATAGGTCTGTGTCACACTCATTTCAACTCCATGTATGTGTTCTCAGTAATTGCAATGTCTTAGGTATTGGCTAAATTCTTGCTAAAACAATGAGTGGATGCTCATGTCTTCTACATATTCTAGTGTACCGATCTGAGACAGCATTCCTTAATATCACAGATTAGGTTTGCTTAAATGATATGAGGAGGATACAAGTGATTGGATAGGGGAAATGAAAACAGTCCACAGCCTTCTTAGACAAGTGGGTGTGAATACATATAGGATAAGGAGGAAAGGAGGGAAGAAGATTAAAAAGAACAAAAATCATGCACACAATTCTGTGTATAAACATACACACGTGTGTGTATATATATTATATGAATATATAATATATATTATAATATATATACATAATATATATAATAATATATATAATGAACTTTTTTTCATCTAAGCTGATGGCACTCTCTGCAACAGTCAACCACATAAGAAACCCCAATACAGACATTAGAATCCCTCTTTTGAGTTGTTGGCCACGGCTTTCTAGAGAATCTCGAAACATAGCCTATTGTGATTGCCCTGGTTTATATAGCAGAGGTGGAAGGTGAGTTTCTAGTCCGGAAGACACCATGCACTTCAGAAATACTTCCCAATCTCCCTTAATCTGGAAGTGATCTGAGTACTCCTTGAGGACTACCTTTAATAGTATCAGAAGGCATCATACATACTTTCAAAGGAGGCAGGCAACCAACAGTTCTACCCAGCTATAATGCGTATTAACCACATCAATGACCAGCATGACACGATAACTTTACATATACTTTGAAGATAAACAACTGCTGTCTAATTGTACTTAAGACTTAATAAAACAAGAGGGATACCATAGCTGGTACAGGAAACCTTGCTAACTACTCAGTGCTAGTGAAATCATGGTTATTGGATGAGAATTTATCACTAATCTATAATACCAGCATAATTCCTAATAGCAAATTATAAGCATTTTTTGTTATAGCCACAGATAATCTCATCAGCAAAACGTATCTTTGCAACTGAAAGAGACCATTACAGAAAACTCTACCACATCAAAACAAAGAGCTATGGAGCCCAGTCCAATGGATACATCTATGAAACATTCTATCATCTAAAGTTCAGGGAACCTTGTAAAAGGGTTGAAGAGCTGGAGGATTGGGAGATTTTCTGTGAGACTGTACTCTTAGTAACTTCAGAATATCATCATAGACAATCTTCCTAGAAACATCAAAAGCTACACCTGTAATGTTTTACCAACATGACTGCCTAAACATGATCTGAAGAATAGTGATACAAACAAACATGCCTAGCTGTATGGGGAAATATTATGAAGAGACCTCAACCTCAGTCCTATACAAAGACCTATAGGGCACCTCCTAAAGCTGAGAGGAGGAGAGATGCACCTCACAGGGAAGAGTTGACAAATTGAGTTTTCAATTCCAAACAGTCAGTCCTGAAACATACATGTATGCAACATCATATGAACTCAATAGGTTATATTTAGAAAGAAAAGTTGTAATTAAAGTGGAATCTAAAAATTAAAACAAAATGCAGTGTATTGACCTTCTTTAGATCCTGATTCAAATGAACAAATATTTCTGTAAAAAAAATAGAGATCTTTCTGAGCATTGTGATACTTCTAATCTCAGAACATAGGAGAACACAGAGGAAGGATAAAGAACTCAGGGATACTTTGGTCTATATAGTAAGCTCCAACGAGGCTGGCCCACATAGGCAATCTTTCTCAAGGGCAAATAAATAAAGGCTAAAAATTAATTTTGTCTCAGTTTTAAATGCTAGGTCCAAGACCACGGTGACAATAGGTTTCATTGTCTTTGTTCAGTGGCTGGTAAAGGGTCTCATACTACCTGAGAACCTTACGGTTTTGCCTCTCAATGCCCAAACAGAGGGTGAGGAAGGAGAGAAGGGATAAGAGAATGCCGGTATATCTTCCCCTTTACCTCCTCTCTTCTTTCTTCCTTTCCCTCTACTGTCTTCTCTTCTTTCTCCTCCTTGTTTTTATAATATGCTTATTATACATTTGATTTTCTTCATCTCATGGTCATGCATAGTTGCATGAGAAGAGGGTTCACCTCCTGGGAACTCATTTAACCTTACTCACCTGCTCTTTTGAGAATTTGTTTTGTTTGGAGAGAATTATCTTAAATTTGTACTGATACATTAATTTAGAGAGAGGGAGGTTCATCATATAAGCTAAAAGAACTAACAAAAAAGTCTCATTGTTTGTCCTGTTCTCTTAGTAGCTGCTGCTGTTCTCTCATCTGTGTCCCTGTGACTCCAGTTGACCCTTAAATATACTGTTAAGCACATATTTTAAACATGACAAGATAATCAATAAATCTCATAAATATTGATGTCTCTGGGAGGAATTGCATCTTCTGCTAGAGATCAGCATGTGGAGTGCAGCACCCACCCAGTAATTCTTCAAAAGTCCTAGAGAGAAAGCCATTGTCACATTATTTTTGCTTTCTTACTATGTCATTACAGATTGTGTCAAGGATGCCTGTCAGGCTCTTGTACCAACAATGTTTTGAAGCCATGACATCATTTTGACAGTAATTTCCATTTTTCCATTATTCCATAAGAAGCCCCTCACATCTCCTGTTTTATGGGAACCATTACACTGTCTAAGAACTCAGACATCAACTGTGTGTATTGCTTCCAGGAAAAAAATACTGAGAGAAAAAAAAAAGGCAAGGGGTTGTTAATGAATGTGCTAACGACTGGAGTGATCTTTGTATATCCTGGTAGTATGATAGAAGGTGATTGAACTGATCTCCCCCTTTAGGCTTCTGCTTAATGACACCCCTATTTTTCAATCTCATAATAGCACAAGGCCTATGGAAGGAAATCCTTGGCCTCCCAAGTGCTTTCATTTTCAGGAATAACATCACAACATATAAGTCAGTGGAGGCTGGTGATTTTTCAGTGTTTTTTGTACTGTCAGCCTCTTCATCCTAAACATTCACACTTACAGTAAGTGGTTACACTAAAATCCTTCAGCTTATCCATCTCTCTCCTTCATCTTTCACTGCATGTTTGCATCGGGCTCTATCAGAGTGGACGGTATCACAGATAATACAAAAATACACCCTGCAAGATCTCAAGGGAAGTATGGACCATGCCTCTCCTTAGATACTGGGGATGTTATAAACTTTTTCTGGTTCTTTCTCACTGAGAGGTCTCTGCCCCGGTACAGTACAAGATATTACAAGATATAACAACTTGGAAAGAGACATTGTAAGAAAGTAATGCTGAGGTCTTATCCTAAAATGATGGCTTTACCTCATAATAAAATTAAAAACAAATAAAATCCAAAGCAAACAAATAACCCACAAAAACCAAACTTAACAAGAATTAAAGTCCCAACAGTTAGAACTGAGATAGAATATTTAAAATGGTTCTGGGACGAAGTTTGAAGACCTATGACACCTAAGTAGTACACAGTCATCACAGTCCAGTCATGATGCCTATAGCTTCTGGAGCTAGCTTCTCTCAGTGAAAGCTAGATCTCTTATTTACAAGCTCTGTTAACTTAAGGCAGATTTATTAACCTATTGTACCTCAGTGTCTCCTGTAGAAAATAGTGGTATTTGTTATTTATAATATCTTAGCTTATAAGGTGGTTAATAATGTATTAATATATAAGTTGTCAAATCAGTAACTGGCACAGGATATGCACTTTTTCTGTACATACTAGGTATAATTAGAAACGGTAATTTTCCATCAGACTTTATCTGTACTTTATTTTTAGGGGTTATTGTTGCAGCAAATACTCTCCGCTACAAAGCTGTGTCTGGCCAAATCCTCTTCTTATTAGCTGACCCGCATATGTGATACACAAGTGTACTTGGGCTAGGCCATAGTGTTCAACTGCTTTTTCTGGTGGGTTTCTAGTTAAGCTGATCTAACAAGATTATTTTTTAAAAAATATTTATTTTACTTTATTTTTACCTGCATTAGCATTTTTGCTGAATGTATGCATATGTACTGCAGTGTGAAGTTGGAGCTGGATCCCCTGGAACTAGTTACAGACAGTTCTAAGTAGCACATACTGCTGGCATCTCAATCCTGGTCCTCTATAAGAACAACAAAATACTCACCCATCCCAAGTGGGACATTCAGAAAAGGTTACAGATGAGAAAGAGGCAGATACATGTAGCATGCTTACCTCTTCTACACAATAATCTATAGATTAGTCTACATGCTTTGGTGAAAGTAGTTGTTAGCAGTTGGTAATCATCTGATGTTAAGTCAGCAAAAACAGTCACATCTTCCATTTTATCTTTCTTTCATTAGAAATTTTGGCAGCATATGTCATAACTTGTCTTTTAAACTTTTGCTTTCCTGTACTGATCCTGTCTTGTTTGGCTTCCTCGCTAGCAGTGGAGAACGTTGACATAATTTGGAGCCCTTCACGCGAGTCCTAGAACTTTCCTTAGTATGCCTTGTAGTTCATGTGTGTTGCATGAGAGAAGAATAAATAAAAATAAAGAAAATTTATAAATGAAAAAGTAATACAATATCTGCTTATTCAAAAAGTTAACAAGATGCATGGAAAATGAACAAAACTGTCTTTATCAAGTGTCAAAATAAGTGAGCAGAGTACACTGCATGCCAGTACAATTACAAAGTAGTGATTCTATGTTAATACAAATATACATAGCACACATGTGCATGCATATGCACAGAGTTGTTTTCCTCCAATGAATAAAGGTTTAAAGCATGACTCTATACCTCTGCTGTAATGAATTTTCATGTCACATAACTTTTGCATATTTTCTCGTATGTACTATTTTCTCTGAAACAGAATATTTTTGTTATTTTGTAGGCCCATTTTTTAAACTAAAATAAATATGACTCAAAGCTCAAAATGACTTTTGATTGTCTCATCAATCCAAATTTCCCTTTATATAATGTAAGTTAAGTATTTTTATGAATGCTTTAAGCTTTAAAACTAATTTTTAAAGTAGGATTAAATACATTTTTAAATGTAGATGATTGAGATCAATACCACTTCTCATTGAGATCTGTACATCTTCTAGCTATTTTTTTGAAATGCTCAAACTATAATGCACTCTTACGATTCATACTTAAAAGCAAACTTAAAACTGGGCATGGTTCGACACACCTTTAATCCCAGCACCTGAGATGCAAAGGCAGGTGAATATCTCTGTGTGTCAGGACAGCCTGGTTTATGAAGCAAGTCCAGGACAGCCAGCCCTCTGTTATACTGAAAAACTCTGTCTCCAAAAACAAAACCCAGAACCCAAAACCCAAAACCCCAAAACACAAAAATCCAAAACCAAAACCAAATCCAAAATAGAAAGAAAACAAAAAACAACAACAAATATAGACTTAAAAATAGAACTTGAAGTAATCAAGGAAAGGAGTAACAACAGAAGGAACCAAGGTATGAGGACTTTGATAACATCCTACAAAGAAACGTGATTTAGCTAGTGCAGTATTTTAACGATTGTCTTGGACAGTGGAGGTTTGCAGATGTCTTCCTCAATGAATATGGCATCCAACGTCTCCCATATATACACAAAATCCTGGTCTGGACCAGACACATCAGCAAGCCCTTCAAAATAAATGAGTCATCTTCCTCTCCAGCCCCTGGAAACTGGTAGAGCACAGTCAGAAAGGCAACAATATCCTCCAAAGTCAAGGTCTCCCTGGGATGTGGGTCTATGAGAATCAGTTTTGATAGTTGGCTTATTAAACCGGTATTAAAAATATCACCTTAAATATAAAGAGCAAAAGCTTACAGAAAGACAGCATAGAAATTATCTACAAATAAAATTGAACTATCAATAAACAATATAAATCAAAACAAAAAGAAAGAAACAAAACTGAACTATCAATGAATAAATATAAGTCAAAAGAAGAAAAGAAAAGAAAAAAGTTGATTTAATTCTGAATTCAAAAATAAATATTCCCCCAAATTTGAAAAATATGAACTACAGTGTAAGAGTTCATGATTTACCCAAACATGATACCCTGGACTCAAATAGTATGTAAACACAAGGAGTGTTTTATTCTGCAGAAGTCCAGCATGCCAGGATCTCATATTACCAGAATAGAGAGACAACCAAGTGAGCCTGCCCGCCTGATTTGAAGGACGTTAGGGAATTCCGGGTGTTGGGTCCATCTCTATGGGTATCTCATTACTGGGGTGTGGGGGCTGGAAACTTGCTGGGGAGGTCTGAAAATGGTTGCTGAGGAAGTAGCTGAGGAAGTCTGGAAACTGCTCCTGACCCCACTGTCTTTATATCAGGCCAGGTGGTGGGGCAGCTTCTGAGGCCTGGACTTGCCTTGAATTGCCCAGTTCTTGGAGACAGAGCTTTAGGCCTAGTAGCCTTAACTGCCAATTTGAATCCTGTCATGAAATCAGCCCAGCCTTCTCAACAGGAAGTTAAAAGGCTTCTGCACAAGGAAGAACAATATTAGCAGAGCAAAGGCCTGCACAGTGGGTGAGGCTCTGCTGGTTACAATGGGAAAGGGAGGAAAGTAAGTTGGAGGAAGTGAGGAGAGGGTAAGAAAGCAGGTAACATAAAAATGGAAAAGAAGCTTTTTGGGAGGGGAAACCTATATAAGGGAAGGGTAGAGGATGGGGAAGGAAATGACAAAACAAAACAACAACAACAACAAAAACTTTGCTGACAAATTACATGCTAAAGCCTTTGTTTACTAATTTAAAAAAATTAATATAACTGAAAGATACATTTCATTACAAGGATTGAAAGATAGTTTCTTAAACAGAGGAATCAGCATATTTGAATATGAGACGCTGGAAACCATTGATTCTGAGGGGCAGAAAGCAAACAAACAAAAAACCTGTTTAAATATAAACGGAGTCTACCAGAACTGTATGACCTCTGGAAAACCATCACAGACATTTTGTGTAAGAGAAGAAAGGAAAAAAGAAGTGTAGAAAGAGAACTTTTTAAAGTGACTTAAAACTTTCCAAATTTGAATACTTTAATATAATTGTTGCAAAACTCAGCAAACTTCAATGGGATGAATTACAAGCGACCTACACCACAGCACTTTATAATTATGTTGTTAAAAGCTTTTTGAAACAAGCAAAGGGGTGACTTATCACAAACAAGGGATCTTTGATCAGACTGCCAAAAAATTTCTCATCAGAAATCTCAGAGACATGGAGTCAGTGGACTGACAGCTGAAAACGAAGCCAGAAAACAACTCATGGCATTGTCGGAAGAAGCCTATATTTAGCAAAGCCATCCTTTAAAAGAGGAAGAAGTAGTAAGGTATGCCCAGTCAAATAGAAGCAGAACTTCACTGCCACTAGTTTGGCCATGTAGGGAACAGTAAGGAGAATTCTGCAGAAGGAAACGAAAAATGCACTCTACAGTTACTTGGTGGGTCAGAGAGAAACAAATGTTTCAGGAAATACAAACACATGGGTAATTATAAACACTGGTAACGTAATAATCATTTGTAACTCACCTTCTGCTCTCTCTAAATATTAACAGACTGTTTTTAAAGCCATAGCTTATATTTTGGACATAATACATGTAGATGTAATTTTGTGAAGTCTACAGGGTAAAGGGACCGGTACATACCTGCTAAAGGAGAAAACCTTTTTGTGTTATTGATGCTACACTTGCATAGATTCAACTTAGAGTGGTATAAATTTAAGATGTTATAGTATCCAACATATCCTTAAAGAATATAGATTAGACATATAAAGAAGATAGATTAGGTGTTCCTTTTAAAAAATAAAAGAGTGTAATATAAGAGATTAAAGGTAAGCAGCTTTATAACATGGGAAACAAATAGAAAGTGCCAGAAGTCACTACTTTCTTGTAATTATTTTAAATGTAAATGGACTAAAGTCTTCTATTAAAACACACAATAGCAGAATGGATTTGTAAACCTTAAGTAGCTATGCTCTTTCTACAGCCGATTCACTTGGTAAGATGCAAACCCATTGAACATGAAAGTATAGAAAAGGATACTCCGTGAAAGGATACTCCGAGATCACACATGGAAATAATGTTATCAATCCAAACAGCATTTAAATAGGAGGTTAGGAGATGTAAGGCACTGTATAGCAAATGATATTTTAGTACCTAGGAACATAGAACAATTTTCGGCATTCATACATTTAACAGTTCATCAAGTAAGTATACAAGGCACGATTGAACCACTTGGATCTTAGAGTTCTACAATTGAAACAGGAAGTTTTAATACTTTCAAAATGGATAAAATAACCAGAAAGCCCATAAACGCTGTACAGTAAATGTTCTTATTTAATATCAATGGAATGTGTGTTTGCTTTCTGTCTTTTCAGGAAAGATTGCAAGCTGGGCAACAAATTGTGTATCAATAGAATTTAAACTCCACATCAACAGTGTAACTTCTCAGATCACACTGGGATGAAGTAAAAACCCAAAACCATAGCACTAGGAAAGTGAGAAAAGTCATGAATTCCTTGGAATTTGTTTCTAAAGAAAGAGCTTTGCTTTCAAGCCCTGAATGATCTCAAACTCACTGTGTGACTGAGGCGGTCTTGAAAACTGCCGTCTACCTGCATCAGTCCTTGATTGGATTGCAGACATGTGTCACCATGACAGTAAGGAGACACACAGATGAAACACAACCACAGATGAAAATGGAAATGTTAAGAGAAATTAGAAAAGAGTTGGAGATGAATGAAAATTTACACCTGAAATATCAAAATGTATCAGGCAACAGAAGCAGTGCTATAAGGGGATATTTATATCTATAAACACATCATAACACAAGAGAAAGATTTCAACTCAATAACAACTTTACAAATCAGTTGCCTCATAAGAGACAAATAATTTAAGTTCAGAGTTGTTAAAAGAGAATGGAAATAATAAAGACAGCAGCAGAGGTAAATAGAACAGGAGAGAGAAAACGAAGTAGAAATAGAAAAGAAATTCAGCCAAAGATAGTGCTCTGAGAAGCTCAACAGAATCAGGAATATTTGACATAAGTGAAACTTTAAAAGAGAAAAGACTTAAATTGCTAAAATAGAAAAAAGGAGACATTGCTACCAAATTCATAGAAATAAAAGTGTGTGTATGTGTGGGGGCGGGGGGAGGGAAAGAGAGAGAAAGACTAAGATACAGCTGTGTGGCAACAAATTGGATAGCTTACATAAAACTGGCAAAACAATCTTAAATGACATGTAAGAAGTAAGAAAATTGATTGAGGCCACTGAGTGGTTTAGCTGGTGCATAAAGGTGCTTGCTATTTAAACCTGGAGAGCTGAGTTTTATCCCTGAGTAACTTGTAAAGGTAGGTGTAGTGAGCCAACCACACTAACTTGTCCTTTGACATCCATAAGCCCAGATGCACATCATGTATATTTGCACGAGTGTACACACACACACACACACACACACACACACACACAAAGTAAATAATTTCTTTCTAAAAAGATCAAATCACTAGTTAAAAATGTGGTGAAAAACATTCCTTTTTCTTTTTTCCAAGACAGTATTTCTCTGTGTAGTTCTGGCAGTCCTGGAAGTCACTTTGTAGATCAAGTTGTCCTGGAGCTCAGAGATCTACTTGCCTGTCTGCCTCATCCTGGGATTAAAGGTTAGTGCCACCATGCCTGGCTAGGTTTTACTTGTATCATATTTCAGTGAAACTAACATCAGCTCTCCCAAGGCTTCTGAAATATTAAGGCAAAATACTTTTATTGGAAAAGGAAGTTTCATATATGTAGATTTTCAGCTTCTGTTGGGTCATATACATTGTCCTTTGGCTCAGAACATTTGCTTGCCAGGAGATAAAGAGTCCATAGTTCCTATACTGAGTTCATTGCTTCATGTAGGAAGGCCTTCTCTCTTACAAGTTCATTGTATATTCTCAGGTTCTGCTTAGGAATGCGAGTCAATGGTCCTAAGTAATAGCCCCTCTTTTTGGGTTTCAAAGTCTACTGATTGGGAGGGGTGCATTTTGTTGCTATAGAAGAGAGGTGCATATAGGCCATATGCTCCCTGGGTCAGCTGCCATAGACATTTTTGATATGACAAACAAATGTGAGCCATGTCAAATCCAATTTTACGGTCATTTCTCTGTGGCATTTTCAAGCACTGGAGAATGTGATATCAAGTGATAGTGGTCTGTAATGTGTATGATTGTATAGATTGTATGGACGGTCACATTGTGACCATCTTTGCTAACTTCCATGTAGTAGAGAGTTCTCTTCAACATTTGTAAAAATATCCAACTATTCCTTTTATATAAACCAAATGAAGATACTATCCAAAAACTACAGATTGATCTTCTTTTTGTAAATTGATTTAAAGACATTATAAATTGATGTCTTCTAAGTATTGCATAGCATCATTATATGAATATCTTTACTGAAAAATAAGCAATGTTCATAAAATAAAAATCAATCTGGGTAATATACCAGAATAATTACAATGAAGGAGGGGAAAACCACCTTAATATATATTTCCCCAAAGAATATCCTCTTATAATAAAAACCCTCAACAAATTATGAACAGAAAGAGCTGCCTTAGCTTTATCTAGCCTGTATGAAAACCAGAACATTAAACACCAACCAGCAATAAAGAAGTAACATAATCCATTTATTTAGGCAACATAGTGAAGGTACCCTCTTTTTACTTTGGCTAGTTCTAGACACTAGAGTATTAGAACTTCTAGCTAGAGCAATTAGACAAGAAAAAGAAATTTAAAAAGCCTCTGAACTAAAAAAAACGAAGAAGAAGAAGTAAAATTATGTCCATTTGTAGACGATATTAATTAAGTGAAGAAAGCACTGAAAAGTCATATACAAAGCAAAGGCTGCTAGAACTAATAGGGGAAGAAAAAAATCAAAGTCATCACACCCACTCCTGTGACATTTCAATATAGTGGATCTCTATACTTACAATGAGGAATCAGAAAAAATTAAATTAGTTTAATTTTTAATATATTTTATTTTCAATAAAAATTTTAAAAAGGAAAAAAGCACAAAAGAAGTTCAACATCACCAACCATTAAAGAACTTAAAGATTTTTAAAAATCAAAACTACAATACAATACAATCTCAGAGTGGCTACTATCAAAATGAGCAATTATTTGTGAAGATGTGGAAAAAATAGAACCCTTTTAATTGTGGTTTATAATGTAAAAATGGTGCGGATTCTGTAGAAAATGATTTGGGAGTTCCTCAAAAAACCAAAATTTAATTGCCAAGCACCCACACCATTCCATACCTTCACCTAACAGAAGCTGAGAAACCTCTGGAAAAGACACATTGAAAAAAGGACACACATGTAGTTAATATATTTTTCATTAAAAGGGTCTTCAAAACTAAAGACCTAAAAGTATAAAGAAAAGCGAATTTTTTTGTTTAAGTTTTCATGAAGAAGTAATCTGGATAGAGACTGAACAAAGCATACAATCCAGTCATGATGATTTATAATGAAACAGATATGGGCTATTCATTCAGATCCATGTCTGTGTTTGTTTTCCTTCCCCCTGCCTGTAGACAGAAACCCTCTAGAATGATAATGAAAAGATATACATTAGAGGAAGAGCAGAGAATTATTTTATTTCCTTCAAGATAGAATGATAGGGCATGACTTTCTGCAGCTGTGGTTTTCTCAAATGCTCAGAGAACATACATTAAGGTGGCCTGTTCTGAATTTTAACATTATATAGCTGCAAAACTGAAAGCAAAGTCTCCTAGGGATATTTTGTTTCCCTATTGACAACAACAAGCATAACAACCCAACCTTCCGCTAACAAAAGAAACATTCAACTAAATGAGATATGTGCCTACAGTGCAATATCTATCATCAGTCTTAAAATGGTGGGAAGTCTTAACGCATGCCATGTAGGTAAAAATTGAGGATGCAATAGTAAGTGAAATACTGTATGATTTCACCTCAATGCAGAATCTTTGGAGCAGCGATTCTCAAGGTTCTCAAACAGTGGGTCCTGTGTGTCTCACATATCAGATACCTGCATAGCAGATATTTATTGTATAATTCACAACAGTAGCAAAGTTATAGTAGCAATGATGTAATTTCATTGTTGGGGGTGACTACAACATAAGGAACTGTAGGTTTGGGACTCACTGCTCTGGAGAGTGCTATGTGTGGTTGTTGCTCGGTCTGAAAGGAGAGTAACGAGGAAGTCATTAGTTAATAAGGAGGTACCAAGTTTCACTTTTGCAAGTTGACACTATTTCTGAAGATAGGTATGATTATCCAACAGTATAAATCCACGAAAAGCCACTGGTAAAGTCAGCTCGAAAAACGTGCATACAAGCAACAGTATCTAGACTGAGCAGGTTGTATTCAAGTATTTAGTAATACAGATGGAAGTACCTATACATATATATGTGAAAAGGGAGAAATGTTATAATCTCGGACCAAAAAAGAAATACTTTTTTAAAAAGGAGAAAAAGATGGAAACAGTCCCTCAAGGTTTTGTAGTGTTCATTCTTAATATTTGTTAATATTCAACCTAAAGACAAAGAAGTGAGAGGTTAGGAATGAAGAAAATCTATCCACTGGATATAGTCTCTACAGGTTCTGTCTCCCTTTTGTTGGGTATTGACATCACATTTGGGTTCTGGGAGCCTCTTGCTTCACTGGCATCTGGGACATTATTAGTGGCTATCCCTAATTCCCCATACCCCACTGCTACACACCTCCTTTCAATTTCCTGACCCTCCTTACTTCTTGCCCCTGTCTCCATCTCCTCCCACACCTGATCCTGACCCTCCTTTTCCCTCTCCCTTTGACGTCCCTCCCTCCTGCTACCTCCCGTGATTATTTTGTTCCCCCTTCTAAGTAGGACTGAAGCATTCACACTTGGTCGTCCTCCTTCTTGACCATCATATGGTCCGTGAGTTGTATCGTGGGTATTCTGAGCTTTTGGACCAATATCCACTTTTCAATGAGTACATATCTTGTGTGTTCTCATAATTGGGTTACCTCACTCATCATATCCAGTGGATAGGCATGGCCCTGGTTGAGGGATGGAGCCACCCTCTCATCTCAAAGAGTGGAGCAGAGACTGAGGAAAGGCTATGCAGGAACTGCCCCACCTAGGGATTCAGCTCATCTGCAGACACCAAGCCCAGACACTATTACTGATGCCAAGAAGTGCTGACTGACAGGAGCCTGGTATAGCTGTCTCCTGAGAGGCTCTACCAGAGCTTGACCAATATAGATGCAGATGCTCCCAGCCTACCATCTGATTGAGTCTGGGGATCCCAATCAATGAGTTAGAGAAATGACTGAAAGAGCTGAAGGGGATTGCAACCCCAGAGGAGGAATAACAGCATCAACTAACAGGATACCTCAGAGCTCCAGGGACTAAACCACCAACCAAAGAGTCCAAATAGAGGGACCCATGGCTCCTGTTGCCTATGTAGCATAGGATTGCCTTATCTGGCATCAATGGGAGGTGGGCCCCTTGATTTTTGTGGAATCTCCATGCCTCAGAGTAGTGGGATGCTAGGGTTGTGAGGCAGGATTGAGTGTGTGGGTGAGTGAGTGAGTGGGCGGGTAGGTGGGGGAGCACCCTCAGAGAGGCAGGGAAAGGGGAGATGGGATAAGGGATTTGCATAGTAGGAAGGGGGACAACATTTGAAATGTAAATAAATAAAATAACCCATTAAAATATTAAAGCAATATTAAGAAAAAAAAGAAATGAAGAAAACAAGGGCATTGATCTGGGAAGAGGGAGGGTGGGCGCTCTGAGAAGGCCTTTCCACATAGAAGCTTTCTATGCAATCAGCAAATAGAAACGTGGTCCAAGAGGAGGACTGAGTGACTAGATGTACAGAACATCATTAAACTTAATTATCAGAGACAGAAGAAATCCCCTTAGGTCATCAAGAAAATAATCAAACATAGCAAAGAGAAAACACTTTTGTACCAAATATGTACTCATTCAGAAAAGCTCATTTTGCCACTTGAGTGCTAAGAATTTACCCTGTAAATACACATACTTGATTTTCTTTGCACATAGTAAATACCAAATGCCGCAAAGGCCAAATACAGATACTATGTTTCTTAGATATTCTTTGAACATTGTTAATTAAGAAGTTAAAGGCAGATAATGAACCTCAATTTTCTGTTTCTTCATGCAATGGAAGGTGATAAAACCGGGGCCGTTGGAAGTATTGAACAGAACTTGGCGTTTATTATTCCCCAAGCATGCAAAGGTAAAATTCCATTTTAAATATTGATTGGCACAGCTCAGTTCTGATTGCTGCCTCTGAATTATCACCACTTCCATAGTCAGGAACACAAGTTACCTGAATCAGAACTATACAGAGCAGGGAAATCTCCCTCTTGCAAGGACCAAGGCAGTGCTGCTGCCAAGGCAGGCCAATCAAGTTATAATGGGCTCTAATTAGCACTCCGCAAGCTGTTAAATTCTTTACCTGAAGCTGAATGGCAGTTTAAAAGGTGTGAAATTTTTTCTTTCCTTTGAAAACATCACAGAGTTGATTTTTTTCCCCTAATCTCTTTCTTATATCTTAAAGTCCTTAGAAAGAACAAAAGTAAAAAGAGAAAAAGATGGTCGAGATGTGAAAGGTTGTTATTATATATTTTTTAATCTCTTAGGATCAGAGGATACCTGGTTTGGCTACTATCCCTCAGTTTTCAGGTCTATAAAATGGGATTGAAACAAAAATACCTACCTTGAAGAGGCATTGTGAAGAATAATTATTTAATGTTTATTATGCTCTTTGAAGTTGAAAAACTAAAAGACTTATGTGCTAAGTTGTAATCACCAACCTAAGCTCAGGAAGAAATATTAGAAAAATTAAACTGGTTTTGAATGAAGAGAACTGTATGTTTAATACATATAGTTTCATTTCTGACACTAGGAAAGATTTCACGCAATTGAGATCTAAAGCAAAAGTCTAGAGAAAACTTGTCACACTCTCTGTCCCTTTTCTCTGATGATCAGAACTGGGTACCATCCAGCTCTTCAGCTTGCAAAAGCAACGTCTTTCTCACATTACATCCTTTGCTTCATGTCCTTTCCCATGAAAAAGTGAATTTAGTACATGCAGGTGTAAGTATAATTTTGCATGAAAAATTTATTTACAAGAGAGAGAAAAATGATCCACTGATCACATTTGTGTTTGGAGTCTCTTTTCAGTCCCTCTTTATATTACATAATTATAATTACGGTCTTCGAAAATTTGAATCATATTTGTGTCTCTTTGGTGTCATTTCTACTTAGAAACATCATCACATTAGCAGAGTCGTCAATAAACCTGAGGATAACCACTGGATGTTTAGTTTTTTAACAGGTTCTATCTAGTCCCCAATTTTTAGACTTGAAATATAATTTAGAGTTAATATAATACAGGAAAAGCACATCCCGGTTTTTGTTATCTGGAAAACATCTATATTCTTAGAGGAAATTTGTGTTGGCCCAAAGAGAGAGACAAGCATTTGCAATCTGTATTCATAGTGTGTCTTCTGTGGCTATGATTGTCCATGAAATCCTGTGAGGTTTTTATAAATCACTCATGAGAAAGAAATGACTGAGTTAAAATGAGGGATTGCAAACTCAGTAGATATAAGATGACCAACTTGAAAGGGACAGGTTAGCCTGCTGAGCTGGGTTCTGATTGCAATACTACCAGCTTAGTCTTCTGTATGAGTACCTGTGGGTCAGGAACAGTTACACCCCTAGTCTATCTCTTTTCACATGAACTTCCCACTTAAATTCATATGCTATTGGTCACCTTCAATAGGGTGCCCAATTCAGGGACCAGGGAATTATCTGTCTGAATCTGAGTACATTTTCTCCTCCCTTTCTCCTGATTTTTATCTGGTTAATGACTCTGCTTTCACCTGGACTGTGAGCGACAGACTTTAACATTATCCTTGACATCATAGTCTACCTATCCATGGCTAGGGTTTAGCCAGTCCATTGCTGTTCCGGAGCACTGCCCAAGTCATTCACATTTCCTTAGCCTCCCATTTTAGTTTACATCACTTCTATCCATTGTCTAAATAAGGGCGATTCATCTGGTGTCAGGATAAGTCCTGAACGTTTGTCTTAAAGATTTTATTTTATTGTTTTAAATTATACACATGTGTTTTTGGCTGTGCGTGAGTATATGCACATGAATACAGTTGCCCACCTTGTGTGTGAGTGTGCAAACATGAATGTAGTTGCCATAGAGGCCAGAAGAGAACTTTGGAGCTTATGGAGTCACTGAGCACAATTAAAAAACATCCATTGTGTGTGCTGTGACCCGAACTCAGGTCTTCTGCGTGGACGGTGTACTCTCTAAACCACTGAGTCATCTCATCAAGCCCATGACTAATTTTCTTAAACAAAGACATGAAACTCTAGAAAGCATCTAAGGTGACTTTCAGGATGGCTTAAATAATCTGGCTTAAAATGAACAGAAATGGGTACTGAAAAAACAAACAAAGAATGAAACCACTGTTGATTTGATAAAATAGCAAAAGTTTGCAGCTTTTTGCTACTTTTATAACAAGGGTAAGAGTCCAAGAGAATATAACATTGACCTAGTTTAAACTATCTACCTAACCAACTCTTGGCCACATTTATGAACAACACTCTGAGGAGTGATTCTATGGTGAGTAGGACCAAACTATGATATCATACATCACTGCCTAATTCCCATAGTTGCCTCTTGAACCTTCCTCCTTTCCATTCTGCATAAAGCCTAAGCGAGATTTTTAGGACAGAGTAGAAGCAGAACCATGATGTCCCATGAGAAGCCTCGCAAATAGTGTATGTTTATCATGAGAAAACAAAATTCCACAAAGCTTTATGAACTGGAGTCTTCCACTTCTATATCATCCCATTTTGTTTTATCATTCTCCTTCATTTGTAAACCTCATTCCATGGACTCTCTACTAAAGTTGCTTGGCAGCACTCTTTAGTCATTGGTTTGAATCTTTTAAAACATACTCTACATAGAGAACTCACTTCTTTGATGTACTCCTGATTAATTTTCCTAGGATAAACGTACACTGAAATGGTTGATGTACTTTCTATATTGTTATTTTGACTGAGTTGAGTACCACCATCCCCCTTTGAAAATACATCTTTGCTCAAAAGCCTCACCATGTGAGCTCATTTGTTGACAGGTTGACTACAATTGCAGTTAGTTAAGAATCACAAGAGTAACAACACAGCCAAGGTGTAGAGTAGCTGGGAGTTCTTTAAGGAGACAAGACAGAGGCAAAGGGTAGGAGATCTTAAGAAGACAGAGCAGACATTGCTTTTCTGCTGCGGCAATCAAAGGAAGGCTTGGGTTTGTGGGTTGCTGGGGAAGGAAGACCCTGCTCCTACAGTTGGCAGAGAGAACATGGCCTTCCCCATATCTTGGTGTCAGTTTTCTGACCTCCACTATTGCGTGGAAAAAAAACTGTCTTCTTAATTCGCAGATCTGGAATTATTTTGTTTCAGCAGCCTTGGAAAACTAATCTTGGCAATATGCTTCTCTTTGTAAAGACAGCTTTGTATCTAGGCACCAAAATGATACATGCCACCTGACAGAATATTTGCAGAATGAGTGAATGAAGACAGGTGTGCTCTATCTCCCCTCTAGTTCTGTAAATCTTGGCTCCAGCCAACCCCTTGGGCTTTCCATAGTGGATGTTATAATTTGAATACTGTATGAATTCAAAGACATAGTTGATATCTACTAAAACTCAATGTCAATAGGGCTGGAAAGGTGGCTTGTTTGGCAAGAGCTCTTGTTGCTCTTTCAGAAGATCTGTGTTTAATTTCTAACCCCACATGGTAATTCACAACCATCTACAATGCCAGTTGCAGGTTATTAGACGACACCTTCTCATGACCTCTTTAGGCACTAGGCATGTATGAGGTGCAAAACACTCAGTCACATAAAATAAGATTTAAAAAAAAATCACACTGTTGAGAAGTAGCTTGGGATTTCTTAAGTAATATATATATTTTTTTCCCTTAAGAGGTATCCCTTATATCATTAATAGAAGCAATAAAACACAGTACAAAACACGGGTAATACAGATCTAAGAAAAAGTAGATAATCTTGAGTGTTTGAAACTAGGTTACCTTTTTCAAATTTTGTAGCTAACAAAAAACTTGTGCAAATCTAGTATTAGCATTTTGTCTAAGCACTGCCCCATAGTTGCCTGGCAACAGCTCTGAGTGCCTGACTCACTATAAAAGAGCCTGCTTGTCCCCTCTGCTCTCTCTTGCTCTTGTCTTCTTGTTTCTGCGCTCTCCTCTTCCCAATTCCCCATTTCTCCCCATTCCCCTCCTTCCTCTCTCTCCATGTGCTCATGGCCAGCTTCTACTTTTCTCCTCCTCCTCCTCCCCCTCCTCCTCCTCCTCCTCCTCCTCCTCCTCCTCCTCCTCTTCCTTCTTCTTCTCTCTCTCTCTCTCTCTCTCTCTCTCTCTCTCTCTCTCTCTCTCTTTTTCTCTGTCTCTACTACCCTCTCCTCTCCCCTCCACATGTCCTGAATAAACTCTATTCTATACTATACCATGTGGCTGGTCTCTCACGGGGAACAGATGCCTCAGCATGGGCTCACAGAGGCACCTCCTTCCCCCATACCTGATTACACTTCCATCAAAAATATTCCTTCTTCCTTTATCTTTTTATAAAACACAACACCTACTCCATTACATTTTACTTTGTTAATGGTTTTAAGAAAGCAAGTTACCTTTTGTAAATTTCATAGATTATACAAACTTGTCCACCTTGGTCCTCACTTAGATCTGCTAGTTAATAACCTTATGATGTCAGCAGTCAGATAGCAAATATCTCAGATTCCAGAACAGAATCATTTGGATAACAAATAGTCTAAGAATTTGGTTAAATAAAATACTCAAAACAGAAAACAGTTCTTTGTCCAGAAAGCTAAATAACTGGTTACAGATTCTGCCTCAGAGCCAAACAGAACCTCTATTTCAAATGCCACTTTCTTGGACATGAGCAGAAGTATTTGATTCCATCTGTTTTCATGATCCATGTACTAAATAGATGCCAGTTTATTTTGAAGCAACAATTTCATATGCAAAGCAAGGTAGCAAAGACATATGATGTAGGTTTTTAACACTGGTTTGTAATCTCATACATATATGTATACACACCCACCTAACATTATAATAAGTTATCTCACCCTATTGCACAAGAGATAAAAATCAAGAGAGTTGAACTTCCAGGATACTCTGTCATCAGCTCTGTTATTGTCCAATCTCACAGATAGAATAATAAAAAAACCCACTAATTCCATTAGCACTAAGATTGATGAACTATAGTCCATCTGTTTTAATGCCTTATCGTCTTAGATAAAACATTTGAAGTTTACCTTCATTACTTAGTTTATTTTGAACCACTGTAGCTGGTCCTAACAAAGAATTATAAAATGTATCACATCATTATATACAAGAAAAGGCTAACATATTGGGTGTAAATCTCTAAAATTGAAATCTAAATATGGGACAAGAAACTTTTGATAGCTATCTAATGGTGCCTTATACGTTTTATAAATGACACATTTACACATAAAATTATAGAACAGAGTTTTCTGGGCTATACCAAAACTCAAGTATGATGTTGAAAGTAAAATATAATTTTTAATATAAATAAAATATTAGTATTCTTATTGTATTTTGAAAAACAAGTATTAGCTATTATTTATTCACAGGTAAAAGAACATTAAGAAACTTTGGAAAACATTGCTGATAAGGAAAGAAGAATGTCTTTAAAAATTGGTCAACTGTTTGTGAGTATTAAAGTAATATTTTGTATGAATCCTGCTATCCTAGTTTGCTTACTCTTTCTAAGATAAACAGCAATACTATATGTAATTTATGGAAAAAAGTTATTTTCTTTTTATTTTCTTTATTTTCCTTTCCTCCCTCTCTTCCTTCCTTCCTTCCTTCCTTCCTTCCTTCCTTCCTTCCTTCCCTCCTCCTCCTCCTCTTCCTCCTCCTCCTCCTCCTCCTCCTCCTCCTCCTCCTCCTCCCCCTCCTCCTCCTTCTGTCTTTTATACTACCAGGTCACACTACATCACTGAGGGAAGTCAGGGCAGGAAATTAAGCAGAACCTAAAACAGAACCCATGAAGAAATAATGCTTAGTGGTTAGGTCTTAGCTAGTTTTCTTATACAATGTGCTTAGAGATGGTTCTTCCCACCATGGTCTGGACTCTCTTACAGTAAACATCATTTACCCACATCTATCGTTGGTCATTCAGTTTCTCGCAAACATGGCCACAGGCGAATCTGACAGAGGCAATTGTTCAAGTGAGCTTTCCTCTTCCCAGGTGACTGAAGATTGTGTCAAGTTGACAATAAAAACAAATAAGTACATTAGCTAGTATACACGAACTGTCTTAGAGGGAAATTTGGGTTTCTGAGGTTTGCAAGAGGAGGCAGGCTTACAGTCTGCCTTCTAATGATGGGTTAAAGTAATGAAGGGTTCTTCCTCTTAAATTCCCACACACTTTGGCATGCCGGATCAGTGTTTCTGTGTTTATAAGACAAGTGTTTTTGTGTGTATGCATTTGTGTGTTTGTGTGTGCGTGCGCTTGTGTGCATGGTGCAGGCCAGAGAGAAGAAAGCAAATAGTCTGGTGTTATCCATTTTTGATTCCTGTTAAAGGATGTCTATCCCATTTAGCAGCATATATATGATAGCCCAAACCTGGTACCACTCCAGGGTTGGACACCGTTTTTGGATAAGTTTAGTTCTTTCCACATCTGCCGACTTCCCTTGTCTCTTCTACACACATTTTCTATGAGATTTTCAGATTACACAAAACATCCCTTTTTTTGACATGCCATCTTTATTCCAATTATGTTCAAATTTTTATCTGCTGTCTTATTATCACTTTCTTAAAGAAAAACCTCTAGAGTCAGGTGGCTTTATGTCACTTAATAAGGAATTACTCAAGCATCTCCACTAACATTTCATGAAAATCCTAGTTTGCTGACATTAGAATGACTAATGTGCTAGTTATAAAAAAAAGGGGGCAGGGGAGGTTGACAAGTAACTTCTCAGCCACCTAGAGCAGATGCTCAAGACCTCAATAGTATAGTACAGCTTGAAACAGCCTTTTTAGAGCCTGGGTGGTTATCCTTGTCCAAACAAACAAGGGTCAGATGTTGGTTGTTCTTGGCTAGTTATTTATTTTATTTTGCATGTTCAATTTTAACCATATCAGTTCTCATGGTTTCAACTATCAACTGTACTCTATTTTCAGTTTTAAATATCTTACTCTGAACCTTTCCCCCCTAAATCTTAGTATATCCTCTAAATGTTACTAAAGTAAATGTGCACTCAATTTTGCATTAAAATTAATCCATTGAAAGCATTAATAACATTTCCCAGAATAAAGTATATGTTCGATAAAGGAAAATTCTTATTTTCTCAGCTAAGATAATTATCCAGTCACTACCAAATCTATTCTTGCTTCAAACACTCACACCTTGGGTAATTTCTAATGATGCAGGTGCCCACCTTAAAAAAATTCAAATTCTTTTGAATTAAATCTTCTTTGTCATCTTACATATTTAAACAACTTTACCCAACAAATATGTCCAAGGTGTATCCATTATCATTGCTCTCTCAGGGCCAAAAGGTAAGATAAATACTTCTGAGAATGCAAACAATATTGCTAGCGATGAAGCCATTTATATTCATAGGGCAGGTACCCATTAGCCTTTTGTGTGATGGTGGAGTCAGGGTGATGGGGACAAGCCATAGATATTTTATTTTATTTGTTTGTTTGCTTAAAGATAGGGTCTCATTATAGATCACAAGATGGACTTGAGTTCTTGAAACTTCTGCCTTAGCCTTCTAAACCCTGGCATTATAGACTTGTGCTACCATGCCTGGCTTTGTAACGTGATATTCATTTTTAAAAGGTCCTGACTTTTTGAGACTCTTGAGTTCTGCTTTCTTGTGGTAATGTTCATAATATCATACTTCATCCTCTCAGTTAAGCTAGCCAACTTTGATGAAAATAAGCTCATGAGATCGTCCATGGCGCTCTTTTGCAACACTGAGATACTCTCATTTCTTAAGAAGTTTATGATACGCTAACTAGGAACAAAAGGCAAATGATTAGAGGAAATGCAAGCATCATTATCACAATTACTTTCCCAAATTATAGGGTTTTTAGCCCACAATTATCAAACCTAGGACCCAAAATACCAGTATAACTTGCTCTCTTTCCCAGCAGTAACCTGTCTACTCTTGAGAAATCCAACCTTATCTTTCACCTGCCAAAGATCAGTCTCCCATACAAATTGAATCTTTTTTTTTCAAAGCCAATTTAAGGCAAATCTCCAAATTCTGGGGGGAATATTTTGAGTCTCTCTTCATTTTCAATTCCTGATTTGCAGTGCTAGATTCTTGTGGAGATAATTAGCAGGAAGAGTCCCTTGAGCATTGCCAGAATGATATTTTTCTACTTAGTCCAAGAGGGATTCCAATTCCCCAAATCCTATTGTGTGGAGTCTCATCTCTTTTGGCTTGCTCCAAAATAAGTACATAAGGTAGCCTTCATGCTATAATATTCCTAGAACTTAATTAAAAGTTGCACTGATAAGTTATCTTTCATGAGCTGTCCAAAGATACCCAACTGGGGCATCTCCAGGAATCTTCCTTCCGTGACGTATGTGGTACAGGTAAAGGCTTGTTTATACACCAGTTGGTCTAAAAACAAGTTCTGAAATTCACACAGGAGTCAGGTCTTTCCACTCCTGCTTTCCCTATCCACCCTCTGCATCTCACAGGGAAAGCTGAGGACAGAGATCTGTTGTCTTACATTCCAGACTTTTTCTACTAATTTCATATTACTTTATCATTTTCATAGCCATGTGACTCAAAACACTCTTGCATCAAGTCCTTTCTATTCCTGGATGCCCCCCCCACACACACCTTTAATTTAGTTTCCTAATGTTTCTAATGTTACCTTTGAAGTTTTATTTCATCATGATGTTGACCCTTCCTCCTTTCTACCTGCACCTCGATTCTTTCTCTATTTCTAAAATTAATTTCTTTATTGTACAGAATTGTTTTGCCTATTCTGTTTTTTTTCCATATGAAGTTGAGTGTTGTTCTTTTAAGGTTTTTAAAGAATTGTGTTAGAATCTTGATGGGGACTGTGTTGAATCCATAGATACCTTTTGGTAAGATGGGTAATTTTTTACTATGTTAATATTATAGATACATGAGCATGGGATATCTTTTCATCTTCTTATATTGTCTTCGATTTCTTTCTGCAAAGACTTGAAGTTCTTGTCATACAGATCTTTTTATATATATATATATATATATATATATATATATATATATATATATAT
>NW_021620932.1:2365139-2381949 GCF_004785775.1 Grammomys surdaster
TATATATATATATATATATATATATATATATATATATATATATATATTTTAAACACACATACAGTTAATCCTGTATCCAGTCACTTTGCTGAAGGTGTTTGTCAGCTGTAGGAGTTCCCTGGTAGAATTTCTGTGGACCCTTATATATTCTATCATATCACTTACAAATAGCAATACTTAGATTTCTTCCTTTTGAATTTGTATCACCTTGATCTCCTTTAGTTATCATATTGCTCTAGCTACAACTTTTAGTACTATGTTGAATAGATATGGAGAGAATGGGCAGCCTTATCTTGTTCTTCATTTTTGAAGAATTGCTTTGAGTTTCTCTGGTGATCTTGTGAGACTACTAACAGTAGGAGCAGGGATTGCCTCTAAATCTTTTACTTGCTTTTGAGATTCCTTTCCTCCCACTGGCTTGCCTCATCCAGTCTTGATATGAGGAATGCACCTTGTCTTATTATAACTTGATATGCCATGTTTGGCTGATGTCCCTGGCAGGCTTGCCCTTTTGTGAAAGGAAGAGAGGAGGAGAAGATCTAGGGAAACAAGGGAGGTATGGGGGAAGGGAAACTGTAGTAGGAATGTAATATATGAACAAAGAGTAAAATAAAAAGTAAAGAATTAATTCTAGGTCAACTTTCATTGTAACATTAGTTAGGTGCCTGTATTGGTTACTATTTATATTGCTGTGAGACAATACCATGATCAAGCCAACTTAATGAAGAAAGAATTTTCACAGGCTTTTAAGGACAAAGGAGTAAGGGGTCATCATGGAAAGGAGGCATGGAAAAAGGGGCAGACATCACATCCAGAGCAGAAAGCCAAGAGTACACATCTTCAAATACAAGCAGACTGCAAGAAGTTAACTAGAAGTAACAGAAGATCTTTATTCTCAAACCTGCTACCAGTAGTGTTCCTTCTCCAGCAAGACCATTCCATCTAAACCTTCACAAGTGGCACTACCAACTGAATACCTACCAACCAGGTAGGTATTCAAATGTATAAGAGAATGGGGAGACATTTCCTATTCAAACCAGTACCATGGATTTATGATACATTTTTGTGTATAATACACATCTCGACATGCCAATTTTTATTGTCAAATATAATTTCAGAAATAATTCACTATAACAACTGTGATGGGGCAGGGAGACCTGGAGAAGTACTGAATTAAAGTTAATGCCTATTCTTGTATGTGCTATTAATCCTTAAATAAACAAATCCTCAAGCTAAGCAAAGTTAGAACTGACAAAAAAAATTAAGAATACATTGTGGAAATCCAGATATTCAAGGCCAGCTTCACATCTAGGTCCTTTCCTTAGCAGCTGTGCAGCCTCATAGGAATCATGTGGTCTGAGTTCTGCTTCATCTGTGAGACAGGAGTGACAAACATCATTCAAGCTCAGAGGAATGTGCTGACATAGGTAAAATCTTCCAAAGATGTTATTAGAAGGCTTCGCCTTTCAACACCCATACTCATTTATTTCTTTGTCTCTAAAGGTGCTGCTTTGTTCGTGGGGTATGCAGTATCACAGTGACACATCTGGGCTTGAGTTTCTATTGATTTACTTGAGAATTTGTTCAGCTTTCTAAATGTTTATCTGTTATGAAAAATTCTCATTCATTATCTCATTATTTCTTTATTCTCCCTCCCCACCCCATTTGCCCCACTGAACTCTCCATTATTTCTTCCAGAATTCTGATTAAGAAAAAAAATCCTTCATTTGATCATTGATACCTTTTAGTCTCTTACATTTTATTATTTCTTTGTCAAAACTGCGTTGTGAATAGTGTTTTTGGGACTTTGTCATCTGTTTGACAAAATTTTTTTTCTATTGAGATTTCAGTTTCATTTATATATTTCCATTATCTCTGTTTATTTTGGAAATCTGCATCTATTTATAATCTTTATATGCTTGAGACTACTCTTCCCTGTAGATATTCAAATATTTTCTTTTCTAATTAAAGCTATACTTATTTCAACATCTAAAGCCCTAGCAAGGTATTGTATCAAAAGTCTATGATCCCAGAATTTGGGAGACTGAGACAAGGAATCAAAGAGTTCAAGGTCATCTGTGGCAACTAGTGACTTTGTTATAAACTAAGTAACCATCTAACCAAACAAACCAGTCTTTAATTTAAATGTTGTTCTTTTCATATTAGATAATATTTTTTGAGGAGATTTTTCTTAGGAAACTCAACATGATAACTTTCTCCAAGTATAGAATAAGAATTTATTTCTCTACAGAGGAGAGGTTCTGCCTTGTTTTGGTTTTGTTGTTGTTGTTTTGGTTTTTGTTTTATTTTGTTGTTGTTATGCCTGAGCTCTACTATGATACAATCTGCGTGGTTTGAATATGCTTTGTCCATGCGAAGTGGCACTATTAAGATGTTTGACTTTACTGGAGATGGTGTAGCCTCCTTAGAGAGAGAGTGCCACTGTGTAGGTGGGGCTGTGAGATCTCCTAATCTCCTGCTATGCATAATGTGGAATTCCAGTCTCCTCTTGGCTACCTGTCGAACAGAGTCTCCTGCTACTGCCTTTGGATCAAGAAGTAGAACTCTTGGCTCTTCCAGCACCATGTCAGCCTCAATGCTATCATGCTTCCCACCATGATGATAATGAACTAAACTTCTGAAACCATAAGATTGTCCTAATTAAATGTTCACCTTTATAAAAGTTGCCTTGGTCATGGTGTTTCATCACAGCAAAGGAAGCTCGAACTAAGACACTACCCATGATGGTCATTTCAGCCAATCTCTGTGAGGATTTTGTCTAAAGTAGGTCTATGCTAGCTTTAGGCTCCTGTCCTCTTAAGGGCCTTTTACTTGTGATCTTGAATCTGACAGAGGAACTTTCATTCTGCACTCCAACTTGCCCTATTTCTGCAAAAGTAACTTTCCTTGAAGTCTTTTAGAGGATAACACTGGTTTTTAGGTCACCCCCCATCCTCATCCCATGAAGGGACAGTCAGTTAAGCTCAGGTGAAAACTTCTATTGGAATACCACTGGAAGGCACTTGGGCTTTGAATATTTTGATTCATGCCCAAGCAGTTGTGAACTCCACAATTCGTGGTTCTTCTTAAGAAAGCTTACAGGAAAACAGAGGTAAAGGTCATTGATAGCAATGATTGAGATGAAGATAGTGGTAGTGTCTACAGTCCAAGTTCCTAATTCTATTTATTTTGGTTTGTTCAAATCTTTTGTCATGCCAATGCTTACATGATGTTTAATATGCTGTAATTCAAGCATTTTATTCTTGTAAACAAGAATGACATTTGATGTCCTATGATGCAAGAGGGAAGAAAACAGTGCAGTTCAAAGTATAAAGCATATTCATTATTCATATCAAGCACTATTGGCAAAATCAAGTAATTCTGATTTTATATTCCATATTTCTAATTTTTAATTTGATTTTTATAGATCCTAGCTTATTATGAGCATTTAATAAAATCTTTTCACTACTTTTTTTTCATTATATGTATGCTCAGTAGATGAATGGGTTATGTAGCTTTCTTGAGTAAGATATAACTTTGAACGTATGTCTGTAAGTCATTGAATGGAACAAATTAAGACAGTCAAATATTTGCACATGGGAAATAAGTAGATATCCTCCTTTAACAGAGGATATAAAATAACAAGAATTGTAAACCATTTAAACAACTCTAAGCATTTTCCAAGTGCAGTAAGGAGGGAAAGCGTTAATTTTTTTTTACAAAAAAGGGTTTTTGAGAAGTTTCCCCCAGAGATAAGAGCATAGTAGTATGCTTATTTTACCTACTGGGTAGGAAAATTTCACAACAAGCCCTGCTTTTAGGAATTAAAAGATGCTTTATGGCATGGACTTTCGAGCAAGAAGATTGCTTTCTGGACATTTAAGAAGTTATTGACTTCTGAACTCCTGTTACCACATTAAGATAAAAATAGAACTTGGCAACTGTTATACCAGCCTGTTCAGGATTTTTTTCCCACCAAAATCGGGTAGTAGCCCTGGGACTGTTTAATTCAGTCTTTTCTTCTCCCAGGCTCAGTTACAAAATAAGTCAATCAGATTTTCTTTCCTAAGAATCTGAATCTGTAATGAAGTCACAGATGTTCAAATTTATTACATTATCAGATTATAAAAGACATTATCCTTGAGTTCTTGCCTAGAATTCCCAAGCCTGCTAGTCTAATTCCTTCTAATTCTCTCTTTTATTTGTTCAGCTTTTCTTGTAATCATAAAAAACTAAATAAAATCCTTTCAATAAAGTCCTCTTCTGCTTTTTCTATTGAATGAAACTGAAGAATTCTAACAGAAAAAAATATTTTCATTAATCTTTAGCATTGACAGATCTCCTTCAAGACTCAGAGATGTACTTAACCTGTAAGTGAGAATGAGCATTGAGAACAGTGTCCCTCTCAGCAGAAGTTGATACAAATATTGACACAGAAGACTTTGTAGCTGTCTCAGGAGTCAAGAAGTTTCAAGCTCACTTCTATTCATGGGTTGTATAATGTAATTTATACATTGGCAATGCTCTTTTTCTATAAAGTTCCATGCCCAATAGTGTAATCAGTCTGCAATGATGGATTGATTGATATATGGTATAATGAACTATCTATTTATATGCTTAGGAATGTCCCACACTATCTGTATTATTGTGTTTTAAATTGCTTATGATTTAGAAGTAGAGAAAAACAGGAAAAGTCATAAAGAAAATACTAGAAAGTATAATACCTTAAATATATATATATTTTTTTCTTTTTTTTACTTTATCTTAAATAATTTAAAATTCCAAACATGAAAAAGAGACATCCTAATCCTTTGATTTAGTAGTTCTCTTGAAAATCTATATCAGAAAAATAATCTCAAATATAAAACCTCATTAAATTATTAGGCATTTTCAACAATCTGTTCAACAATAAGTTAGAGATATTGTTGGCTAGAACATAGCAAAGACCTCCAATTGCTTTGAATCTGGGAAACAAGATCATACATACAAATAAAACACAGACAGAGTAACTTACATATAAGTATATATATGCATCTATACCTACACATGTGCAGGTAAGGATAATTAATGAAAAAGGTGGCCCTAGGTTTGAGAAAGAACACGGAGGACTATATCAGAGAATTTGGAAGGACAAAAGCAGGGGGAAATAATGTAATTATAATTTTAAAAGATTAACAAAACAATTCAAAAGTAAAAATTTTAATGACAGTATTTACCCCCTAATTCCCTCAATTTATTAAAGTCTATAGGTCAAGATTTTTTAGTCTTTGCTCTCAAACATATTTTTTGTGAGATTTAGGTGACCATAATGTTTGTAATATTGTAAAATTTAAAAATGTTAATCCACGTTAAATTTTTATAATACCTCATACCAACACTAAAGAAGGCACAGATTATGAATATTTAATTATACATTAGAACCTTACTTTTTTTTAGAGTTACAACTGATTCATAACATTGTTTGCAAAAGAGCAAAATATTTGAAACCATTGAGATATTAGTTAAGGTTTAACATTGCTTAGTAAAATAATTGAATAATGGTTGATTTGTCACATTTTTATTTATTTTTTGTAATTGTCAAGCATGGTAGTACATGCTTATAATCCCAGCCTTGAATAAATAGAAGCAGAACTCTCACAAAGCCAGCCTTAGCTGTGTAGTAAGACTGTGTGAAAATAAACAATGGAGGGCTGGAGAGGAGGCTCTGCAGTTAAAAGCATGCACTGCTCTGGCAAAACACCTGGACTGAGCTCCTAGCAGTCATGTTTGGCAGCTCACAATGTCTTGTAACTTTATCTCTCAGAGCTAACACCTCTGACCTCCCTAGGCACCTCTATTTGTATGCACATATATATACACACACACACGAACACACACACACACGAACACACACGTACACACAAATAAAAATAAAAAACAATACCATATATCCATATATTAGAATGAAAAAAATGATCTTTGAAAAATTAGAGTTCCAGGAGGTTTATGTGAATCAAATAATCTGAATTAATGAATAAATTTCTATGTACATGTAACTTTATTGGAAGTTATATAGATGTCTGTTAAGAAAAGCTTAGAATTTAAGCTAGTCCTAAACTTGTGTTTTCAGAAAAAAGTTCTTTATGAAAGATTCACGTTATTACTAATTCTATTAATTCTAGAGTAAGTGTGGTTTGGCCCATGCTGCATGTATATTCTGACACTTATAAATAGGTTTTCCTTAAAATTAGTTTGATATTTTTAATTATAATATATAAAACACAATAAAGGATCCCTACAAGTTAGGGTACTTAATATAATCTAGTGAGAAAAGGATTTTCTTGGGAAAAGACAGACTACCCTTGGTCAAGATCCATGCTAATACATAGAAAGGCTTTTAGAAGAAAGATTTGCTGATCCAGAAAACACTTCAAAAGAACTTAAAGTGCTCCCAGGTCTCTTTGAAACCTCATTTGCAATGATCAGAGCTGTTTACTTCCACACTATGATTTCTGATAATGCCTTCTGCATTAATTTCTGCTGTTTAGGAATTTATGTAGATAAAACTCCTGTAAGCTGTCAGCCTTATCACTCTGAGATGGTAAGAGAGTTAGATGCAGATTAATTGCAATGGCTGGAGTCCTACCCATTAAACCCTTTACGACACTCGTCATTAACTGCACGCTTGGAAGATATATGGTACCTCTCCTAGAATGATTGGGTTTTAGTTAAACTTACCTAATCCTTTCAGGTATATTAATTTTATGTTTTCATCTAGTGTATCTCAAAAAACAAGAAAATGGAAGGGAAATGGTAGCTTTTCTAAAGGTTCTTGACTCTTTCCCTACCTTTTTCCTCTTCACACAGAGACATCAATAGAAAGATACACAGGACAGGGACCAGAGGGCCCTCCATTATGATACTTGGCTCAAAGACAAAGATTCTCAAAGATTAAAGAGACAAATAGAGATCTACATTGGGAGACAGATAGTGTTGGTCATCAACTCGCTGTGATATTTCTCCAGAGGACAGCGTAATTAGTGTTTCATGTTGGCAATACTCACTGAAACCCAGAATCCTCAATACAAATGAGATTCCAGTTCATCTAAATAGTCCATATCTTCTGTCTAGTAATATCCCAGTTCATCCTTGCATAAGAAAGCACTGAAGAAAGCTGAAAAAATATATTCCCAAGGATATATTTTTAACCTTTTTGAACTTTTCTTTATAGTCTTAATCTATTCATATTCTACAAGGAATCCTCTCCACAGATTCTCAATATATTCACTAAACACTGGGTTCTGCTCTGGGTTTCCAATAGTCTCCCTGGCTGATCAACATCTTCTATGTAGCATCATCAAGCACACTAGTTGTTGGCATGACTGATGCTTCATCAATGTTATTTATACTGAACATCTTGCTTTTCTACTAAAAGGAACATCATATCATTGCTTAAGTGTCTCTGACTTAGAAGGTGAAGTATGATAGTATTTTAGGCCTTTATTGAACTCTTTCAATCAGCTAAACTTCAAATACTTGAAGCTTGAACTGCACATAAAGATTTGTGTAAAATGAGATTTTGCAATAAATTTAAAGAAATAGAACTGAACACATCTTAATTGCTTCTATTGAATCTATATCTTCAATTGTTAATAAGCCACATCACTGGGGAAATTATTTTAATGAATGGTTATGTGTCTCCTAACTCGATTTTAATTTCTCAAGATTCATAAATAAGAATCTTTTAAAAATATGTGAAAAACATCTTCTTAAGTAGTCATGATGACTGCTTTTAAATCAGAAGAAAAGAATTACTGAAGAATGTTACTGTAATTTAGGTTACATACATCTTATTAAGTATATTGATGATAGTTAAGACTGAGTTATTTTACGTCCTTCAGTTGAAATTTTGTTAATCAATCTCTGCTTCACTGATACCCATGTAATGGAAGCAGTGCTGGATAATTTAAAGATACATGTATCTTTTGGTAGGCTATCACACAGAAACCTGAATAACTGACTTCAGTGGTATACAGAACTTAGGAAGCTTGGAAAGCTATTGACCAAATGACAATCTCGGGTACTCGGTGTATCAGTAGACACTGCTGTTGAATAATCTGAAATGTTGCTGTTGAATACTACATACATTTGATGTGTTCAGGTTCTGATCATTGTTGGATTTGAGTGTTCAATGCTATACCCATTTCCTATGATCTCGTTTTGAACATATGGCATTTGTACTGGGGTTTGCTAATTATCTACAGTTTTATTGTCATTCATGTAGAATGAATCCATGTTTTGAGCCAGAGAGATAGGGTCACTTTTTCCCCTACAGTTTCCAGTAAATGGAGACTAGAGATTTCCCTTAAGCTTTCTTAGGGAGAGGTGAAAGGAAACATCTTGCCTTTTACCATAAAAAGATGTTCTCCGGTGAAAACAACCATTTGGATGTTAGCACACAAATTAAAAAGGTGAAATGTATCCATGAAACTGTACTTATTCAGGCCATTGATGTTCTGTTTAACTTAACTTTATCACTTCTAACCCAAGCTTTCTAGTGTCTTATTTTTAAACATGACTCATACATTTAAATTTATTTAATTTGAGTTTTAGGGTAGATACTAGTCTGTGACTTTATTTCTAAGGATAAAGAAGAGAAGCAGATTTTTTTTTGTATGATATAATTGTATGATATAATTTAAGCTACATTTTATTCAAATCACATAGAGAATGATTTTTTTAGTAAATATACTTGAAGTATTCAGACAAGTTTTAAAAAATCAAATAAAAAGATGAGTGTAAATGGAAGAAGAGAAGGTGATAGAGGAGTTGAACTGACATCCAGTGACACGCTTATTCAAGGAGTGTTTAGTAAGCCTGTCAATAACAATGCAGATAAACCCTCATCATTGAGTTGAAAATCTTCAAGATTCCTTCCCAGTACCCAAACAATGAAATATAACTCAACTTCAAATTATTTTAAGAACAGCCATAAAAAGATCTAAATAACTAGGTGTCATATGTTCTTTACTGAGTAAAGCATAAATGTTCTCTGAAGAATTTCCCAGGACTTTAGAGTATGACTGTATGTGGCAGTTTTCATAGTATAAAAAAAATGGTCAAGGAATCAAAATATTACAAGTTAGAATCAACAGGATAAAAGTATATTGTTTCTAAATCTTAAAATAATCAGACATAATTTCTGGAGAGAATGCACCTCACCCTCCAGAGACGTGATGACTTTAGAAAACAGTTATGCTACAGGAGGTTGGGGAGGGGCAACCTCTCAGAGGCAAAGGGGAAGGGGGAAAAGAGAAAGCTACAAAGAAGGATAGGGAGAGGGGTAACATTTGGGTTGTAAATAAATAAAATAATTAATTATTAATAAAAATTATTGTACTCACAAGGATACTTATAGGGCATGACAAGTTTGGCAAAAACATAGAAATAATGATAATAAAACAATACTGAAATATAAACATTGTCAAATAGGAACTTAGTAGTTGATATTGAACAACAGATTAACAAATGAAGAAAACCAATGAAGTGGGAGATAGAATATGGGGAAATATCTAGCAAACTGGGTTGCCAGAAAATATGATAGATACAGTATAAAAACAGTATGAGGAGGTCTATCATACAGCATACAGAATGAAGGCAGGAAAATGGAGGCCAAAACCATCTTTGAAGTTACAATGAATCAAACTTAAATCAGGACTTAACACAGTAGACTCAAAAGGCTTCAAGTAGAATAACAGGGGACAACATCAATGACAAGACTGTTGGATTCTCTGGGGTGGTAGTAGAGGACCCGGGGATAGCAAGAGAGCAACTATCATACATGTTGGGTAGTAATATAAAAACATCTTAAGTACTAGGGAAAGAAATGAAACCTTGAAAAATTCAACTAAGGAGAAGGAAGTGGAGAAAATCTTGTCTGAACTATGGGTATAAATGACCATATAGAAATAGATATAGTATCTATGTCCTGCCCACATGAAAATCTATATAAAGGCAGGTCCTGTGCCTACACCCAACCCCACAAGAAAAGATGCAGGGTCAATTAGAGATTGGAAAGACTACCCTTCATGTTTTGGCAACAAATTACATATGGATTCTGTATCCCCACATAATCCTCTTTTCTTTATATCGTAATTATTAGTACCTAATTTAAATTTAATGGATAGATTTGCCCTGCTCTAGTCTCTATCTGCCTTTACTGTTCTAAATTATTCAATAAACACAGACTGGTCTGAAATTTGTGGTCTCATTCTTCATTCTTCTGAGATCTGGGATTGTTTTAAGTTACTATTTTCACTTCTCTACCCCTTTCTTTTTCATTATGTTTAGTTGGAAAGTTTCATTCTTTCCCTTTATCTTTGTTGAAGCCCCTTCTATTTGCTTCCTGCTTCCATGAAAGAGGAATTCAATACCAGGAGAGAAATATTGGTAATATTTATAAAACAAAATGATAAAGGAGGCAGAGGGTTCCATCTACTCCTCTCTTATTCTATATAATACTTGAAGTCTTAGCTAATACAGTAAGACAAGAGAAAAATATATGGGAATATTTTTTAAAAAGAAGTAAGACATATTCCGTTTTGTAGAAAATAAGACTCTGTTCATAAAATAGACCATAATAAAAATCTCAGAATTCTTAGAATTGATTAAAAAAAACTTTTGCAAGAGTAGAAGAATACAAAATCAAATAAAAAATGCCCATAACCTTATATATTAATAGGAAACATACTGATAGTGAAATCAGGAAAACATGCAATCCACTACAGCTTAAGAATACTATCCAGTAATAAGCTTAATCAAGGAAGTTAAAGACTTTTTATAAGGAAAGGTTTGAGATATTAAAGAAATAATTTAAAGACACAGGGCAATTAAAAGAGCTCTTATGGTCATAGGCTGGTAGAACTAACATAGTGAAGACAGCTATGTTTCTAAAGTGATCTACAGAGCCAACAAAGTTCCCATCAAAGTTCCAATCATATTCTTTATAGAAATAAAGATAAGAAAAAATTATGGAAGAACAGAACATCTCAAATAGGCAAAGAAATTCTGAGCAAGACGGATAATATTAGTGTTATTACAATACCCGAGTTCACGATACCCAATCTATGTCATTTGCAAGAAAAATGGGTATAACTGAAAATCATCACATCAAGAAAATGAGCAGGACTCAAAAGTACAAACATTACACTATTGAATGTTGTCTTTTGTTTTTATGTAGATCCTTGATTTTTAGTAAATACATAAAACCACATGAATAGACAGACAGATAAGTACTGACATGGGACACTGTAGCAGAAAGAATGTGGGAAGAGAGGAGAATAGAGTGGGTTAGGTAGGGTAGGAGGGAAAAATGAAAGAAAATGGGCAGAAAATTGTCAAAACATATGATATCATTGGAATCACTTGTTTTTATGAAATTATGTACTATGTGTAATAAATATATAACAATTAAATTCATCCAGAAGAAAAAGACTGTATCAGCACAAATTCAAAACAGCAAGAGACATCCATATCCTTATAAATTCACAGTAAGTTTACCAAAATCAAATTTTTATCAATGCCAAGTAAAGAAACTTTAAAAGTAAATATAGAATTAAAAAAAAAAGTTATCTTGGGCTGAAAATGTTACCCTGTGTCTAGAATACATGCATGATCCCCTGGATTCAGAAAAAGTCAATGGTATCATATTTTAAAGTGATGAAACAAATTTCCATCACATAGTAACTAGTTTAGCAGTGCTGGGATTAAATTCATGGGCTAGCACATTTCAGATAAGCATTCTGATAAGCCCTGAACATATAGCAATCCCCACTTCCAAAGTTGCCTATTCTTGGATGCTTCTGCCAGTTGTTGAATATTTCCTTGACATGTATTGCATGTTCTTGGTCTCTCTAGTTTTCTTGAGAAGATTCCACTGCAGACTATGCTCTATTCAAATAGATTTATGCACCAACTTCTCAGGGGATGCCTTCAGGGAATCTGACCCTGTTGTACAGTTTCTCACTTTCCAGATGCTCCTTTGAAACACAAGTGGAAGCTCCATGATCCCAGCCTTTACTCACACTGATTGCCTGTAAAAACAGGACTGTATGAATGAAGTACATATCTGCTGTCAGTTCAAGAAGTACCTGGGCATCCTTGGATCTTAGATGCAGGTACCACTGATTGCCCAAGCAGCACAGCAAGGAAGAATTAATCTGAAGGAAATTTTCTAGCATAAAAACTATCTAGCATATATAAAGTTCCCACTACATCTTGTTATGTCTAGGCTCATCCGGAACAGCTCCAAAGAAACAACCTCCAGATGCTTCATCTCCTGTCACACACTGGATCTGTTCCTTCTAATCTATCCTCAGATGTATCCACAGACCCTGGACAGAAGGAAACAACTCTTCTAAGACTGGACAAACATTCCTTATACCCATTCTTCTGGGTTTCCTAGAGACACATCACCCCCAATGCCAGCAGGAAGTAGCCAGATATCACGACGACCCTACTTCTACTTTGACACAACCTCTTTCTAATTTTTTTCTTTTTTAATTAAACCAAAATAGGGGAATGCTAGCATTCTATCTAAACTCCATCCCCACAGTTACTGACAATAGCCAGGTATGATCTTCCCCACAGTTACCTGGCAACAGTCAGGTAGGCCTGGCCCACTATAAAAGGGACTGCTTGCCACTCCTTCCTCTCTCTTGCTCTTGCTCTCTTGCTCTCTTGATCCCTCTGTCCCCTCCCTACTTCCTCCTTCATTTCCCCCCTTCCCACATGCTCATGGCCTGCCTCTACTTCTCTTCTCTCTCTCTCTCTCTCTCTCTCTCTCTCTCTCTCTCTCTCTCTCCCTCTCTCTCCCTCCCTCTATCCATCTCTCTTGCCTCTACTGCCCTCTTAACTCCCTTCCCCATGCCCTGAATAAACTCTATTCTATACTATACCAGTGTCTGGCTGGTCACTCAGGGGAAGGAGATGCCTCCGCATGGGCCTACTGAGACATCCCCTTTCCCCATACCTCACCACACACACCCTCTCGTTATAATGATCTCTCTTTATCTTCATCTTTTTATACATACATCAACCACGGTGTCAAAGATTTGCTCTAATTTAAAAAAAAAAAGCCTTTCAAATAAGTTTATACTTTTACTTCTTGAGCCTGGCATGTGGTATATGAATGAATCCCAAGATAAAGTCAAGCCATCTTTCTTATTACAATGACATGATGTATTTGCTTTTATGTTAATGATATTATCACTTTAACCACACCATGCCTTCCTTATTCACAACTTTCAAAGGTGGTTCTTCTAGAGAAAGGACATAATTTTTTCAGGTATTTCTTCTCTGTCTTTCTCACTGTAAATGTGGCCCAAAGCTGTCAGTAGTAATCTTTATACAAGTTGTATTGTGGGGTGCCTTAAAATTTCTTCCACAACATTAAGTCATTCTTTCGATTTTAAGCTTGCATTTACATAAAGTCCTAGGAAAGGATTAAGAGCAGCAAGTTCTTGACTAGAGTGTAGTTTCAAATATAGTTTAAATTTAATACTGTAGTTCTTATTGCCACTTGAAACCCCATGATAACCTATATACTTTCTGCATTTTTATAATTATCCTGGTGGTCAGAGCTTATACAAGAACTATTATCAAGCTCTACACATATAGGAATTTTGTAGCTTGCATTTCCAAACTGTCCAAACTTCCTCCTACAAACTAGAATCGTTCGTTCAGATCACCATGTCAATGGTCTTACTCTCAGTACTAATGTTTTCTAATTGTCAGATATATATTTGTCAACAGTTTAATGAGAAAAATCTTTTATTTTGCTTCATGGTTTCATAGGTTACTTCTGTGGCCATCAATCTCCATTCCTTTTAATCTGAGGCAAAGCAGAACATCATAGTAGAGAGGGTGTTTTAGGATAGCTCACTCCATGGCAACCAGGAAGCAGAGATAGTAAGAAAGAAGGAGTCTGAAAACAGAGGTCTCTGGCCACATGCAAACATGAATGGTGCCAACCACCGTATGAACAAGGTAGGAAATAGATCCTTCCACAGAAAAATTGCCCATTCCCTTTAATTTTATTTTATTTTTTAACATTGCTGGAAATCAACCCAGGGTTCCGCCTATACTAAGTAGGTGCTGTATCATCTAGCTACATCCTCAGCCTTCCCCACTTTCTCTTGAAACCACTCTGATCAGACTTTTCCCAAACTTGCCTAACGTTTTACACACTGCTAATTAAAATGTTCTGGAATTCAGTTCTTGGACTTTTCCTCTTTCACCTATGCTTACTCCCCAAGTGGTCTCCTCCAGACTTCAGATACAACATCTACAAACTGACATATGCCAAATTATTTATAATTTGGTCTTCTCACCACAACTGTTCTCTAATATATACAGGTACCCAATGGGCATATTTTACTTGCACATCTAAGATGCACTGAAGTTCAAAATTAAAGCCCTGATCAACTTCAGCACAATCTCACTACACACAGCCTCCTCTACCACCAGTGGTAGCACCAAGTTTCTAGTTGCACAGGCCAAAAAACAGTTGGCTCTGTTTCTTGCATCTCTTCTTCGTCCTACCTTTTATCCTTTAATGTTGGTTTTACTTAAAACTAAAACCCAATCTCCTAATTTTTTCCCCACTTCCATGAGGCTCACATGGATTGCTGTGATAGTCTCCTAAGCTTTTTGTCTTGAACTCTCAAGTCTCTCTCACCATTATGAATAATAAGGTCGTAGGGTTCCTCTGTTCAAAACTTTCCAGTTGCATCATTCTCAAGTCAAATGGCAAAGTCCCAACAAGTTACTTCACTTCTCTGACCTCAACACCTCTCCTCTAGCCTGATTCTAATTCAGCTATTGTCCCTTTCCTTCCTCAGACACTGCAGGCATACTTTCTTTTCCTTTTATTTTCTTATTAGATACTTCATGTATTTATATTGCAGATGCCATCCCCTTTCCTCACTTCCCCTCCCTAGAAAAGCCCTATCCCATCCCCCCTTCCTTTTTGCTTTTATACTATTTTAATTGCATGCAAGTATTAAGATCTGTTCTAGGTTGAGGAACTAGCAATACAATAGATGCAAATAGTCAAGGAACAAGAAACAAAATAAACACAAATAGTCAAAGAACAAGCAACCCAATAAACAAAAATTCCTTGAACACTCCCGTGATCACTGTTTCTAAGGGCTTATCAGGATGACCAAAGTATCTGAGCCTACTTCCCTGTTCTAGCACAAAGTCATTTTCATGTCTGAAGCCTCCTTCCTTGTTCTAGCCGAAAATTTAGATTCCTGCCTGAAATTACTTCTTTGTTCTATCCTAATATTAGATTCTTGGCTGAAGCCCACTTCCTTGTCCTTGGCCAATGTCATATTCCTGCCAGGCAGTCCATTTCCTTGTCCTTGGCCCATGTCAGATTCTTGCCAAGGAGCCCCAAAACTCTCCGCCTCTCCTCCCTTTTTACTTCATAAACAAGACTGGGCCTGTCTTGGGTCATTGTACCTTCCTTACCCATCATGGAATACGCATTATCAAAAGCAATGCACTTCTGTCTTAGGTTGGTAAGGCTCTGTGCAGAATCTTACCCATTCTTGGCTTGCCAGCCTGTTAATTTAATAACTTTGTCTAGGGGTCAATTTTCAGTTTCAAGCAGTGTAGTTTGGCTGCCAACCTGTTGATCCTGTTAAAGATGAGCTTTAACACAATGAACACGAAAAAAAGTATTCCCAGGACAAAAAGGGCTACCATGATCAAACTATATATACTCCTACTATTGACAAAGAACTAGGACTTCATTAGTAAATTTATGTGTAGAATAGGTCAAATCATAAACAATCCATGCGACTTTTAATGTTGAATTTACCAACTTGAAACCAAGCCTTTATGACAGAAGCCTTTTGATTGATACTTCTTATCCAAATGATAACACTGTGATATCTATCTATCTATTGATCTATCTATCTATCTATCTTATAATAAAAGTGTATAGTTTAAGAGATGTTTATAGTTAAACAGTTTGTCTATGAGAAAATAACTATAAGTTAAGATTTTTCATTTCATAAGTTGAATGCTGTAAATTATAATAAATCAGTAGAATAATATAAAACGATTTGTAACTCTTTTTTTTAACATTTACAAGTACCAATATTTGTCTCTCTCTTTTTTTTATTGGATATTTTATTTACATTTCTTATGTTGTCCCCTTACCCCATCCCCCACACACCCAGAAACCCCCATCCCCTTACCCCTCCTCCTTCTTCTCCGTGGATGTAACCCCCACCTACCCCACCACTCCCACTTCCCCACCCTCAAAATTCCCACCCCCTGGGGCGTCCAGCCTTTATGAGGTCAAGGATCTCATCTTCCACCTATGCCCAGCAGGGCCTTCCACTCTTACATATTCAACTGAAGCCCTGGATCCTTCCCTAAGTGCTCCCAGGCTGGTGGTTAGGACCCTGGGAGCTGTGGTTGGTTGGTATTGTTGCTCTCCTCATGGTGCCACAAACCCTTTCAGCTCCTTCAATCCTCACTCTAACTCCTCCATTGAGAACCCCATTATCAGTTCAATGGCTAGTTGTGAGCGTCTGCCTCTGAATGTCAGACTCTTGAAGGTCTCTGAGGAGACATCCATATCAGGCTCTTATCAGCATGCACTTCCTGACTTCCACATTAGCATCTACCTTTGGTGACTGCACATGGGATGGATACTCAGGTGGAAAGGTCTTCAAATGGCCCCTCCTTCAGTTTCTGTCCCTCACTTTGTCTCCATATTTGCTCCCTTGAGTATTTTGTTGCTCCTTCTAAGAAG
>NW_021620932.1:2382349-2399629 GCF_004785775.1 Grammomys surdaster
GTCTCCATATTTGCTCCCTTGAGTATTTTGTTGCTCCTTCTAAGAAGAACTGAATCACCCCCACTTGGTCTTCCTTTTTTATGAGCTTCATGTGGCCTGTGAGTTGCATCTTGGGCATTTCAAGGTTCTGGGCTAATATCCGATAATCAGTGAGTGAATACCATGTGTGTTCTTTTGTGATTGGCTTACTTCACTCAGGATGATAATTTCTAGTTCCATCCATTTACCTAGGAACCTCTCGAATTCATTGTTTTTAATAGCTGAGTAATACTCCATTGTGTAAATATACCACATTTTTTGAATCCATTCCTCAGTTGAAGGACATCTGGGTTCTTTCCAGCTCCTGGCTATTATAAATAAGGCTGCTATGAACATAGTTGAGCATATGTCCTTGTTGATTTATAACTCTTATCCAACTAGAGAGTGGATAATGATAAAAACTATGAAACAGGGTAATTTCAAAAGGAAAAAGAAAAAAATGATACAAATTTTGGAATCACTAGCTACCTAGTTATTCAGTTATATCAATAATTACATTAAGCATGCATGCTCTAAAACCTCAAACTAAAGATAAGAGCAATCCAGGATCAAAAATGAAACTCAACTGTGTGCTGTTTACAGAAATACTTTTGAAATAAAAAAGAACAAAAGGAAAGATTCAATCAAAATACAGAATTGTGCATAGTGCAGAATCCGAATCAAAGCTGAACTAACTATTTAATATCAAAGCTGAGTTTTAAAAACGTGATAATAGTGACATATTAACAAAAAGACATTCAAGTCATTAGGACTAAAAACTTTCTTTTATGAATCCAGGAATATAGCCATTGAAGTACAGCCAAATCAAAAATTGTGAATAACTTTTAATAAAATTACCCCAGCAACTGATTTAATAAACTAGCAGTAAAAATAAAATATTTAAACAATTTAGATAATAATGTTTGTCAATCTAACCTAAAGGGCTACCTAAGGAGAACCTCAGATATTACAATGCTTTGAGGCATATGGGACATTTTTTTTGAAAAAAATATTTTCATAATATATCAATAATGTGAATCTCTACAAATATTATTTTTTCCTTCAAGTACAGTTGGATAACTCTCTATATAATTTATTACCAAGAGTTAACTAGAATATCTCACATGTTCACAAATTGATAAAAAGTTAAATAAAATGCTGTTAATTCAATAAAAAATATTGCTTACAAATTAGAGATGAAACCAACAGCTAAAATAATGGATAGCATAGTTAAAGTCCAAAGATATACTTTAAATATTCATATTAGAAATGAATAATCCTGCATTGATGGGAGAACAAGATAACCACAGGAGGTGGAGGGAGGGTAGACCTGGGAGGAAAAGAGGAGGGGGAGGAAACAAGGGGGCAGTATCAGGTATTGGAGGGGATGGGAAAGAGGGTCAGAGGGTCAGGAAATCAAATAAAGATATTTATCAGTAGAGGATGAAGAACTAGGGATAGCCACAGTAAGGGAACAGACTCCAGGGAAATGAGAGGCTCCAAGGACACACAGGGGACAACTTTAGCCAAAATGCACAGAGGGGGAGAGATAGAACCTGTAGAGACCACCGCCAGTAGATAGGCATAGCCCCCAGTCGAGGGATGGGACCACCCACCCATCCCAATGTTTTTAACCCAGAAATAATCCTGTACAAAGGAAGAATAGGAACAAAAAATGGAGCAGGGACTGAAGAAAGGCCAAGCTGGGGATCCATCCTCTCTGTAGACATCAAACCCAGACATTGTTGCCATTGCCAAGAGGTGCTTGCTGACAGGAATCTGGTGTGGCTGTTCCTTGGGAGGTTTGGCCAGCAACCAACCAAAGCATATGTGGATGGTTGGAGTCAACCATCAGACTGAGCTCTGGGGGAACCTGGTAGAAGGATTGGAGGATCAAAGAGGGACTGCAACTCCATAGGAAGAACAACATTAGCTGGTGGACCACCCAGTGCTCCCAGGGACTAGACCACCAACCAAAGAGTGTAGAGGGAGTGATGCATGGATCCAGATACATACGTAGCAGAGAATGGCCTTGTCTGACATCAATGGGAGGGGATGCCCTTGGTCCTGTCAGGGTTTGATGCCCCAGTGTAGGGGGATGCTAGAGTAGTGGGGTAAGAGAGGGTGAATGGGTGGCGGAGCACCTTCATAGAGGCAAAGGGGGGGGAGGAGAGGGAAGATATGGGACGGGGAGGTTTGTGGAGGGGTAACTGGGAAGTGGGATATCACTTGAGATGTAAACAAATGGAACAATTAATAAAATAGAAAAAGAAATGAATAAAAGATTAAGTATGTAATAAAGACATACGTAAATGAACATTTAACCTTATTTCAGAGATACTGAAATTTTCAATGAAATGCTCAAATTCTTCATTATAGGAAGTCAACTTGGCTGGGGAGACAGCTTAGTGGTAGATGACATGCTAGTGTGTGCGAGGTCTGAGGCTCATACCACACCACACAAAAAGCACACTTTATCCTAATGAACAAAATTGGGAGCATGAAACCTTTCTATATAAACATTTCTCCACAAGAAATTTTAGGTCTAGATTGGTTCATGTTGAATAAAACATTTGATGGTGACTTGAAGTCAACCATAGAAAATATTTACATAGAAGTTAAGCAGAACAACAAGGAAGCCATTCCCTCAATTTAAATGGCTCACTAAAGAAACCAGTGGGGGTGATTCAGTTCTTCTTAGAAGGAGCAACAAAATACTCAAGGGAGAAAATATGGAGACAAAGTGAGGGACAGAAACTGAAGGAGGGGCCATTTGAAGACCTTTCCACCTGAGTATCCATCCCATGTGCAGTCACCAAAGGTAGATGCTGATGTGGAAGTCAGGAAGTGCATGCCGATAAGGGCTTGATATGGATGTCTCCTCAGAGGCCTTCAAGAGTCTGACATATTCAGAGGCAGATGCTCACAACTAGCCATTGAACTGATCATGAGGTTCTCAATGGAGGAGTTAGAGTGAGGATTGAAGGAGCTGAAAGGGTTTGTGGCACCATGAGGAGAGCAACAATACCAACCAACCACAGCTCCCAGGGTCCTAACCACCAGCCTGGGAGCACTTATGGAGGGATCCAGGGCTTCAGCTGAATATGTAAGAGTGGAGGGCCCTCCTGGGCACAGGTGGATGAGATCCTTGACCTCATGAAGGCTGGATGCCCCAGGAGGTGGGAATTTTGAGGGTGGGGAAGTGGGAGTGGTGGGGTAGGTGGGGGTTACATCCACAGAGAAGAAGGAGGAGGGGTAAGGGGATGGGGTTTCCCGGGTGTGTGGGGGATGGGGTAAGGGGACAACATATGAAATGTAAATAAAATATCCAATAAAAAAAAAAAGAAACTCAAAACAGAACTGGAGGAAAGCTCCAGAAGCTTTGAAGGTATAAAGAAGGCCAGACCCAGAATCATTAAGAAAAGAAGACTACCAAAACCCAAGAATATGATTTAAAATTTGAAGGTGAATTATGCTTGAATGGCCTAAATAGTGTGGCCATTAGTGTGTCTCAGTAAATGGAAAAACAGGTTTGGCAAAATTAATTATTCATGCTCAAAACTTTTAGCAAGTGAGAGTAAAAGGAAACTTTAATCTAATTAAAATTAAACAATAAAAGCATTAGAGTTCCTGCACATGGTGGGGCATGCCTTTCGATTTGGGAAGTAGAGGCAGATCGATATATGTGGGGTTGACATCATCCTGGTCTACAGAGCAAGTTCTGGGACAGCCAGGGCTGTTACATAGAGAAATCCTGTCTTGAAAACCAAGGAAACAAGCAAGCAAGCAAGCAAGCAAGCAAGCAAGCAAGCAAGCAAGCAAGCAAGCAAGCAAGCAAGGATGCAAGCAAGCAAGCAAGCAAGCAGCAAGCAAATAAGCAAGCAAGCAAACAAGTCAGCCTTACAGTGTGGCTGAGAATGTAGCTTGAGGGCAGGGTACCTTTATATCATGTTTGAGGCCCTTGGTTCAATGCTCTGTGACCCTCCCGAAAAATTAATCCAAAGAATAAAACCAAAACGTGTAAGTGTTGGTTTAAAATAAGAGCAACCCTAAGCTATTGCACTCAATGATCAAAAACAGAGACATTTCTCTTTGAAATATGTGTAATGGAACAAAAAGGTGTCTGTTATCATCTTTCTTCAGTCCAAGAGGCTTTTATTAGGGAAGTTAAGCTATAGAAATAAAATGTAAATGATGTTGAGGGAAGGACATAAAATTGCCACTATTCGTTTAAGATGATTATAGTTGTAGGAAATTCAAAAGAATATACGGAAAAATTATTAGGTTAATAAGTGGATTTAGCCTGATAGAGTAATATGATGGCCAACTGAATTGCTATAAATCATCAATAAACAAAATATAAATTTTAAAACAGATATAATTTATAAACTTTCAAATATGTAGGGACAAAATTGTATAAGACTTTCTGCAGTAAACTATAAATATTATTAGAGAATTTCAACAGAGTAACATCTGTGTCCAGACCTTTGCCACCCAGTGTGTGCTTCATTGAACATACCCAGGAATGTTAGAGAAACTCAGAATCCTAAACTCTGTTCCAGACTTATAGACTCAGAAACTACACTCTAACAAGATTCTTTTGTAAGATACAGGTATATTTTAAAGTTTGAGCAATGGTGTCAAAAATTCTACATCACAAGTTCTCAGTTCTCTATTGAAACCTACAGACTTCTGCAACCTTAACATTCAAACGTGTGTGTGTGTGTGTGTGTGTGTGTGTGTGTGTGTACGTGTATGTGTGAAAACATGTATAGCAATATACTCTTTGTGTTCTTAGTTTTTCTTGCATAAAATTGTATGGTTCTTGCCGGGCAATGGTGGCATACACCTTTAACCCCAGCACTTGGGAGGCAGAAGCAGGCAGATTTCTGAGTTCAAGGCCAGACTGGTCTACAGAGTGAGTTCCAGCCAGTACAGCCAGGGCTACACAGAGAAACCCTGTCTCAAAAAATCAAAAAAAAATAGTATGGTTCTATTCTTTTGTTTGGATTCTAAGCATCCTCTAAACTTCAATGTCTTAAAAGCTTGGTCCCCAGAGAATTATGCTATTGGAGGAATTAGGAAGTTTAGGAAACGGAGCCTAGTGAATGATCATTATGGGTATGCATTCAAAGCCAGCAGATGGAGCCTATGTATTTCCTCTTCTTTATTGACTCCTGACCCTGAGGTAAGTGGAATTTCTACTATGTTGCATTGAAGCTACTGCTCAGTACCTAAAGCTGGAGTGCTTCCAATCCTGGAATAGAAGCTCCAAATCTTCAAGTCAAATAAACTCACTCTCTCTGTCTCTCTCTGTCTCTCTCTGTCTCTCTGTCTCTCTCTGTCTCTCTCTGTCTCTCTGTCTCTCTCTCTCTCTCTCTCTCTCTCATATGTGTGTGTGTAGGAAATTCAGAAGAATATGGGGATAAATGATGAGGATAATAAGTGAATTTAGCCAGATAAAAGTAGCACTATGGCCAATTGAATTATCATTAAACAACAATAAATACACACACACACACACACACACACAAACACACACACATACATACATTCCAAGGATCCAGAAGAGTTCTTCTTAATGGACAAGACTAAGAAAAAAATCTTTATACTAAATTAAATTTGTATTATTTAGAGTTCAACCAGAGATCCTGAAAAAAAAAAGCAGGAAGATAGATTTCTAGATATAGATGGGCACTAGATCTCTCTCTCTCTCTCTCTCTCTCTCTCTCTCTCTCTCTCTCTCTCTTTTTCTGCATGTGTGTGTGTTCCAGAGATGTATCGCATACCACAAGTGACTTTTGGACTCAGGCAGCATGTTGAACTTGGCATTCATTAATACCTCAAGATGAGTTATTGAAGTTTCAGACATCAGTCACACAGTTTGGAGAGAAGAGGGATGCAGAATGAGGTAGTAGCACAGGGAAGGTGAAACCAGAAGGAAAACTTGAAAATTCATAGGAGACTGAATTATCTATCATGTCAATGTAAATAAAATGTGAACACTTTGGGAGAAGCTGGAACCCCTTTTCCTGGTACTAAGCCTGCTGGTGTCCAGGGATGGACCCAATGTAACAACGGAATCTTCAGTTTTTATCCAACACCAATGTGAGCCAGAACTAGGAGTGTGCCTAAATATCCTATTTTGGCCTTAGAAGCACAGAATTAGTGTGAATACTGCTTCATTTCCTTTGTTTACACCACAAATGTCTATTATGGCTCAACCTAACATGAAACAGAAGTAAATAATATCACAGAAAAAAGGCTAGCTTAGCCAAGTTTGAAAAGTCATCATGAGGTATTGTGAGGTTTTGAATTTGTTGTAAAGATGTGTAAAGCCATATGAAATAGAATTGGGAACATAGAAACACACATACACACACACACACACACACACGCACGCACGCACATATATTTCTGTATTTGACTGACTATAAAGTTGGCAAAAGAAATGCATAAATTTTAAGTTTTCTGCATTTGGTTTCTCTTCCCTTCACTGTTTTCTTACATCTTGTCACTGGTAATGAAAAGATGAGATTACTCATAACACTCATAATAGACTGAAGCTTGTGTTGGCCTTCTCTAATCCTCACAAACATCAGACATAAAGAAAAGAGGTAGGTATTTACATTACTCACATTTTTGGTAGTGTCAGTCCACATCAGGTTAAGTGACTTTGCTTTGGGGATTTGATGAAGTAATATGTCCTTGTATGGAGCATAGGGTAAAAAAATCCACACACTTTGTGTTTTCAGACAAGCAGAGAGTAGGGGTATGTATGTGTGAGCTAGGTCCCAAGCTGAGGCCTCCCTTTGAAGATGTATGGGCATTCTCCCAGTGACCTAGTTCTTCTAATAGGTTGTAGTTCCTAAAGTCTCCACCAACTTCCAGTAGTTCAGACTAGGAAACAATCCTGTACCATATGGGCTGTGGTGGATATCTCAGAAAGCACAGAAGAGCAGGAAGATGGAAAATGGCAAATGCTTAGCTAGAGGTACACCCCACTGCAGGGTTAGCTCAAGGACAGCAGAGAGTTAGAGAGCAGCTAGGAACTCACACTTTGTAATGTGTGGGGAAAGTAGACAAGAAAGCTGAGATACAAGGGTTTGTAAACTGATACATTTGGCCAACAGTTCATAAGTTTGAAAAAAATCTAAAGCACTAGTGGAATGAAACATGCTTGTACAACTTATTTTCAAAATATTGTAAAGACATATAGACCATCTTTTGTTCATAAAATTAGGAATTAGGGACTATACATGCAAACAAAAACTTAGAGAACACGTTAGTACTTTGATGAGCATTCTGATATTCTGCAAATCAAAAGAAAAATTAAATCTCCAGCAAAACACTGAAAAATCTGAATTTAGTTTAAAGACATGTATTCTTCTTTACTAATCAGGAAAAAGTACATCAGGATAGTCTTTGAATAAAACAGAACAAAATAACAAAGAAGTTATTTGCATGTGGGGCATTCAAATCATTTTGTCAACATGCGTTTCTACTTGGGTGACCTATTCTTTGACCCTGAAACTCATGTTATACAGCTGATGACTTCCTGTAGCTCCAGCTCCAGGGCATCGATACCTCCTACACCCCCACCTCTGAGAGCACTAGCACTTCTGTATACATTGCTGCCCATATACACACATACACACAACTGAAAAACAAAATAAATCTTAAAAAATATATCTGATACCACTGTCATACAACCAGTGCTATGATTTAATTTGTCTGAGATACAGCCTGCAAGCAGGGACAGAATCCTGGGTGACTGGATGTTGAGAATCGCTTCTAGCATCACACACTTACAACCTCAACAAAGCTTGACTCTAGCCTGGTTTCAGCTCCTTCTCCAGATTCACCAAGAGTTCTCATTACTTTATGTTTCCTATGGACTCAGAAAAAAACCTAATGGCTATATCCATGACTAAAACTTATCTCCCATCTAGAGGCAATTTATTTAGTGTAAAACTATTCTTTCTTGGAGTGAGTAACAACCTTGGGAGAAAACCTGGCTGCCACTAAATGTTCTTAATATGCTCTCAATTTCCTTTGTCTTCTCTTTGAAACAAGATGGCTACCGCTTCTGCCTCAGGTGGAACTCACATCAGCCACTTATCCTAAAAGTCTACTTTCAATTTTCCTAATGCGGAGGGAGGTTAGAGCTCAAAATCTTTACTCTTAATGAAAAAGGGTCAAAAAGGCAATAGGTGTTATTCTTCTATCATCATCTTTGAAATGGGGATGATAAATGAATTATTATGTGGCTCTTTAAACCTACATGAATTTACTTGTGTTGAAGGTCAAATGACATGTTCCAAAGCTAATGAAGGTCCAGAGAGCCTGGATCCTAAAATCCCTGTTACTCCATTCCCTAAGCGCTGCTTATTCTGAGTGCTTCTGCTGTATTTGTGTGGTCCAGCTTGCTTTCTAAGCGTTCATGGGTTCTCACCATCGTTATTTCAATCAATGCAGCTTGCAAAGTGCATGGAGGTAAAAGTCTTGGTGCTCAAACTAATATCTTTTTTTTTTCTGAACCCACACACTAGCCAGATGTATTCTGTCACAGCATGCTAGGATATGCTGTTTGATGTTGTGCTTCATAGTATTTTTAAATTATTCACATATTGGATTTAAATTTATGCAATAGAACGAAGTAGAGAATATGCACGTACAGTATGCTTTTTTAAAAATTTTGGCAGCTATTTATCCATATCACTTTTTTTTTTATTTAAATGGCAAAACTCCAATTCTGAAGCTTTATGCTAGTACCCAAAGTCCGTGGAGGATGAGTGTTGTTATTTTCATTGTTTGGGAAACAAAAATGTACCTCTGATAATTTTTGTCTTTGATTACTGCTTCTTCAAAGGATTTAAACCAGAGTGAAAGCCTTTGAAATCTTCAGAGATGAGGAGACATGAGAGTTATTCGGTATGCGCTGGATAAACAGATGTCTTAGCTTTTCAAACCAAACCTGGAAAATAAAATCACAAGCCTCATCAGCAACCCAGAACAGTCTTTGCAGGTGTATACTGTTTTCTATTTTACTAATATGAAATGGAAAAATAATGTCATTTTATTCCTTTTTCTTGTCTAAGAATTTAGTTCCAATTAACATTTCAGAAAACTTTTTTTTTTGTAAATATCTTTAGAAGCAAAATGCACTACATAGGAAGGAGGAAAAAAAACCTCTCTCTTCTTGTCATTTTGAGTACAAATAGGCACCATTAGAAACATATATACAAATTGCTTAGGAAGTCGAGGTCCTAATTGAAAAATTCCAAATTAATAAAAGCCAAATTTCATTCATTTACTCAATGGACCAAATCTTGTAATCAAATTTATTCTGAGACACCCATTGACTTCAGTGTGTGTTTCTCATATGGAATAATTATAGAATTAAGCACAATGGTACTGAGGGAAAAAAATCAAAGCACTAATAGACTCTGCATTGTGGCAACTGATGGCCTATACTGGATAACCCATTCAATGGCCATGGATAGCATAGCTGTTCACAGAGTCACAGCAGTACAGAAATGAGCCTAATGATGCAAAAAAAAGCAAATAATCTCTATCCATTATGTGTTCAGCCTTTCCAAGATAAAAGTCTACTTACTCACTTAGGAGGATAAAGAAAAAAAAGAATCTTACCACCCAATGGCTGGGATGAATCCTTATGCCGAATAGACCTTAGTAGTTTTGAAGTTTAAATTGTACCCAAAGACTCTCAGTACTATAGTATCATTCAATGTAGCAGTGTTTTAAATATCTACCTTATTCAAGCCACTTGTTATGAATACTGCACGTTGGATTAATTCTAATTCTTCCTTACTATTTACTTACTTTTTAAAATTTTAAAATAATGTATAGACATTATTCCATGTACCATTTGCATGTGCCTTATGACAGTGCAGGCCGAAGATGGTGACAGTCCTCCTGCAAATGGAGTTACAGAGAGTTGTGAGCTAGTAAGGGGTGCTAGGAAATGAGCCTGGGTCCTCTGGATGAGCAACAAGTCCTCGTCACTGCTGGCTGTTCTCCAGCCACAATTGTAAGTTTTTAAATGCTAGACTGATTAAATAAATCCTTCAAGGAATAGGATTTCTTCAACACTGAACCCCCAGGTTTGTAACACAAGTTTCCTTTGACCCTTGGAACATATGTAAATATAGAAAATTTAAAATCTGAAAGGAAAAGAGATGGATGTTTTTCCCTTGGCAAAATGGGCTGCAGATAATCAAGGTGGTCTTTAAATTTGTATGGAAGAGTCTTAAAATTGAGGAAGATGCTTAAACCCAACCTAACATTTTTTTATTATGTTAAATAGTGAGGAGAACAACATCTTACAGGAGTCCAAATGAATTGTTCCGGTCTCACATGCCTAAAGGATGGATTCTATCTCCTTTACAAGCACCTCTATGCCCTCAGATTTTGCTCTCTCTTGTTTTTACATTATTTTTCTCAACGTAACTCAATGTCTACTTCAAACTCCAGTTTCTCTCCAATAGAAATATTAATTTAATCAAAAATTTAAAACTCCAAAGAAAATCTAAAGCTTTGTTTTCTTTTGTGTTATTTGTAAGCCAGGAATTTTCCTGACTATCGTTTACCTTCACATATGCAGTGACTGCTTACCAGGTCTCAGAACTTCTGTTAACCCCTGTAACCCAAGAAGTCTGTCATGCAATATCATAGACAAAGTCAGGGAGCTTCTGCCCCTTTGCCTAGATCTCTCCCCATTTATAGGCGAGTGCTGATGTAAAGTTGCAACCATGCTTACATTTATCAAAATAGTTTAATTAGAACCAAATATCTGAAAATGGGCATGTCTGGCTGGCCAGTGTGAATTATTGTGCATTCTGAGCACTATTAATATCAATAATTGAGTCTACTATGATTTCAATGTTTTTTTCTGCCATAGGTGAGAAGAATTCCTGAGAGAAAGAGTTAAAGATCTTTCTTTCCTCATCTACTAAAATGGGATAGTTAATGTAAAACTATGGTGTACTTCATACACAACTAACAGAAAAAGACATCTAAATGTGCTTTGATGTGATATCATTTGTATTTTGTTTAACTACTATTCAGAATAATTACCATTACTTTGCTATTATGTTCCAAATAAGTATTGTGTAAAGCCCCTGACAAGCATATTTTCTTATTATTTTATTAATCATTTTATTAATCTATTCTACTCTCATATAATATGTTTGACAAGAGTCTCTCCTCCCTCCACTTCTCTGAGACCCCTAACCCACACTCCTGTCTTCTAGATCTCCCCTCCATTTCCCTTCAGAAAAGAGCAGGCCTTCCAGAGATATCAACTGAACATAGCACAGGATATATAGAGAGACTAGGCACAAACCTTTAAATCAGTATTGGGCAAGACAACCAACTCAGTGGGAAAAAAAAGTCCCAAGAGTAAGCAAAAGAGTCAGAGATGCCCTCCACTATCACTGTTAGGAGTCTCAGAGAACACCAGGCTAACAACCACAACATGTATGCAGAGGATCTAGCGCAGAGCCATGCAGGCTCTGAGATCGCCTCTTCAGTTCGTGAGTCCCTAAGAGATTGGCTTAGTTTCTTTGGACTGTTCTCACATCCTCGACTGCCCCCTCAGGCTCTTACAGTTCTTCCTTCCCCTCTTCTGCAGGGTTTCCTGAGCTCCAAGGGGAGGGACTCAATGGAGATTCCAATTTGTGCTCTCTCTCAACCTAATGGGAAAACGTATTTCCTGTTTAGTTTTACATCAACTTGACACAAACTAGAGTTATCTGGGAAGAGGAACCTAAGTTGAGAGAATGCATCCATCATATTTTCTGTAGTCAAGTCTAGAAGGTTTTCATGATTAATGATTGCTCTGGGGAGGCCCTGTCCGTTGGTGCCAAGTGGTACCCACCCTGGGCAAGTCATGTTGGATGGTAAAATAGAGCAGGCTGAGCAAACCACATGGAAGAAGTAAGCAGTGTTTCTCCACGGCCTTTGCTTCAGTTCCGGTCTCCAGGTTCCTGCCTTCAATTCCCTGAGTAGATTTCTGTCAGTGCTTTGTGGCAGCAAGATGAAGTAAACTATGACAGAGACTACACCTATTTCATGTGAAGTATGAAATAGTTAAAAATTTAGTATAACGTAAAGCTATCCTTTTGCATTAACTCTAATAGAAGATCTTTTGTTATGTTTTACCGAACACAAATCATTGTATATTTTAAGCACTATTCTGTCTTATGGTAGAAATATTAACTTAGTCAAATCTAACAACACAGTATATTCTGGTTTTATTTATTTTCCTTATTTTGTATCATGTTATAACTCTGGAATTCTCTCTCTCTCTCTCTCTCTCTCTCTCTCTCTCTCTCTCTCTCTCTCTCTCTCTTTCTCTCCCTCTCTCTGTCTTTGCAGTTGCAAAGTGAAGTGACAAAGGTTCATGTGACACAGTCATCATCATGTGTGCACAATCTTCATCTGTATAGAAAGCATTTGTCAAAGTGTCTGTACTACTTTTCTATTGTTATGGTAAAATTTACTGTCAACTTGATTCTCTCAAACAACACTTAATTATTATCTCAAAATTTTGTAGATTAAAAGTCAAATTGAGTTCAACTAGATTATCTTTTTAGTGTTTCACAAAGCCCAGATAAATACATCAGTAAAGGCAGGATTACATCTGGGTTTCTGGAGCAGAATATATTTCCAATTTCATTAGGCTTGTGGACAGAATCTACTCCCTTCCATCTGAGGGAGTAGAATGAGTGTATTTTGCTATCGTCTCTGTCCAAGCCTTGTACGAGCAGCCTTATCCACCTGCATTCAGGCCAGTCAAGATGGATTGCTTGTTTCCAATCTCTCTGATGCACTACTCTATGCTACTAGTTGAAGAAAACTCTTGTTTATAAAGATTCATTATTGATTGGATCGTATTATCTTTATTACCTCAGAGTAGATTGAATATTTGGGGGTAGTGAGATACCAGTTAAAAAATGCTTGTCACGTGCAATAGGAAGTCTGGAGTTCAATCTCCATCATCAACATGAAAGCCAGTCCCCAGTGCTGGAGGATAGATAGGTCAGCAGTGTTGAGCACTTTTTAGGGTTCCCATCAACAATTACCAGGTGGCTTACAACTGCTTGTAACTCCAGCAGGGTTGATTTGATGCTCCCTTCTGGAATTCTAATACATTGTACTTCTGTGCTCATATCTGCATATATGTGCATAAACAAAATTAATAGAATAAATACATATGTGTATAAAAGTCAGGTATGGTGGTGGTAATCCAAATTCTGGGGAGGTAGAAATGATTATATACTGAGGGTTTACTGATATGCCAACATAACCTATTCAGCAAACCCCAGGCCACAGAAAATACCGTATCTCAAAGACAACGTTCATAGATTATGACAAACTACATCTGAGATTGATATGTAACAGCCACATGCATGGATATACACATATACTCACAGACAGAACACATGAACATCTTCATATTCAGACAAACACACATGCATGCATGCACACATTAACATACAAACACACACACACAAACTGATTAGTAACTATATTCACATTTGTAAAAAAAAATCCTTTACTATGCAAGGTAAAATGATTCTGGCTATAGAATCTTATAATTTTCACAATCCTAATAATTAGAGTTAGAGACCTTAGGGGGTCATATAGAAATCCCGTGTACATGCTGGCTTTTAAGCTCACAGTCCAGCCCCTGTGGCATTTTAGGGTATATTTAGTTGTGCAGTGAAAACATGTTACATTTTTTTCTCCCATGTTCTTTCAGACTTTTTTGAGAGTCAATCCTAAATTCTACATACAATTAATATATAATTCCCCTCTGTGTATTTTTAGCCACGGTGGTAAAAATGTAGTATCCAAAATTCCTAAAGTTCCTTCAATGTCAAATTATTTATTATTGGCAAATTATATAATTTGAAGTTTCCTTAAGGATTTTTTTACTTTGAAGACCCTGGCTCCTCCAAGTTCTTCCTGTACTTTAAGAGGTATCGCTCGTGAGCTTTCCTGCCTTCATGGTGTTAGAGACAGTGTCAATCCCAGTGTGTCTCCAGTTTGTCCTCTGGCATGAGCTGAGTCACTGCTTAAAGGCCTAGTCTCACTGTACACAGGAAAGATCAGACTGCATTTTATCAGAAGTCTCTTTGAATAATTCAAGATAGCTATCTCCTTTCCCACGTGCTGGGAGGTGAATCCACACCTTGTTCACTGAAGAACGAACTTTAGTGACAGTAGAACAGAATGGATCTGAATCTTCACTCTTTCACTTTCCACCTGCCTCCCAAAATTTCTGAAAAAAATACAACACTAAAATAAACTAATTTTACATCTTTCTCCATTCCATCAAATCTGGTATTTAAAGTATGATTTTTATAGACTGAGGGACTGCTGGGAATTTGTTCATCCAAGGCTCCTCTGTTATAAATCGAAACATTGACTTTCATGTTTACTGTGTCTCTTAGGAACTGTGATGGCCACTTTGCAATTAAAGGTATAAACAAAAGTCTAAACCAAACCAAAATAAAACTTTCCTGTCTATTTGGACTAATGAGCAATGCCCTACTTAAGGTTCAGATAGCGCTTGTGTTTGCAGGAAGCATAAGGGTGTGACAGATAGGTGAAAACCACACTCTGCAGCAAACAGATATAGCATAATCTACTGCGGATTGTACTGGGAAGTATATGTTTTTCCTTAATCAACCCACAATCCTTTAGGAAATAGTTTGTCTTTACTAATTTTAATTCTTTTGTTTGACAATACAGGGGTTGATGACATAATAGAGAAGGAAAGCTTTTTGGAAATCACATCTAGAGTCTAAACAACATACTGGTAAACCATTTATTAACAAAAACAGGAGCAAAAAAAACTTTATATGTTTAAGAAATGAATGAGATTAAAAGAATATTAACATTCTGGAGAGGTCTGGGAAGGTGGTGGGTGGAGGTGGTGGGGACATCATCTTGTTAGACGGGGGAGGAGGAATGGGCTAACTGTGGGAGGGTGGACGAGGAGGCAGGTGACGGCTGGACTATAAAAAATAAAACTAATAATAAAAAATTCTAATACTTCAAGGTTTAATAACTTCAAGACTCTTCTGTTTGTTAAAGGGAAATCATTTAAGAGTGACTGTCACCATTCACACTAATCAACTGGAGGTGTGCCAAAGAGAGTCATTACTCTTCTTCATGGGTGTCTTCATTTGATCTGTGCTATGACACCTGTGTCAGGCTGCAGAAACTCTGATTTAATTCCTGGGGTAAATGACATCCATTAATGGAAGTCCTCTATGATCACTGCTTGATTGGCTTGAGCGATACAACAGTATTAGGATGCTCTTATGGATGTGTGCTTTCAGAAATTATCAGATAATTAGAGCTTCATCTTTATTAGTGCATTGATTCATTGACAGATTCCTAATTTGAATAGATTATTGAAAGGTGATAAGACAGTGGAGGATGGGGACTTGTTGAAAGAATTCGGTGGTTGCAGACATGCCTTTGATGGATATAGTTTGGACATCAACTCTTCCTATTACTGCTCTCTACTTCCTGGCTGTCATGAAATGAATACTTTTCCTTTATTATGTTCTTCCTCCATGATATATTAACCTTGCTACCAGTTTAAAAGTAACGAGTTCATGCTTAGACTGACATTTCTGAAACCATGATTCAAAACAAACACTTCCTTTAAGTTGCTTTCCAAGCATTTGTTTCAGGGCTGAAAAGTCCCACTAAACACCATCTCACTGGCTTAATTCATGGATTATTAAGAATTCAAAAATTAGAACTCCTCAGAATCAACAGGTTTTATCATCATATTGGATGGGGATTGTGGTCGTTTAAATTATATTGACCATCATAAGTTCATAAACTTAGATGCTTGGTTTTCAGTTGGTGGACCTGTTTGGGAAAAATTAGGAGGTTTGGCCTTGTTGGAGGGTGTGGGTCCTAGGGAGTAGGCTTTGAAACATCAGAATCCTATGCCAGGCCCAGTCTTTTCCGCTCTGCCTCTAATTTGCATGTAAGATGTAAGATCCTAGCACAGAATCGAGCACCGTTTCCTCCTGCCTGCCACCATACTCCCCCCCACACTCTCACCATGGTCGTGGTTTCAACTCTTAAAACTGTAAGCACAACACAATTAAATCCTTCCTTTTATAAGTTGCCTTGGCCATGATGCCACCTTACAGCAGTAATTTTCTAATTGGTCTTTAAACATTGTAAGTAATTAAAGAGGTATTAGAGGGGTATTTTCAGTCACCCATTCTTTTCATTAATCTGCTTGTTATTGTTGTTGTTGTTTGTTGCTATTTTGGAAAATTAAAGTGATTAAAATGGGATGACCCTTAATTTAATTACTAAAAATACAACCACAATTGCCCACCTGTCACATTTTTTTTTTATTCTTAAGAGAAAACAAACCACTTTTTCCATCTGCAACTCAGAGAATCCAGGTAGTGTTCATATACAACAGTCTTATATGGCAGTCCCACCCAAGTGTATATAGGTTATAAGTCATATTATAGATTTAAACCATTAGCACAGATTGGAAGAGAAATGAACACAAAATAGATGAGTAATAGGTTCACAGAAACACACATGAGACAAGAGCAAGAGGATGCAGGCAAGGCTCCAGGCCTCATTTCAATACTTTATCTTAAACTAGCTGTAATATTGTTACTGTGTTGCTATTTCCAAACTATTGGTTTACAGCTAACACAGCTGCTTAATACAAGAACAAACTTGTCTTTATGAAAGATCTGTGATGATCTTGTGTAAATAATATTTAGCTCATCCTCCATGAACTTTTTTCTAAGTAAAAGGCACATACAGTGCAGTGGTACAACTTGGAGGTTAAAGCTCTGACTTAAGACACACTTGGGTGTTCCTGGAGTCAATAGAGCAACCCAGGGATTACCAATCAGTGTAATACATGGAGTTCACGGTCTGGATTTTCTGGATAAATATAACATTATTAAGGTGTATTGTGGTTGTTATAGATACCAATGGTATATGAATAGCATTCAATGATACTCATACAGGATAATTTGTTTACTAATGTTTTACTGCTGAACATTTGGGTTAGCATTTCCAGGTTGGCAATATTACTTAAAATTCAAAACAATGTTAATATCCATAGCTTTTAAAAACATTTTTCAGTTTCTTTTTATTAAGTAGTCAAGAATAAAGATTCTAGGTATATATATATATATATATATATATATATATATATATGTGTGT
>NW_021620932.1:2399729-2407759 GCF_004785775.1 Grammomys surdaster
TATATATATGTGTGTGTGTGTGTGTGTGTGTGTATGTATGTATGTATTTTTCTTTGTTTCTTCCATTTTTGTTTGTTTGTTTGTTTGTTTCTTTCTTTCCTTCTATATACTCTCTCTCCATATATATATATATATATATGAGAAATCTATATCTATATTCTTTCTCTCTCTGTATATATACTCTCCATATATATGAGAATATATATATATATATATAGAGAGAGAGAGAGAGAGAGAGGGAGAGAGAGAGAGAGAGAGAGAGAGAGAGAGGGAGAGAGAGAGAGACAGAGAGACAGAGAGACAGAGAGCGAGAGAGACAGAGAGAAAGATAGAGATGCAATTATTTTCCAGAACAATTCTAATGTTTAGATCCTACAGCAGTATATGACAATATGTATGCATCATGCATGTCTATTTATACTAGATTGTTGAATTAGTCATTCAGTTTGGTGTTAAATACTATTCAATGCAATTTCCAGTTAAGCCTTTTTTGATTCAGAAGAATAGAATCTTGACCCTTCCCATAAGAAAAGCTCATGACATCAAGAATATTTCTTCTTGATAATTAGAATTTAAAATAAACTGTTATTATTAGTAAAACCAAGCATATGATACATTAGTCATTAGATATAAACTTATTTAACATAGTTCAGGAGTACATAATGAAAAAAATAGGTACTATGTTTTGTTAAAGGCAAAAAGGGCTGGAAAGATGCCTCATTTGGTAGAATCTGTCTCATAAACATGAGAAGCTGAATTTGGATGTCCAGAATCCATGAAAATCCCAGGGATTGCAGTGCCTTCCTGTAGCCCCAGCTCTGGATGTCGAGTGGGAGTGGGGAGTGGGGTACATATTCAGACAGATCTATTAAACATTTTGACCAGTCAGAGTAGCCCCAGTTAATGACCTTCAACTTTAGTGAGAAAGCATGTCTCAAAATATAAAGATAGAGACAGAGCGGATGAAAGGCACAGCACTGTGTCAACCATGTCATGGTGAAATTTCAACCTTAGGCCTCCAAACCTATAAGAATGTATGTGCATGTGCACACATGTGAACACTAACAAGTGCAACACACACACACACACACACACATACACACACAGCGCACACTTAGTCTTACTGTAATTTATATGCATTTGATATGCTGTCCATGCTTGATTGATATTCATAGGATGTTTCCCTTTTCTGAAGAGAAACAGAGGAGGAATAGGTGGGGTGGGGAGGAGAAGGATGGAAGGGAAGGGCCAGGAGGAGAAAAGAGAGGGGAAACTGTGACCTGCATTAAATAAACAAACAAACAAATAAATAAATGAAATAAAGGTTGTTGTTAGTCTGAGAATCATAATGAAATTCATTGTATTTAAGCAAAAAATGAAAAAAGAACAAAAACAACAGCAACAATGATGAGCTGATGCCAAGTTTTCTGCATCCTTCCTGGAGAGCACTATAAGTTACATGAGACCGGCAATGGAAAGATTTCTGATGTAAAGTCTATGTCCCATCTCTGTGCTCCTCATTTCCCGGTTTTGAATCTTTATTTATTTATTTATTTATTTATTTATTTATATTTTATTGGATGTTTTATTTACATTTCATATGTTATCCCCTTACCTTATTCCCCGCCCCGCCTAGGAATCCCCTATCCCATCACCCCTCCTCCTGCTTCTCTGCTGATGTGCCCCTACCTACCCCCCCACTCCCACCTCCCCACCCTCAAATTCCCACCCTCTGGGGCATCCAGCCTTCATGAGACCAAGTATCTCTTCTCCCACCTATGCCCAACAGGGCCATCCTCCCTTACATATACAGCTGGAGCCATGGATCCCTCCCTAAGTGCTCCCAGGCTGGTGGTTTAGACCCTGGGAGCTCTGGTTGGTTGGTATTGTTGCTCTCCTCATGGGGCCCGCAAACCCTTTCAGCTCCTACAGTCTTCACTCTAACTCCTCTGTTGGGAACCCCATGATCAGTTCAATGGTTAGCTGTGAGCATCTGCCTCTGAATAAGTCAGACTCTTGCAGACCTCTAAGGAGACATCTATATCAGGCTCTTATCAGCATGCATTTCCTGACTTTTGGGCTTCAAGAATCCTTTAACCTTTTTACACTACAGGGCTATGATCAGCAAGTACTCCGTGCTTCAGGTTTTTGAAATGTTATTTTTTTCCCCACATTTCTGAAAAGTATACAATATTTTTAGCTCAGGATTCTGGCTTGACAGGGTGATGTTTCCCTTTAGTGCTTCACACATGTTCCTTTGATGCTCTCGGTTTTCATCTGTGCTGTTCTTACAGGGTTTTTTTGTAACTACCATATTGCAGGTTTGTGACCTAGTGATGTGAGGAGGAAGTGCTGATTGACCGTCCTTTTCAGGATTATGACTGTTTACTGAACTAGATTTATAAATCAGCACTTTCATAGTACAAAGTCATCAGCCATTATTTCTTTAAGTATTTATTTGATTCTGTTTTATATTTTTCATCTCAGAATTTAATTATTCTAATGTTACTACTCTATTATAGTTTATAAGACCATTTTAAAGAAAAGACAACATATTTTGTTGCTTATCTTCACATTGATCAATTTCTTAGTGCTTCTTGTACTATATTACTCCTAGGCAATGAATGTTTTAGCTCAGTCTAGAATTTCTAGATTTTTAAAAGAATAGCTCATTTTTCCTGAGATCTAGGATTGGTTATCCATTTTAACCTTTTTCCTTTTACTTTAATATCTTAAACACATTGGTAACAGTTGTTTGTAAGCCAACTTCTTACTACTGTGACAAAATACATGAGCAACATAATTTGAAAGAATGAAAGTTTTATTTTGGTTCAGTTTCAGAGATTTTTGATTAATCTTTAAGAAAAGTATGTTGAGGCCAAGCATCATGGCAGAAACCTGTGACAAAGTGAATTTGCTCACCTAGTGGCAATCTTGAAGGGAAAGACAGAAAGAGTTGGGATGAGAGACAGTTTTTAAAGACATACTTCACTCAGTTAGGGCTTTTTTCTATCTTCCAATGACCTATCAAATTAATCCATCCATTGATGAGGAGAGCATTTCTATAATTTAATCACTTTCCCAAATCTGCCAGCTGGAAATCAAATCTCTGGACATGACTTTTGGAATACTCTTTATAGCCAAACCTTACTAACTCTTTAAAATAATTGGCTACTGTGTGTAACCTATGCACAATCTCAACTAAGTTTCTAAAATATTGTTTCAATATCAACACTCAGTGTTTCTTGTGTGCTCGTGTCTAGTAATTTTTTTATTCACATGCAATAGTGGATGACAGATAGTCACACACAATCCTGGATGTCTCTTACTGTACATGGGAATTGTTTGCCTTATTCACCAGACAATTCAGTTACTGTCTGCTCAGTTTGGTCTTATGTTGGTTTGACTTTAAACATTGCTACTGTCAATGAACTTGTGGAAGGTCCAGGTTTCTTTTTACAGCCTATATAACATGACAAGGCTCAGCTTTTGTTAACTTATGGAACAGATTATAGGCTAGGTTTAAGATTGGTATGTGCTTTAGAGTGGGTCTTCCTCTAGATCATGACTGTACTTCTACGGCAGGGTTTTCTTTCCCCGCCTGATGTAGAGTTGTTAGTAAATCTCTTATGTTATGTTTATACTCAGCCAGGGCTGGAACTACAGAGATAGTGGCTTACCAGCACGTCTAAACACTTGATATCTACATTAAACTGATTACACAGAAACTTCTAGCCTGTAACTCTCAGGAGAGGTTCCCTGTGTGCGTCCAAACTGTCCTGATTACAACAGATTCTCTGTATACTCAACTCTCACATGACATCTGTAGGATTCTGATACTTCCCCCTTCAAAATGCTCTTTACTGCAGGTTCCTCTATCCAGTACTCTGATCTGATCTCTACTCCTGGAGCTGAGCAGGGCTACTTCTTGCTGGGAACAGATATCTTGTACAACTGTAAAATTCCCCCTAATCTAGAAAGAACCAAATGGGGATGGGAATCTTCTATTAAGCAGCAAGAACATTAATGTCTATAATCCAGACTCTAAACCTGTCATTTATCACTCCCTGTCTCTAGTTGCTAGTCCAATATCTCTAACTCAGTCATGGCTGGAATCCCAACTGATATCTGTTCATTACTATATACATAATTGGGTGTTCCTGGGCTCGATCTTCCTTGGATATAAAAAAATAAAATAGCTTATCTATAGGCAGATTTCTTATTTTTTTTTTTAGATTTCTTATTTTAAACACTTGTTGTAATGTAATTTTTTACATCAAGATCTATGCCAGCATGAAGATGTCAGTTTCCCAAATACTACCATTTCAAATTACTTATCTCAGTATCTTCAAAAAACTCTTCGTCAAAGAGTTTATGGTAAAGAGTTATGGAGGTATATTCCTTTAAGAATAAAAAATTCTATTTCTATTAATTAATTCTGAAAGTCTTTGCTGACTATAGTTCTGTTTCGGTGGTCTATACAGTTTATACTTTTTTCCTAATTGTTTTTAATTTTTTTCTTTGATATTTTGTATACGGCAAAGACACCTGCATTCCACTGTCTTCAATGCTCAGTTGTATATAGCTTTTTGTAATTCCTTACTTAAAATGCTACTTATTGTCCATGATATATGGACCAGACACCACTGCCTGCAGAGACTATAATGAGTCACTGAGAACTACTACCTACCTTTAAGAAGCTAGTTCTATTAAAAAGACTTAGGCATAGAAATAGTAAAAGTTAACTAATAAAACTGTGCACAACATATTTTGGGAGATACGAATGAGAGTGATTAACTCTGCCAGCGGCTTCTGATGAAGTTTTCTGGAAAAGGTCAACTTTAATCTCAGACTCAGTGAGAAAAGGCAATCAACCTGAGGGATTTAATCCCGACTCAGTTCTTAGTGGCAAAGGGATCATTGGTAAATAACATGCCCGTTTCACAGTCTCCATTGCTAATTTTCCCACCTTTAACTTTTTCTTTCTAAAGCGAGGAACAATACCAACCTTGCTATTTTGTTGTGAAGATTTGAAATTAAGGTTACATGTGCATAAAACAGCAGTCATCATTATTTCTTATATATCATGACTGAACAGTGTTGGCACATGCAGTTTTTTTCTCATTTCACACTGAGGATTCTCCCCCGTGCATATATATGTTCAATCTTGCAAATTGTTTTAATCCATGCGTGAATTATCAATTCCTAGGAAACGAACTCATCAGCACAAGCGACATTCAGTGGCAGCCTATTTTGTTAATTCAGGAGTTACAGTAGTATTTTTCTCAGTGTCAGGATACCTGTGTATGTTTTTGTTTTCCATAAGCATTTCTATAGACACAGTCTTTGAGGTGAAAATTTCCCAGAACCTAAAGGGAACCTTGGAGATTTTGTAAAACTTACATAGTAATGTACATATTTCAGACTCCTCTTCATTAAAAGAAAAGGAATTTATAACATTATTTCAGTTGCATGTATTTTTTCAAGTTTCCATATATCAAATTTAACTACTGTGTTTTATCTTTTTCTCCTGTTTCATCTTTTTTTTTCTTCCAAATATCTCTTCAGGGATGGATTATTTTGGTGTGTGGATTGTTTATGTTCTCAATATTGAACAACCAAGTTTATTAACGAGCAGCTTATATATAAAGTACCCATTAAAAATCTTCTATTTTTTAGAATTGTGTGTGTGTGTGTGTGTGTGTGTGTGTGTGTGTGTGTGTGTGTGTAGGTACAGGTGCCCTTGGAGGGTAGAGGCATCAGGGACCCTTGAACCAAAGTTGCAGGGAGTTGTGAACTATCTGTAAGGGTGCTGGGAACTAAACTTAGAGCCTCTCCTGTAGCAGTACACTTTTCTCACTTTTCTCCAGTCCACCGCCATTTAATGACATAAAATTTTTATTTTAGAAAAGTTTAGATTCACAGGGAAGTTAGGAAGCCAGTACTAGGAGCTCCTGTATGCCTTTTTATTCTATTTCCTAGTCTACAAATATCTTATACTTGTGTGATACCTTTGTCAAAGCTATGATATTATGTATATCTAATAATTGGAACAAAACTCTTATTTGCATGTCACCAACTTTTCTTCCACCTTCTTTTTGATGAAGAGTCTAACTCAGGCAACCATGTCACATTTAACAGTTGTATGCCCTTAGCCTCTTCTGGTCTTTGTGTTCTGAAAGACCACTAATCAGTTTTTGTTTTTGTTTTGTTTTTTTTTTTGGAACACATTTTTTTTAATATTATTTAGAATTTAATTGTTAAAAAGTTAAAAAAAAATTATAATTTATTTATTTTTCAAATCGTAATTCGTTCACAGAGGTGTTATAAACACAGAAAGGCAGGACGTGGGGAAGAGGATGACACTGGAATGTGGGTGTTCAGAGGGAATACAGATATCTTTCAGAACAGGGTATCGGCTGGGTGAAGGTTCAGGGGACAGGTCACTATGACTCTGCCTATGATTCACTTGTCCTTATCTAAGTTGGTTTTTCCTACCAAGGCTACCTATTTACAAGGTCTATTACTACTCAAGCTGGTAAATTTCCATGAAAGCTGCCTGTTTACAATAGCTTATAGACATCTGTATCGATGTTTTTCCACAGAGACCCAAGACTTGGTGTTAGTATACATGTATGACAGGCCTATTGCTGATTTTAGGCCTATGGCTGATTTTAGGCCTTCAGTGTGTAATCAGGGATGCCCCTGACATCTCCTCCCTTCTCTAAGTATAGAAGGGCTGTGGCAATTCTAATCTTGCGAAGGCGGGGATAGAGGCCTGACCTCCAGTAATTGAAGGGGACCTTGTAATGGCTCCGGTCTCCCTGTCGTTGTCCAGTGAGGCATGAGGGCCATACCCGTGAGGAACACATTTGAATGTTGGATTTCGTATTGATTTTACAGTGTTTTGTTTAGTGGTTCTCAACTTCATAATGCTGCAACCTTTAATATAGTTCCTCATGCAGTGGTGAACCCCAACCACAAAATCACTTTTGTTGATCATAACTGTAATTTTGCTCCTGTTATGAACTATAATGTAGTACTTTTGGAGACAGTGGTTTGGCAAAGGGGTTGCAATCTCCAGCTTGGTAAGGATTGGGTTAAATAAATCATTCACTGTGAAGTTTGAATGAATTTATTTTTACATGTAGAACTCTTTCACATGGAGAGTTTGACTCCTGGAACTTCTTTTTTCTGGAGTTAAAGGGACTGGTCCATTGTTTTCTGGGTCATGATTTTAAATGACGGGTGACTCAGGGATAATCTTGTATAAGTACTTCTCCATATGATGACTTCCTTTTCCTCAGAGGTACACTTCTTTTCTGTCTTGATACTTTAAGCTTTCTTTTCTTTAAGACTAGTTAGGATTTGATCAGTATAGTTTTATTTGTATTCATACTGCTTGGAAGTAAAAATTTGGGAGAGAAAAAAAAAATTAAGGTTTTAATATCCCTTGTCCTTTCTTATTGGTTTCAATTACACAGACACTGCATGGTAAATATCATACCATAGGTCACTGAAGAGCTACTCATCAGTTTTTATTTTCAGTCTTTTCCCATCTGGAAGACTGAGTTTGAATAATTTCTGTTCTGTTTTCAAGATCACTGATATGTCTACCGAAGTAAATTACATTGGATGCTAATCCTGTACATTCTTTTGGATATTTTACTTCTTAAATTTAGAAATCCCATTTAGAATTTTTACACATCTTTCTCTCCCTACTTATGACTCTCATGTTCCCCTTTATGATTTACTTTATTAGTGGTAGTCTTTAGCTTTTACATCTCTGTCTGATTATAGCACTCAGCAACTTATAGGTGTTTTGCTGAAGTGTTTTCCTCCTGATTTTGCAGTAAATTTTCCACCTTTTCTCTTCCTAAGGTGATTTTTATAAGATGCTGTTTATTGTGAATTTATACTATATATATAGTATATAGTATATAGTATATAGTATATAGTATATAGTATATAGTATATAGTATATAGTATATAGTATATAGTATATAGTATATAGTATATAGTATATATAT
>NW_021620932.1:2407859-2417699 GCF_004785775.1 Grammomys surdaster
TATATATATACACATATATATATATATGTGTGTGTGTGTGTGTGTGTGTGGTGTGTATGTGTGTGTGTGTGTCTGTGTGTGTGTCTGTGTGTGTGTTCTAGTCCCAGATATGTCCAGTTTAGCTTTAATTTTTGTTGTTTGATGATGATGATGGTGATTTATTCTTTTGTGCTTTTGAGACATTGGCTCCTTATGTAGCCCAGCTGGCTGAACTTGCTATGTAGCTTGGTCTTGTCGCTGTCTTATATAAATTCTCATAGCTTGTCATTCTCTGTATGCCATGATTACATTCTTGACTTGCCATATATGACATCAGCTCTCACCTTTGGAAGGTGACTCTAAGGCCACTCTTTTTACTTTAGACCCGTTTGCCTCTACTTCTATGGTCTGATCTATTTTGGATTCCACTGATTATCTTGGTTTTCTATAAGGACTTGGAACTCAAACTTATCTTCCATATCTATTGGAGCCCTGGACACTTCCGAGTCAGAGTTTGTATGTATAACTATTGCTTCTTTGGTTCTTTATATTATAAATGGCAGGCTACTGGGTCTCCATAATCTCTGATTCCTGTCTCCTCAATTTAATTTGAAAACTTCTATTGCAGATCATTCTAGAAATGTTTCCAGATTAGAAATTGAGTAAATTATGGGTGGATGTAACTTCTTCATTTTGTATCTCTTAAGCATCCATTTTTTTGTGAGTTGGAGAAAAGGGTCTCACTATGTAGTCCTGGCAGGCCTAGAACTCACAATCCTTCCTCAGCCTCCTAAGTGCTCGGATACATAAGAAAACTAACTGGCTTTTGACGAGGAAAATTCCTTCTCCTTCTCTATGCTATTTACCTTCAGACAGGTGATCATTTTAAATTTTAATAAGACATGCCTTCTGATTCTGGATTTCCTCTCCTTAAAAATATAAATACTATTTCCACTTAATTTTCAAGACCTAGACCAAGAATCTCTTCTCTGCTACCTCAGACTCTGTGACACTCTTCTCCATCCCATTACACAGGCAAAAAAGGAATCGTGTCCTGGGTCTATACACAGCAGTTCTCTAAGGTTTGATAATTACTCAGGAAGATGAAAATTCCAATGAACCATGAGATTCTGGTTCCTATATAAAGATTTGGACATCTCCTTCAGCAAAGTCATGACAGCAGCTTGTATCCTTTCTCTTTGTTAGAAATTATTTAAAATAATGAAATACATTTCATAACATCTTATCTAGGTCTTATAAACTCATTCTTATTTGTATATTATACCTTGTCATAAGAACTTGCTTTCCAAACTGAAATACAAGATTAAAAAATCTGTGAAATGGTTGCATAAGCATGAAACATTTACAAATTAGTATATAGTTTTCTTGAAGATGTATTTTGTATACTACCTAAAGATATGGTTGTTTGTGGAAACCATTTGATTTTTGTGAAATAATTAACAACACCGAATCTAATTCTCTATAGTATAACTGTGGTCTCAAAAACTTTCCATAGCAATTCCAGTGGACAATTTATTGGTGCTGTTCTACAGCTTTCAGAATTTGGAATTGAGAAGACGTAAGAAAAAACAACTATTTCATGAGAAACATCATAATGCTTGTTCTTTCTGGGAAGTTGGCTGAAGTTTCCAGAAAAGGAGTAGAAGAACTACATTCTGTTTATTCATTCCAGTGATACTGACTGTATCGTTCCTCCATTCTCAAAAACACTGCTCTGTTTTTTGTACTCCAAGATGACAGATTGAACTGTTTAAAACTCTTTTCCAAAATGGTCATAAAGTCTAAATTGGAATTATAGTACAGTATTAATCTGACAATAGCAGTATGATTATTTAATATATCTATACATATACATATATGTTTATAGGAGTTTATTGGAGTTCCTTACAATAACATGAATGACTCAACGGCTGCTAGATCACTATAAAGCTTGTCTAAGTACTGGTGATAAGCTCACAAAAGCTGCAACCCCGGCGTTTCTTACCCCACGTGCAAGCAGCTGTACAGAATGATTCCTCTTTCCCTGAAGTACTTGCTTCTTTTGGGACAAACCTTGGAGGTGCTATGTGACTATTGCAAGCTGGATGAGCTTTCTGACCCCTGTAACTTTTATGAATGCAAGGAACTTCCTCCCTCCAGAAATGATAGTTTCATTTCAGAGAAATAATTGTAAACACTCTCCTCTTCCATTTGTGATGCCTTTGGATTCCTTCTGTGCCATCTTGTGTTCCCTAAGGGAATATATATTCCCATATATGTTCATTTCCATTTGTGACTTGGGTCACTATGCTGCACCACCAGTTGCTTATTCTTAAACACTTGACAAGTTCTGATTCACTACAGTGACTACTGTCCACTGGGGAACGTTGTGAGGGGTAGGAAAGTTTCCTTCCATTACTGATGCTGACAGCTATAGTTATCTGTAGGCATAAATATAATATATGTATACTTTCCCTGTTAATTTATGTGTGCAGTTTTGTTTGGATGCATGTGTATCTGTGTGTGTGTGTGTGTGTGTGTGTGTGTGTGTGTGTGAGAGAGAGAGAGAGAGAGAGAGAGAGAGAGAGAGAGAGAGAGAGAGACCAATCTCCAGCTTCCATGCAGTGAGGAATGCTGCCAAATAAGTATGCATATAAATTCCTATTTATTGAAAATGTAACTATTATAGCAACATAAAAAATCAATGTTTATACAATTATTTTCGCAGACAGTATCATGCAATATAGCATAGTTTCTCATTAGATTAAATCAAACCGTCCTTAAATACCATTTTACCAGCTGTTACTGGATAAAGGGCGAGAAGAACAGTTTGTAGTAGCAACTATGTAATTCTCTGGCACATGTCTTTGCCAATGCTGGTACAGCTGTGTATATTGTTTATAAAAAAAACAAATGCCCTTGGTAGTTTGACTTGAGTATTATTGAAATATATTTTTTTCTGTACCAGAATTTCATGTTTCTTACTGAGGAGAACTGGTGTGTAGGTCTGAAAAGTTAGTCAAATTCAATACATGTTTGAAAGCACTATGAGAAAGAATTATATTACTAAGCAATACATCTGTCAGAACAGAGTCAAATAGATTTTCAAGGTCCCTGCAGTTGCTTATTATATATTTCCAATACTTTATTCTGGAATTTAATCACATAACTAATGGTCATAATTCTCAGACAGCTCCTAGATGATATTGAAAGAATAAACTGCCCCCGATTTCTTTTATTTTTAACTTTAAAATATTTTTTCCTTGATGCAAACCAAACTTAATCAATTTTTTACTTAAGATAAAAAATGAAAGCTCAGACAGATCCTTTAAGGGCTTAGCAAAGGGGACACACTTACCAGATGAGGAGGCTTCTGGGTCCCATAAGTTTCAGGACTGCATTTAGGTTACATATGTGCATTTTCATTACCGGAACTATAGTACACCCTGGAACATCTGCCCTCTATTCTAGCTCCCTTTGACCACATCCTGCCAAACAACAAAGTTTTTTATAAGTCATAAAGTACTAGAGAAATACCATGTTAACACTCAAAATTACAACAAAAATGAAATTTTAATGTTGGTTTTTATGAAAGCATTATAAAGAGCATTTAGATTTCAAGTAACCAATAAATCATCCTAAGTGCAACATTACATATATTAGATGATCAGAAAGGATAATTATTTCCTCATTTTACTATCAGCCTCCTCTGATCTTTTTTTATCATCCTCCCTTATCATTTGAGATCCTTCAGGAGCAGGCACATGTATAAATATATAATAATGATTACATTGCTGGGAATAGAAGGAAGTGTTTTTCTAGAGAAATAAAAAAATTATATTCATTCTTGTATTAACAGATTGTTAGCATATCAATATTAGTGATCCTATGTTTTACCATGAATTTTAGTACACATTTGGATCATGATTAAACCATTGCTACTACTAATTTGAAGACTTTTGAAGAAAACAGAAAATCTGTCCAGTTGTTGTTTTCCTGGGCAAACCAAAATATTGTTGCTGATTTTTTTGTCAACATATTTTCTAGAGTGTATCAGAGATCATAATTGAGTAACTGGAGAACACAGCTTTCATCTTTTTTATTTGTTTTTTTTTCTTTATGTTTTTGGTTTGGACTTACTGATGAGTCTCAACAGAATATCACATTTTAAGCCCAATGTTGCTACATTTCAATATTGCATTTTAAAGTTGGAACTAGTATTCCTCTGAGTTGTGCATATGAGACTTGTTTTGCCAGAGTCACTACTATTCTTTAAAGTTTTGAGTTTGTTGATGTAATGCACATTTTACTCATTTCCTAGGTCACATAGACTTGCATTTCAAGTCTCTGGGATGTGAAAGCAATCTTGAAATACCATTGCAACAGCCACATCAGAAACATAGACTAGAAAGTCTATGTGAGTACTGAGAAAATCATAGCTGAACACATTTATAATGCACTCATGAGATTTTTCCCCAGTGGTTATGTCACTATCATGCTTAAAATATCATTGAAACTGGAATTACTTTCCAAAGCTCACATTAACTTCCTCCTATAATATGCTGCCTTTAGCAGGCACCATCCTTCCACAGCTCTGGAAAGCAAAGTAGATGGGAGATATTTAGGTTTCATAAGGCATGGTTGCCTGCTGCATATCATCTAGGTCTTTGCTCATTGTGTTTTCTCTCCTTGATGCAAGGTCCATTTTTCTGGTTCTTGTAACTCAAAATATCATTTCCTCCAGAGGACTGTTCTGACAAATCTGGTAAATAAGATCTTCCCCCATCAAGTTCCACTCATCTTTAGAGGGCTATTGTGTGCTTTCTCATATTTGTTCTGCTTTGATTGTCAAATTAAAAATTCTGTTCTTATCATTATTTGCTAGTTTATTTCTACTGCCAATAGTTTTCCTGAAACAATGAAAAATATTTGATAATTTAATAAAAGGAAAAATGGACAAAGTAACTAGGTTTTACTTGTGTGGATGGATGGTTAGATTTCTCATCACTCTATAGTGAAGAGCAAGATATGGAAAAAAAAGTTCTTGATTTTTCTGTGGTCATTTATGCTTTTGTTCATCATTGGCCTGAATGTTATATCCTTTTCAAAGTGATTAAAACATAAGTTTTGGACAAACTTGGTCATCACAAAATATAATGGCCAACATAATGAACCTAAAATAATGTTGACATCATAGCTGACATTATGTTAACTCATATTTTCTTTTGTAGAAACAGAGTCATTTGTCACATAAAACTGCGAAATTTGAATTATACTGTTCTTGTTTTGTCTTGGTTTTGTTTTGTTTGCTTTGGTTTCTTTCTCCATTGCTGTAATAAACATGATGGCCACAAGCGACTGCCACTTTCTGGTTGCTAGCTCCTTCATAACTTCTTCAACTTGATTTTTGCTTTTTTATATAACTCAAGATCACTTGCCCAGGCTGGCACTGCTCACAAGCTGGGCTCTCCTACATCAATCATTAACCAAAAAAAAAAAAAAAAAAAAAGAGTTTCAGAGACATGAATGGCCCATCTGACAGAGCCAATTCCTTAACTGTGTTCCCTCTTTCCAACTGAAAAATCAGGCTTTGTTCTTATTTTCTGGAATACTATTAAGTAGAATAGTATGGATTCTTGTTAGAGTTGACTTTGTCTTAGCCATGTGGCTAATGAAGAGTTTTTCACATTTACGTATTCAACATTCTATTATTATTATCATTCAGAAGAATAACTGAAACAGTAAAAGGCAAAGAATGGCCTCTTATCATTGAAAGATGCTAAATGTTCTATTTTAGGATAACAAATGAACCAGAGAAATAAACACTTTATTATTTGGCCGCTAATCTAGTTCAAGCAAACCCCAGCAGCAAAGCTGTAGTTAATAACATCCTGTGATAGCAAATGAACCCATTGCACAGGAGAAAAAAAATCAAGTCACCTTGAACAGCCTTGGTTGCACTCTTATTCCTAGATGCTTTGCAAACCTGCAGCTTCCAGCAGAGATGAGATCCAGAGAAAATGTGTAAATTTCATTTACCACCATAATTTGTATAGCTGTGTTAAAACTGGGCTCTGGATCCCTTTACGATAAGAAGCATTTTGGCATTCTGCCAGAATAAGTTGGGCAGCATATTTTCTTCTCTTTAAAACATTTTAAAGTGAAAATTCAATGAAAATACATTGGTTTATTTTTTCCTTTTAAGAAAACACCCAAATCTATCTTTTTTTTAAGTCAAAATCCTTCTAAACTTGGAATGATGTTATCAAAACATAATGTCTTTACTAAACACATCTCTTCCTGCCCTTTCTTGTTTCTCTGTGCAGCTTTTATGACTGTCAACATCCTGAGGGCCCCATGTAGAACTCCTGCCATGAATGGTCTTCTCATCTGACTGCGATCAATGGGTACCAGGAAATCTGTTTTTCATCATTCTGCCCCATCACAATCATGAGAAGCTCACCTTACTTTCACTACTCATATGCAATGGCATCATTCTTCTGCTTCTTTGCTGGTCAGACAGAGCAACAGAAGGTGATATGTGTGGTGACCAATATGCAAAGCAACAGCTTGTTTTTATTCAGTGTGACCTGCAGCACATATTGAGTTTTCTGCTTCACATTGGAAGATGCTCTGTAGTCTGACGTAGAAAGGACAGGCCTCTGGATCTTGCTGGGTTGAAGAACAGAGAACATGATGTGAAGGTCTTTGGAACAGCCTCAGAAACAAAGTTCGGTCAGGGAAAGTCTGTTATGTTCAATCTCTCACTCCTAATTCTCCCCTGAGATAAGTTATCAAAACATCAACTTCACTTCCCCAAATCAGAGCATAAGCATTTCTTCACCCCAAACCAACCATAAAGCTAAAAATGCTGGTGCAGTAAGAATTTTAAAAGATGCTTACCACTTTGCCCGATTACCTGTTTTGAGTCCCTGGAACCCACATGGTTGAAGAATAACCCACTGACTCATTTATGTGCACACATGAGCACACATGAGCACACACACACACACACACACACACACACACACGCACACAAAGTGTCAAAAATAAAACCCTGAGAAAAGTAACATAATTTCTTCTGCTGTTTTGTGTAAACTGTGATGGGGTTCTCTGACATATCTTGTTTCTCTGCAGGTTCTAAGACTTCCCATTTCAGAAAGCATCTTGACTCACACTCAGAGGAAAGGAACACTGTACAGAGCCACAATGAAAGTTCTGGACAGACTGCCTTCTTGAGTTCCTCCACCACAGCCAATCGCTGTTAGATTTCTTTCAATCATGTGTCATCTATGTAGTTGCTCATATTGTGCCCAAACTAATAGTAAAAATTGTTTACTATAAATGTTTGTGGCTTAAATCTGGACTCATTTCATGATAATGTTCAATGCTAACCCTCTACCACATATACTCTGTGTGTGTGTGTGTGTGTGTGTATGTGTGTGTGTGTATGTGTGTGTATGTGTGTGCGTTGGCATGATTGCCTATGCTAGTGCAAGCAGAGGACAAAGAGAACACCAATGTCATGCTCTGTGACTGTTTGCCTTATTCTCTTGATACAGGGTCACTCACTGAACCTAGGGATATTCTGTTTCCTGGTATGTCGGCTGGCCAAGAAGCCTGGGTGACACTCAGTACTGGGGCTAAAGGTATATGTGAATATGTATGACATTTAGCATTGGTGCTGGAGATCAAAACCTAGATCTTCACAATTGTGTAGTAAGTACTCTCTCCCACCGGACCACCTCCCTGGCCTGATCATATTAATCTGCCTTTTGCATACAGGTGTCAGCATGGGCAGGCAGGAAGGAGACCATCCCCTCTCAATTCAAACGGCAGCTATTCTCTGTTGATTATTAGCAGGTGACTGTGGACAGGTTATTTCCCTTTACTGTGTATTAGTTTCTTTATGTGTAAATAACTCTAAGCTGCCTGATTTAGCTCTTAAGAGAATAAAATGAGCTTAATCAAAAAGGGAGACTGTAATACAGCCTGCCGTCTGCTGGATTAAATACTTCATACCTTAAATACTTACAAAATGTTCCAATATCCTAGTAAACCCCAGGCATTTGCAGTCTGAGCTTAGATACATTATTTTGTGCTATTGATACACATATAAGAGGGCTCTGGCTAAATAAGCAAAAAAGGAACACAATGCCTGCAGTTCAGGCTTAATCAGAACCTTCCTCCTTATCTGGCCAACAGCAAGGACAGGGTTTTCATAACAGTTGGAGCAAGGTCAGGTGACAGGACTGTTCATCTGAGATTCTCAGAATGAGTAGTGTCTTCTTAGGCAGCTTTTTCTTTTCCCTTCCTATGTCCCTTAATTACCTTCAGTCTTGTCAGTGTGTCCTCCATATTTGACTTCCTCTGGCTCAGACACACTGTGCAGAAGAAATTCTGTGGTCTCTGTAGTACCTGTTCATGATAACCTTGGGGGTCACTGTACATTGTTTGAGAAATATTGGCTTAAGCTATATTTTCTCTGCTTGTTGATGAAGTGTGTCGTATGGGAGAAAATCAGAGGCCATCCTGAGGTTGAGACACACTGTGTTTATTGCTTTTCTGATATCTACAATGTCCCTTGCTCTGTCAGCAAAGGCGATTAGATTGGTTTTTGATAATTTCCTCTTCTGACTTCATGTTAGTTATTGTCCTGTGATCTTAATGTTTGGAATTGTACCCCCAGTACAATTTTTGTAATGTATCCAAGTAATTTTTATAGCTACTGAAGTTTACATGAACTGGTAACAATTTCTAACATTTCAGTTTTTAAAAAAGAAACCTTTCTATAAGCATGCTAACAAACTTTGAATATAATCACCCTTACCACATGTAAGGGCTGAGTGCACCATATTCTGCAAGATAATTGACATCTGCACTGGTAAGATGAGTGCATACACACACACACACACACACTCACATAAAAACACACACATATACACACACAGATACACACAGATACACACACATACACACACACAGATACACACAGACACACACACACAGATACACACAGATACACAGAGATACACATAGATACACACACATACACACACATACACACACATACACACACATACATACACACATATACATACACACACACTCACATAAAACACACACATACCCACACACACAGATACACACAGATACATACACAGATACACACAGATACACACAGATACACACACTTACATACACATACACACACATACACACACATACACACACATACATACACATACACACATATACATACACACACACTCACACATACACACACACAAACATATACACACAGACACCAACAGACACACATACACACACATATACAAGCACATAAATACACACACAAATACACACACATATACACACACATATACACATACACACACACAAACACACAGTCACACATACAGACATACACACACAAACACACATGCACGCACAAATACACACACAAACATACACACATATACACATACACACACAAATATATACACACAGACACACACAGATACACCCCCATACAAACAGACATATACATACACACACATACACAAGCACACAAATACACACACACATAAACACACAAACACAAACACACATACACTTTTAGGAAACAGAATTTTACTATTTGTATCTTCTCTTATTTTTTTAATCTTTTATCTATTTTTTTATACTCCATATTTTATTCCCCTCCTGGTCGGCATTCCTTTTGATAAGGATGGAAGAGTCCCTTGGGCCTTACAACACACATATGGCTAAGGCATTGCCACTTACTTGTATCTTCCTAGCCTTCCTTCCTTCCTTCCTTCCTTCCTTCCTTCCTTCCTTCCTTCCTTCCTTCCTTCCTTC
>NW_021620932.1:2417799-2528383 GCF_004785775.1 Grammomys surdaster
TCCTCCCTCCCTCCCTCCCTCCCTCCCTCCCTCTCTTTCTTTCTTTCCTTCTTTCTTTCCCTTTAAAAATCAGTTTCTCCTGTTTCTACATTACCCAGTGTAAGATGTTCATGTAGCCCTGAAACATGCATAAACAGATGCTTGAAATTAGCCAGGACTCTCATTTGTAAAAGCATAATCTTCTTAAGCTAATTTGAGAAGAAAAGATACAGATGATTAAAAAGAATAATCAGGGAGGCTAAAGACATGGATCACTTGGTGAGATTCTACAGCCCAACCTAAGTCTGATGTCAAGTAACCTGCCATTTGTGCTTAACTTTGGGCTCAAAGACTATGCTGCTTAAAAAAGTGTGTCTTTGTGTGTGTATGTGTATGTGTGTGTGTGTGCATGCACACACATGATTTGATCAGCTTTTATTCTTAAATATATCTGTTTCTCTCTTTCTCAACATCTGTCTGCTTGTCATTGCCTCTTTCTCTCCTCCCCCCACCCCTTTTACTCATTTCCTATAAAGTACAAGTATGGAATAGGCAAAATTATTTACTATGGCTTTCCTTAACTTTTTCTACAATTATATGAACAATTGCTAACTGTTCCCTATTCAAAAATCACCTAGCAGTGCCTCCTTATTTGGTACCAGTCCTTTAAGTAAAACACGCTTGAAAAGAACTAGGTAAAGACAGAGCTGAAGCTACGCTGTTAAGTTCAACAACAAACATTTGTAATACAGCCTCTAAAATTCCATGCATCTTCACATACAATGAAACCAAAATCCTTCACATTAATTTCAAATATTCTATAGTATTTCAAATTTTATTCTATTTAATTTCACTGTAAAAATATTGATTGTAGTCTAGTAAATCCATTTACCAGCCCACCAGTGAATTGTGATTTACAATTGGAAAAGTCTAAGAGTTGTTTCAACAAAAGGTGCAAGGAACAACAATGTGTTGGCAACAAGTCAGAAATAGAGAAGACAGTGAAAATAGAGCTTGTTCTTCCATTTCTCTGAGTAGAATACTGTATTTGGGCATCACTGGTGTTATGTAGTGGACCACATCAATTCTACCTTTAAGATATATTTTTGAAGGTGTACCTGACATAATTGCTATAGGAAATCTCTTTGCATGTAGCTACAGACAATGTTAATTTTATCCTTTAGCTTAGAGAACAGGAGAACAGGTCTCCTGTCAGTCAGGAGGCAGAGTCAGGAGGATCATGAGTTTAGGCTAGCCTAGGGTATTGTGATGGTTTGTATATGCTTGGCTCAGTAAGTGGCACGATTAGGAGGTGTGGCCCTGTTCGAGTAGGTGTCTCACTGTGGCTATGGGCTCTAAGACCCTTATCATAGGTGCCTGAAAGTCAGTATTCTGCTAGCAGCCTTCAGATGAAGATATAGAACTCTCATATCTGCCTGCATCTTGCCTGCCTTGAATACTGCCATGGACTGAACCTCTGAACCTGTAAGCCAGCCCCAATTAAATGTTGTCCTTTATAAGACTTGCATTGGTCATGGTGTCTGTTCACAGCAGTAAAACTCTAACTAGGACAGGTATGTGCTAAAATTTTATCTAAAACAAATTCACTCTGTAAAGTGATCTTTATGTTAGAATTTAAAATTGTTGTGAGACTTGTGAGTAGATAATGGATATTTCCTTTTCCAATTTAATTTTAATGTTTAGGATTTGAATTTTCATACCAATTATCTAATTCAATAATATTTATTTTGATATGTAATGTCAGTTCTTTCTATTCTTTAAGAAATAAGTAGTATGCAACTTACATTAGCTATTCTTTATACTTAGATAACTTGTAGATGATATATCTGTGCACATGTGTATGTGAAGGTGCCTATGCTTCTCCTTTGTGCTTTTCTCTTTTATTCTCACTGTGGAGAATTTAGAATAATGATGTTGAGATTTAGCACAAGAATCAGAAATGAGAACAATAGTCACAGTGAATTTCATATCAAAATGAGGACAGAGGGATGGTGGTGGAAGGATGTGGAGGAATTGGAGAGTAAATCAAGTTGAAAGCAAATCTTGGCAAATAATGTTTCAATTATACACCAACACTTTCACATTGAATGAGAGTCACAAATTTTCAAGATTTTAAGGAAAAAATATAAACCCTACCTTGGGAACCAAGAATTAATTAAGTCTAGGCTGGTGCCAAAACCTATTCCTGAAAACATAGATATTGGCGTGGAAATTGACTTTGAGAGTGGTGGGGCAATTATACTATCACATATGAATGGAAGTCAAAGGACAAGGGGTGTGAGTAGCTTCTGTTCTTTTACTGTATTGTATGTGTATTGGGTCCTCAGGCTTTGCAGCAAACATTCTTATCTGCCAAGCCACATTTATGACTCAGTACTTTAATTTTCCTGACTGTGGTAAACATATATATGCATATACAATGCACATGAAATATATAAAATTAAGACATATATTTATAATATATTTACAAACATGTAACAGTCATGTGTATGTATATATACAAATAAGGATGCATTAGAAAGGAACTAATAAATACAGACAAAGAAAAATGAGAAAGGAAGTGAGCCAAATGGAAAAAGTCACAGTTGGTAGTGAAAGGGAAAAAATACATAGAGAAAAATGTTTTTTTGTTCCTTTCAATTCAAGATTATGTCAAAACAGATAGCTTCTGAAATCAGCAAAATATGAAACAGAAAAACAGTAAGGCTTTTGTTGTTTTCTTACAACAAATATTTATAAAAGGAATAGTTACTAAAGAAAAGACAGAGATGTATCTGCCAAAACAATGCAGGGATACTGATTACATCCTAAGGTAAAAATTGCAAAGGATATTGGGAAAACCACTTTCCCTTTATTTGATGAGACTATGGAACTGTTGCTAATATTTGAGAGGTAACAGTAGTGTTGTGGCAATGTATTTACAATTAGTCCTTGTCTTTCAGTGATATGTGTTAAAAGTTGAAGTTATTCTAAGATTTTGAGATTTTATTCTAAGGGTAGTATAGGTAGGGGGTCCGAATTCATTTCAGTGGTAGAGTTATGGCCTGGAAAACTCAAGGCCTTGGGTTCAGTCCCCAGTACTAGAGAAAAACTGAAAAGGAAAGTAGATCAGAGTTACAGATGGGTTTAGATATTTGGTAAATATTCCAGGGCCCAGAAAAACACAGACGATTGCTGAGCACTTCGCCTTAAGCAGATGATTCATGGAAGTCTTGTAACCTGTACTTATAAAGAGAAGTGTAAGGGACTCATGTGAAGCACTGTGATAAGATTTAAGAAGTCTTTATTAGCTCCCATTTTAAATGCATGAAGTATAATTTATGATACTCGGTGGTAGGCTTGTGTGACATTTAGCATCCTTACTCTTTCACTGTATCTCCCCCACTCCAGGACTGCTCTCTGCATTATCTCTGGATGCATATCTCTGGATGCCCACAAGTGGCTTCTCCTCCAACTCAAATGGCACTTTCGTCAGAAGCCTCACAAGTTCTTTAATCTGGAGCTGTCTTTATTTGAACCTCTGTTTTGTCTCACCCCACCCCACCCTAAATACATTGTATATAAGATTCTCTGCTGGTCCAAAGTTACATCTACTTGCCCAACAAGAGCTTCCTCAGTTCTGGCAGCATTACAGCCACATGTCTGTTTCTAGACCTGCTTCCAGTAATAGCTTCACCCCTGTAAGGCCATGATACATAAATATCAAATGACAATAATAAAAGAGATGCGTAAGTTTTAACTAAAAAGTTTTCAGACCAAGGAGGCAAAAACTAGTCAACAAATATCATTTTGAATCTCTATTAAGCAGTCTTCCTTGAAGAAAAGATCCTTCTAGACTTAATTAACAATAAAAACTTCATCAGCTCATAACAGCCATTCGCTTTCATTGTGGCCTTTTCGTAGCATCCTCTGTTCTTTCCATTACAGAGCAGCAGCCACATTTCGTAGAATTGTTTGCACACATGTTGTCAAATCTAAACAGCTCTTCTGTATATAAAGCAAGATAAACTGAAGTTGGAATTGGCCATCCTGAAAGTTAAACTGCTTCTCTAAACCCAGAAAGCACATTTATGGCTTTATGAACTCATTGGTAGTTTCCCTAAAATGACCACCATCAGGACCATGTAAACACTTTGAAGATTAAACCACAGATATTCCTGTGTGTTCTATTCTTCTATCATCACTGTAATGTGTTTCTGGGAAAGCATAGCTTAAGAACGCCCCACTGAATTTTAAGGGAGCTGTGATTGAAAGGAAAACTGTATATCCAACAAGATGTATAATCCCAAACTTATCACAATGACATCAAGTTATAGAGGCTACTTGATATTATATGGATGAAATAAAAGCTTCTCAGACTATTGAAATTAATCCTCTATATTCTTATTTAAATAATCTATGATAATAAAAATATCATACTTAAATTTATAAAAATTATTACAGCATATGGATATAATTTTTCCAACTTTATCAGAACCGATAAAAGGAAAGAGTTTTACTTCTGCATGAGATGGGTAAATATCAGACAGTGAACATTCTACATATTTTCATAGTAGTTGGGCTAGGTAGATAAGAGAATGTGACAAAATGGGCTATTTTCTTGTTTTACCTCATTGATCCAGAACTAAGACAAGGTAACCAGGACTTCTAGGGCTGACAATGAAAAAAATGTTCTCAGGTTTCTATAGGCACCATATCTTCACTGTACCATCTTCTACCTATGACCATGGGAGAGGAGAAAGCTCCTTGTATTTTGTATACTAAATGTCTGGCTTTTCTCACCCTACTTCCATTTCAATTAAATGTTCCAGCTTCAATTAAATGTTGCCTTTTGTAAGATTTCCCTTGGTCATGGTTTCTCTTCACAGCAATGGAAAGCCTAGGACACGTGTCACTGGGGGAAAAGTCCTCCTTCTTTTACTATTTTGATCCTCAAATTTTATCAAAAAAAAAAAAACCTCATTTAAACAGAAAATTTGCTATTTTCGAAAATCAGAGCTCATTTAGAGGTCTCTGCACTGGAGTACACACAAGTACACAGTATTTGTTTGTCATGGGTTTGTTTTCTGTGTAAAGAGGCAAACATGTCCAAGATGCAAGCAATGAAAAGCAGAAAGTTGTAACTTGAAAAGTCCACTGTCCAGTCAACCTTCAGAACAGTCATACTCTATAAACAACAGGCTCCCTGAGTTTCTCTCTTCAGAGCACACCAGACTTGAAAATAAGATAGAGATATGCTTTATTTTTCCATAGTTTTAATAAATAGCTTTGTGGCAGCTTTCATTATGCTTCCAGTCTGAGATATGGAAACATCTGCTTTTTTTTTTATTTTCAACTGACAAATAAGATTTATGAGTAAAGTTCTGTAATAAGAAATATCTTACCTGTTGGCATTCTTCTTGAAACAGACAGCTGATGCAGCCTAAAGAAAACATCAGAGTGGACATTGGGAAAATGTGCTTCCATTTTGGGCTCTTTCAAATGCTAAACAATAATGGTAAAAGGATTGAGTTTCTTTAAGATTCAATGTCCTATTTATAAATGGCATGCATTAGTAATGTCTTATTCACAAGTTTTATGACATGGACATCTCTGTTGTAAAATTGGTCAGAGAAGATAAAATGGAATGATTCTATGTCAGTGTTTAGTGTATTCTATTCTTGTATCTTAATTTTTTCCCATTGATTTCCAAGATTTGTGATTCTGTAGCAAACTGAAATATATACTCACTCATGTAGAATTGTAGATAAATAAAGCAGTTCCTTAAGTGTTTTATTATACCTCTCTCTCTCTCTCTCTCTCTCTCTCTCTCTCTCTCTCTCTGTGTGTGTGTGTGTGTGTGTGTGTGTGTGTGTATGTGAGTGTGTGTAGGTAGGAGTCAGTTCTTTGTTTCTATCATGTGGGTTCTGGGAATCAAATAAGGTGGTCAGACTTGGTAGTGGAAGACTTTACCTACTGAGACATCTTGCTGAACCCAAAGTAAGACATTTTTTCTTGTATTTAAAGCAACATCTTTATTTTTATGCATCACAAACTACTTTTTAAAAAATAATCCCTGCAACTTAAGAACATTTTCTCAGATAACTTATTTATGCAGATAATATATGAATCTACTCATGATTATCATGTAGTTTTTAAATAACTAATGACCGATCATGAGTGATGTCAGAATTTTTCTTCTTTTGAAATGATAGAAGTACTCTTTTTCTATAATTATTTTAGTTACACCCCAAATGTTGTCCCATCCCAGAGTTCTTCATCACAACTCCCCTCCTTTGTGCCTCTGAGAGGGGGCCCCCATTGCATCCCCCATCTTGGGTCTTCAAGCCTCTAATAGATTAGGTGCATCCTAACCCACTGAGGCCAGACAAAGCAGTCCTCTGCTATATATGCCAGGAGCCTCAGAGCAGCAGCCTGTGTATGATCTTTGGTTGTTGGCTTAGTCTCTGGGAACTCCTAGGAGACCAGGTTAGTTGACACTGTTAGTCTTTCTATTAGGTTGCCATCCCCTTCAGCTCCTTCAATCCTTCCCCTAACTCTTCTCAACTCAATGGTTGGCTATAAGTATCTGCATCTATCACAGTCACAGCTGCTGATAGAGCTTTTCAGAGGACAGCCATGCTAGGTTCCTGTCTGTAAGTACAACTTGGCATCAGTAATAGTGTCAGGGATTGATATCCACCCATGAGATGGATCCCAAGTTGGGTCGGTTACTGGTTGGAGAATCCTCCAGTCTCTGCTCCATCTTTGTCTCTGCATTTCTTTTAGACAGGAACAGTTCTGAGTCACAAATTTTGAAGGTAGATCGATGTCTCCATTCTTCCACTGGGGGCCCTGTCTATGTACTAAAGGTAGACTGTTCATGTTCCATCTCCCAATTGCTGGGTATTTTGGCTAAGATCACCCTCATTGAGGCATGAGAGCTTCTCTAACCCCAGGATTCTGGGGCTTTCTAGAGGTTGCCTCCACCCCTACCTCTGGCAGCAGCACTTTTCACAAAAAGAGATTGCTTGCTAAGTTGAAGAGCAAAGGTACTGCAATATCGATTGCAATTTTTAGGTGTAGTGGTCAACTGAACATCCCCTCAAACACATCTTTCCACCTACCCTGTGAAGTTCAGGAAACAAAACCTCTATTATGCCTCTATTATGCCTGTCTGTAGCTACAGTTGCTAGAACAGAGCCCTTCGAGTGAATGCATTTTCCTGGGCTTCTGTTTTGGATTCATTCATTATCACAGTGGAAAATTGAACTATTCCTAAAATTTCAAGCCATTTTTTTTAAACAAAAGGAATTAATTAAAGGAAAGGTCATCTGACCAGATTTGCACAGGTGTTCCCTCTTTAACTCAGTCCACATGGACAGGTTTTTGAATTTACTGTAGAAATTCTCAAAGTCTTCAGCCAACACTGATTTTCTTGCTACCTGTCTTAGGGAAGAGAATGGTTATAAAAAAAGAAGAGAAGGAAAACAGGAGAAGAGAAGAAGAGAGGAGAGGAGAGGAGAGGAGAGGAGAGGAGAAGGGAGGGGAGGGGAAGGGAGGGGGAGGGAGGGGAAGGGAGGAGAGGGGAGGGGAGGGGAAGGCATGGGAGGGGAGGGGAGAGGAGGGGAGGAGAAGGGAGGGCATGGGAGGGGAGAGATAGACTGAGAGCACTGAGGAGACAGAGTGAGGAGGCATGAGGAGAGGAGAGAAAAGAGAGAAATATTGAACTCCAGACCCGAGGCATTTAAAAGCTAACAAAAATCTATCCATGAAGATGGTTCTTTCATGACTTAAATACCTCTCATGATTAGTTCCACACACAACTGTCATACTAACTGTTAAGTTTCTAGCACAGACTTTGAGAATGATGTAGTCAGACAAGAGCATTTCCTTCAAATTTGTGGTGATTACTCTTGCATCTCTTTTTTTTTATTTTTTTTATTTTTAGCATGTGGTGATAATGTTTTTCACTGATGGAAGGAGTTAACAAGATACAGCCTCTGTGCTAAATCTGGATAAACTGAATTAGTGTTCCCTCAATATAGAGTTGTATCAGAACATAGGTATTTTTCCATATTTATATGTCTTTGAAATCCCTGGTGGCAGTCCTACCAGAGTTGAGTGCAAAGAAAATTTTATGACCAATAAAGACTAACGTGTATTTTTATGTGGCAACAAAGTGACCATTTCTTATCTAAGACAATGAAGTTCTAGAACTAAGATGTCATTAGTATCACACCAATTTTTCTTCCTCATCACCTTGTCCAAATTACTCTCATACTCAGTAAAAGTGTCTCCCTGAATACTTCTCCAGTTTTTCCCTCCCTCTGTTTTGAATGTCAACTCACTCAGTTTAAACCTGTCTCCATTGTAATCCTACAATAATATGCACAGTCTTTTCACTGACTGTGAATTTCTTAACATTTCCCATATATAGTTAGGATACTCTAATTAAAAAGAAAACTAGATCCTATCCCCGTTTTTGAAATTTCTTGACTTCCTAAAGATGTGGCGGTATTATCACTGTGGCGTTGGCTAATGTTGCTGTGTCATTTCCTGCTGTGTGTAGGAACTCTCAGACAGCTCCAGCTTCATCACTCTTACTGAATGTTCTGATTTAATTATTGTGTGTCAGGAGATTGTGTGCTCTCTTTCATGCCATTTACTGCTTCTTCCTGGGATCTATGAGTTTGTTAATGCTGTCCCTTTCTGGAAAGGTCTCTCATCAACAACCTTGATTCATCAAATATATAACTTATATTTTTTAACTGTTAATTTTTAACTTAAGAGGACTTCACTGATGTAGTAAGTGGGTCATTTCTAATAATGCCCTCTCATAGTACTTGTGTTTATCTTTACCATATTAGTGACTAAAACTTATTTTCAATCTTCCATTTGTAATCCACAAGTGGTTTTCTATTTGTGTTTGTTGTTGTTTTGTTTTTTTTTTCATTTAGTCTCTTGCATTCTAACCATACCCCCAATTTACCTGTCAGGAGTTATAGTAAGATATACCTCACCTTCCACTCTAAATTGTGGCTTTTTATTGGATTTAGATCAACTTCCTTTTTCTATGATAGCCTTATTGACCAAAGGACGAGTCTAGGGCATCTGTTATCGACATCTTCCTGAAAACAATTAAGTTTTCTGTTTAGGCTACTTGGAGAGAATCTCAGACCTTTGGTTGTGAGTTATATAATATCATCATGTCTTCTTCTGGGCTGGGTAGTGAAAGTATGTGGTGTCTGGGAGACATATAGTGTCTGTCAGTGTGTCCGACTGGGACAGCCGCAAGGTGCTCTGAGGATCCTGGGGGTAGATGCCTCTTCATGAAAAAGCCATCAGTTCCTTACTGTTGGTGACCTATTTTACTTTTGAATTGAATGTATAATATCCTCTAAAAATGTATTCACACTCAAAACAATTCCCCTTTTGTTTCAGCCAGCTCCTTTTTCTTTGTCATTTCAAACAAAAGTCACCTGGAATGAAGTTAGATATCAAAGTTGAAGTGATAGTGTAGTTTCAGAAAATGAAATCAAATGCCTGGATTTAAAAAGGCAGAGAGACTTTGGAAATGTAATATTAAATATCCACAAACCTGTGAGCAATTTTGCAGCTTCAATGTTTCATGGAGTCCCAAAGTCATAAAAAGAGCTGAAAAGATAGTTTCTTAAGTAATCAACACATTTATGGCGAACTCTGAAATTATTCTACAATACAAGGCTCATGTAAATCAATATTATTTCTCAAATTAAAAATGATTGAAATTTTACTGTGTATTGAAATCCATGTAAATGTACCAATAACTAATTCATGTAACCGATAAATAATATATAATGGATTTTTTTCTAGTCACTTCTAACTTCATTTTACTAACATTAGCATAATGTCAGCCCTTAGAAAAAAAAACCTCTCTCTCTTTTAATCCAGCTGTTTAATTTCATTTCCTGAAAGCATGCCGTCATTTCAAGTTTCACATCTAACATCATTCCAGGTTCCATTTAGAATTCTAGACAATAGCTATTATGCCAATTATGTAATATTTTTATTCTCTCTGACTGCACTTTGTCGATGTTCCCATTTTAGGTTCAGAGTATTCATTCAAGGTGTTTCTGTAACTTCAGCTACTAGAACTCTAATGGAGCCCTTCACAGGTGTGAGTACTTTTGTCAAAATTTCAACATTCTCTTTGAACAGTGTTGACTGCTCCTAAGAAATTCTGTCTGTTTAAGCTTATATGGAATCCTTGCTTTTTCATGTATTACTAATCTTTTATCATTCCTGGAAAGAAAAATGACAGTCATTTCTCAAGTTTTAGTCAGGTCAAAATTTACCAAAGTTGTTTCTATATGTCTCCTCTAGTTTACAGTCTAGGTCACCCTACCTTGGATGAAGTTCTACATGCGCCTGTCTTCCAAGACTTCAAAGTGTCAGTCATTCTTTTACTTTATCTCTCAAGAATCAGAGAACGGCCATTAATGCCACTTTTGTCCAGATTTTTCTTGTAAGGATGACAGTGATGCCTGCCATCCTCTTAACATGTCAAAAATTATAAGTCAATTTAAGCTCCTTGAAGAAGGAAAAATATGTGTAATTTAAGATAAACTTTCTGACTTTATATAAATGGTTACTTTCTTACATTTTCAGTATTAACTAAACTGGTATGTTAGCTTTGGGGGACATTGACTTTAACACAAGACTTTCCTATGTCTGTGTCCTCCTGCAGGATGAGTCAGTTGGTATATCACCTTCTGTACAAGCAGAACAACCTGAATTTAATCCTTAGAGTTTACTTAAAGGTGAAAAGAGAGAACTGAGTCCACAGAACAGTACCCTGACCACCATGTGGGTGCCACAATATTCATGCCCCACAAAGACATCATACACACATTCAAAAATAATAGAAATAGTTAAAAAAGATTCTCAGGCTGCCTTCAAAGCTTCTGTTTTAGTTTCATTTTCTGCTACTGTGATAAAAATACCTTGAAAAACAGTATAGTTGAAAAAGAGTGTATTTGCTGCACACTTTTAGGTTACAATCCTTTTTTTGCCAGAAGGTCAAGGCATCGGGATGTTGAAGCAGTTAGTCACACTATCGCTATCATGTGCTATAATGAACAGCAGAGAGCGTTGACTTCCAATCTCTTGTTAGTCTCCTCTGTCTTTTTCACCCAGTCCTGGGCACAGACTACATAATGATTCTGTATATGTTCAAGGAGAGTCTTCTTACCTCAATGGAGGTGACTAAAAACTCCCTCAGAGTCATGGCCACAGATATTTCAGCATAAAAACTTCCTTCCTTGGTTAGTCTACTGTGTGTCAAATTGACAATCAAACCCTAAGTATACTATTATATAATCTCAATCATATTTGAATACGAACAGCTGCTTTCCCACTCATTTGCTAGGGAGATTTCTTATGCAAGAGACTTGCATGGCCAAAACTTAACTAAACTAAGGTAACTGATACTCTACCTATGATGGATTGTCCTCAGGAACAAGTGGCAATTCTGAGTGAAGCAAGACAATAGTAGTGAGGGAGGTGATGGAAATATATAACATCTCTAGAAGAGCTAGGATGATAGACAAGACTCACAATTCAGTCCAAATGAGCAACCAGATACATGAATGGGTAGAAGCATGGAGACAAAAAGCAGACCGCACACAAGTGTGAAAAGGGCTCCTGGGAAAAGCAGCCAGAAGGAAGCACTGGATCCACCAGCAGCTAGCTATAAGCTAGCTATATTGTCCCTGGGATGCTAGAGACAACAATGAGGTTTGGGTGATGCCCCTAACCACTAGCTGCAGCATCAGTGATCATACTGATGATGCCTAACTGTATTACGGCTCTGGCCCCTACAGACCTTGTTCCATTTTTTTATGGTTTGTTCATTTCTTTTTTTTTTCATATATAAGAGTTTACTTGTTTACTAATGCCTTTGATTCTGTATTCCAAAATGTATCTGGGCAATACACATCTCTATCATTCAGAATAACAGGATTTAATCTCTGTTACATTAAATTCAAACAGTCTAATGAATTTATTAAGACTTTAATCTTAGAATTTTTCCATAACGATAACAAAATTGTCAAATTTTCAATGTTAGAAACTTTTCTGAGGTGGGCGGTGGTGGCGCACGCCTTTAATCCCAGCACTTGGGAGGCAGAAGCAGGCGGATTTCTGAGTTTGAGGCCAGCCTGGTCTACAGTGAGTTCCAGAACAGCCAGGACTACCCAGAGAAACCATGTCTCAAAAAAACCAAAAAAAAAAAAAAAAAGAAAATTTTCTGTATATTTCAACAATTTGTTGTTATCCATAAATATTTCTTTTTGCTCTCTTATATTTCCTACCTATCTCCCATGTTGACTAATAATAGAATAAGTGTTAATTTGTTAATAAATTCTAAGGGTCAATCAATGTGTTAATCCTTTTTTAAGTTGAATATTTGTATTTATGGAGGGAATTTTTCATAGTAGAAGTGGAAAATAGAGACAACTAAATTTTGTTATGGTTAAAATTAATCTCCTGTTTTAACGTAGGTACTACCTTGGATCTCTGATTTTAACTAGGTACTATAGGGTAGCCTAAGAAAAGAAGCTACGTAGGCTAAACCCTTCTTGAACTAGATTCTTTACCTTACCAAAACTGGATACTAGGATTTAAAAATTGTTAACTGAATATCAATTCAAGTCATTAGTGTTTTTTTTTAAATATAAAGGCTTCTATTCTGTACACTTATTCCATAAAGCAAATTTCAAGGTCCTTATTATTCAGTTGTATAAGTCCCTCTAGATTATTTACATACAATACTCTTAAATTCACTTATTCCTGTAAACTTCCATTGTGACTTTACTAGCAAAATATGATTTATTTTGGTGGCATAATGAAACATATCTTTTAAAAAGATTGTCTACGTCCTGAGCAGCCTGCCTCCCTCAGCTTCACTGAGAATATCTGATCTCAACATTTAAACTAATCTAAAAATATAGAGAAATACAAGAGTTTTCAAAGATTTCTACAAACCAATCAAGGATTTGCAATGTTTCGTTTTCATGACATTTACTTATGATGGTACAAAAAATTACTGATAAAAAGATTCCTTCATTCCTTGTTCTCTTTCCTTTTCATAACAGATAATCCTTTAAAGAGTTCTTGGAAAAGTTCTAAATGTCTACTGGAATTTCTTGTATAATCAGAAAAGCCAAGGCAAAAGTGCAATGGGGACCTTTGTAGAAAGAGTACCATATGCTGCATGTGGCAACACATACCTGTTGTAACAGCACTTGGATAGCAGAGGCTGGAGAAATCCATGCTCCAGGCTCTCCTGTGTGGAAAAATTTTAATCCAGCAACATGGCTACTCTGTTGGGAATACAGGCAAGCCTCTAATACCAGTAGACAGGTCAAAGCAGATCTCTGAGTTCAAAGCCAGCCTGGTACAGAGCAAGTACGAGGTACAAAAAAGCTTAGGTGTGCAAGCACAATGGTATAAGCCTATAATCCCAGCACTCAGGAGTCAGTCAGTTGAGAGGCAATGCAATGGAGTTGAGTATGGCAGTTTGCTTGGTGACAGATTAGTTCATGGAGTTCAGAGCCAGGTTTGTTTTGTTTGTTTGTTTTTTGTTTGTTTTTGTTTTTTTTTTAACTGTGACAATTTACAAACATGTTGCAAAGAGAACAAACTAGACATAGGGAAAGACAAAACAAGCTAAAAAATGAGAAGGAACTAGCAGTTTAGAACAAATTGCCAGAGTTAGCTTGAGGCCAAGCAGAGCAGTTCAGTCAGAAGCTGAGAGAAGTCAGATTAAATCAGTCAGCTTGGAGATGAGTTTGCACCAGAACAGCCAGAGTTGAACCAGCCAGCCAGAGTTCTGGAAGAACTAGAAAGGGTGGGTTTATTCAACAGTAAGTCTCCAAGACAACAATCACATCAGGCAAATAAAAGGTACTTTTATATCCTTGCTTTGTATGGTAAGGCCCTATCTTTCTTTTCCTACAAACATCCTACCACAGATATAAACAAATAAGGAAAGACAGAAAAAAGGGAAAGATGCTAAGATTCCCATTACTTATTGCCAAATTATTTCATAAAACATAGCATAGATATTTATGAACTTCTAGTACTAAAAGTTAGATGATGTACAAACACTGAATAGACATGACCATAAGAAAACTACAGATCAGAATAAATTCCAGTATTATTAAATGATGACAAAACTTAAAAATGACAATCAGCTATCTTTGTTTGAAGAGTTTTTGTTGTACAATGACAATTAGGAACATTCATTTCCAAAGAGCTTCAGGGTCATTGTCATATTGCAAATGATTTTGTACGACAGTTTGACCTCCACTCAGGGAGTTGATCAAACGTCCACAGTGCCAGACCATTAAGTCACTTTTGTTGTCTCCCCTAGTACCTGGCCTCAAAACTGCACACTCTGCAGGTTAATCCACAGAACATAGTGGAAATGCCCAAATGTTCTCCAGAGTAATCCAACCCTGCATACTGATCAATCAGAGAACACATTGTCTTGCATACTGATCAGCCTTAAACAATAAGGTTTCTCGGGCATGGGATGCAGAATGACAGTAAAAATCCACTTAAATTTAGACCTATGTTCTACCTGAAATATTCAGAAAACTACAAACAAGTATCAGTTGCTATATTTTTGGTTTTGCTTTTGTTTTAATTTTCTGGGCCATTGCTTTGGACTTTCTTTGTGTATGTGTGTGTGTGTTAGCACAGACCTTGGGAAGGTCGCACTGACCCTATAAACCTGTAAAGAAGTGATTCGAAGTACTATAAATAACAAAATATATGTGCACATATTTGTGGGGGTTCCTTAAAATAAAAACATAAATTAGTCACATATTCATATGCTCTCAGGCTCTGGTGATTATCATTGTGCGAAATATTGTAGCACATATTCAATTTCAAGAGCATTTTATTTCAGCATGCCTTGATTTATAATCCTTCGAAGACTCATCCATTGCAAAAACCTTTGAAAAAGTATGTAGCGGGAGGCAAGTGGAAGAAAACTCTGCTTTTTCACCAAATCTGTAAGTGCTTCCTAAGTGCATGACATTTTATTCAAACACAGTGGATTTAACACACAGTGTACAGTTCACCAGCTGTTCATAGGCATACTTACCTGAAAGCAGGGATAATCGTCTGACAGAATATCGGAACACTTGATGAATTATACTTGGTATCAGTAGTCATTTGTTATAAAATTATTTATTGCTTACCTAGCCAAGTTTCTTTAAATCTGTTTTTGCTGTCATTTTAAGAGGAAAGGCAAGAGCTAAGCTTAATACTAAATTTATCTTTCTTTTATGTTTTCTGTTATATATCTACTTGTATTCTAATTAGGAACTCCCAAAGATCAAGAGCCACCGGCTTCCTTGAGCAGCTGGACTCCCAGCTGGGTGTGTTGTGAGCATAATGGCTTCAGTAATTTCCTTTCTTTTCATGTTTCTTTCTCCAGGCTGCTTGTACTGTTTAGAACAAGATTTCCTTTGCAGTTTCTCTGCTTCTTATTTCAGACATATAACTGGTTTATAAACTTAACAGTTTACTTATGCTATTATAACCATTACTATACTTTTCATGTCATACTTTACTTCTAAAAAGCTGTTTATCCTTGCCTATCATCTAATATGAATTCAAACATATTGACAATAGCCATTAATACTGTTTGCAGTATATTTATTTAAGAGAGACTTCTCAATTACAAACAGTATACTTTGAGATGCATATGTTTTTCAGTAATCGACAGTGGTTTGTATTACTTTCCTTCATACCAGAATTCAGAAGACATGTTGAAATCTTTACATTTTTAAGAAAGTTATAAATGATTAAAGTGTTAAAGCATAGCTACACTCAAAGGAATTGGAATGTTTATTCTTGAGTGGACACGGTGAAATTTTGACTTAATTATCTTTCAAAAAATGAGTCAAATCACATAGTGAAGTCACTTACAACTTCCATCTAGATTCTCATTTCCTTTGTCCGTGTTCTGTGGGTTTTGCATCTTTGCACTGACCATTTGGATTTCAGGCAGAAACTGTTGCATCCTCACAGAAGGCTTTCCTAGACAGTACAGACTGACCCAGCCTTACTTAGCTGCATATGTTTGTGAATTAGTGAGAAAAATACTTAAAGCTGAGGAACCAAAGGCACAGGTCAGCTTTTCAGTGTTTAGAGGACTTTGTTTTGGGAGAAGGGGAAGGCTTGAATTTAAAGATATTTTTCTTTCTTAGAATAACAATTATTGTTCAAAATCTTATAACCCATTAAACATCCCTTAGTCATTTTCCACGTAAAAATAGTTGAGAATCTAAGCAAATGAAAGAAGAAATGATGTTTTCATAAGACAAGAGCTGATGTTATACATCTGGAATTAAAGAGTCAACCCAAGCAGGTCCTAGTATCAGGATGTTCTCTGCACTTGATAATTTGTTGGATTTTGATAGGAGAAGACAGGATTTATGGCAATGTTTTAAAAACACAAAAGAATCTGAGTTACATTAAAATGAAATCACGTGTGAAAAAAATCATCACCAGAGTGGGCTTCTTCAATGGTCTGAGGAAGGCGAAATGGTCTGTGTGGCAGGGATCCTTCCATGTACTAAGGGCCAAGCAGGGTTGTAATACACGGTCAGGCCAGGAGGAGATGATTGTCTCTATTCCCATGTTAGAGAAGGGAATGATGATTCTAAAGATAAAAGTTTGATTTTTAAAAATGAGCCAAAAGTAGGTTGAAGCTCAGTCTGAAGGAAAAGCAGGCATGCTGGTACTAAAACAATGTGCCATTGTTTCTTCTGGAGCTCCTCCTGTGAAAGGGATGGAGGCAAGCAGGAAATAAAGCCCCAAACAAAGGAAGGCTCAACATTCCTATTTGACACTAAATGGTATCTGGACTCTGACATCAACATTCTTTTTTTTTTTTGCAGTTGGGTCTTTTATTTCTTTTATACACTAGGCCATGAATTCGTATGGAATGGGCTCCAGCAGTTCGGGCTCTTTCCCATTAGTCCTCACAAAGTGTGCTTCTCTGGGTGGTGCAGGCTGGCGCTTCAGCTGAACCCAGGTGCCCTTCTCTTTGGCTTCCTTTTTCTTCTGATCGTTCTCCTTCACCCGCTTCAGGAAGCTGTCTCTGCTCTTCGAGTGGTTAATGTGCTCAATCCGCACATTGATCCTCTTGGCCAGAATCTTGCCCTTAACTTGCTTGTTTACAATGATGCCCACGGCATGCTGGGTGACATTGTAGACTCTTCCGGTTTTGTCGTGGTAACACTTATGGGGCATTCCTTTTTGAACAGTACCCATTCCCTTGATGTCTACAATATCACCCTTCTTATAGATTCGCATGTATGTGGCCAAAGGAACAACTCCATGTTTCCTAAAAGGCCTAGAGAACATATACCGAGTGCCTCTCCTCTTTCCCTTTGTGTTGGTCATTTTGGCGAGTTAACTGGAAGATGGCTGCCTAGGCCGAAAGGACTGACATCAACATTCTTAGTAGCATGCCAACCCTCCACTAAACATGCATAGGTACTGTATATACAATTTTAAACATATAAATAGAGAGCACACATATAAAATTGCATAGTTGTGTAGCTGATTAAATGTAAAACTGTATACATCAATTCATAAGATAACACATGTTATGATCTGAAAATTAAGGCATATGTAAAGGAAATCTAGTAGATAAAGGTGAGAAATGTGTAACTTAATCTTTTATTCTTTTATCTGGATACCATCTGAGGTACCCTGAAAAAAGTGTAGTCCAATGAATCTGAGAGGTTTAATTTACTATTGTAGTTTAGGTGGTATGATATCAAAGCAGATTTTTGTACAAGTTACAAAAAACATCACTTTGTTTGAGACTTCCGTAAACATTTTTTTATTGAATATTCTGGGTATCATTCTGTGATGCTGACTTTGTGTTTGATCCACTAAGAGCTAAATCACAAGAAACCTATCTCAGGTATCACACTAGTTTTTGTTTCAATAGAATTTAATTTCCTTTCCTTATTCTCCAAAATACTCCATCTGTATTTGCATATTAATGCCCCCATTCACGGTGTAAGGCTAGACTCCTCTTCAAATCTTGGTGGCATGACACATGGCCTCTTATTTCCCTACAGGGAAGTCAGCTGTCAGTTTGGTGACTTTCTGGAGCACTGTTTTCCACAGGATGAAGCAAGCACTCAGATGAGCAGGACCCAGTAGCCATATTTTCTTCAAACATGGCTTTCATGGCAAAGAGAAAGCTAGAGATCTACACACTCACTTGGCATGTTTTAGTCTGAGAATAGCAGACAAACATTTTTTCATAGACTGCTATCTTCAACTGGTCACATGACCCAGCTGCATTGAAAGAGAGGTTCATGGCTGTTCAAGGAACAACAAGTGTCTCTGCTATTGAGAGGAATATTTGTGTCATCTCTCCCTGAGTTTCATGAAAGCAAACACTACGCATAGCACACTCTTTTGATAACTATTTAGTTCTAGTTTCTCTCTCCAAGTTTATGGCTCATGGCAATAGAATGAGTTCTCCAAGCTGATTAAAAAAAATACTGAGAAATTACAATCTTGCCTTTATCTCTGCTCTTTGACAGAGTTCCTTACACAGGATATTTATTTCTTATAGAGATACAACTATAAAATAATATAGCCTGTCCTTGTAGATGCAGACAAATACACATGCACTAGAAACTAAACCCAAGCGACTCTAGCAGATGCTAATTCATGAATATGTGCCATATTCGTGACAAGGTGATATCAATGAAGTTGTTTTATGTTCTGGTAAAGATGTTAATCAAAAGCATAAAGAAGACTTCTTCCAGGATCAGGTATGGGAAGAGACAGGAGAGAAGGCCAGAGGGTCAGGAGAATGAATGGAAATATGAATCAGTGTGAGGTAGGGGCCAGGGGAAACCTCTAGAAAGTCCCAGACACCTGGGATCCTAGAGGCTCTCAGAACTCAGTGGGGGTGACCTTAGCTGAAATGCCCAACACTGGGGAGATGGAACCTGAAGAGACCACCTCCAGCAGACAAACATGGCCTATAGTTGAGACATGGGGACACCCACCTATCTAAAAAATTTTTGACCCAGAATTGTTCCTGACTAAAAGTAATGCAGGGACAAAAGTGGAACAGAGACCGAAGGAAAGGCCATCCTGTGACTGGCCCAATTTGGGATCCATCTCATGCATGCACATCAAATCCTGACACTATTACTGAGGCCACGTTGTGCTTGCAGACAGGTTACATTCATGGCTGTCCTCTGAGAGGCTCTATCAGCAGCTGCCTGAGACATTTGCAGATATCTATAGCCAATCATTGGACTGATGATGGAGACCCCTATGGAAGAGTTAGGGGAAAGACTGAAGTTGCTGAAGGGGATTGCAACCCCATAGCAAGAACAACAGTGTCAACGAACCAGAACCTCTCAGAGATCCCAGAAACTAAGTCACCAACCAAAGAGCATACATAGATAGGACTGTGGCCCCTGGCACATTTACAGCAGAGGACTGCCTTGTCTGGTCTCAGTGGGAGAGGATTGCTTAATCCTGTAGAAATATGATGCCCCAGAGAAGGGGATGCTGGTATGGGTGCGGTGAGGGTGGTAGTAGGAGCACCCTCTCAGAAGTAAAGGGGAGGGAGTGTTGTGAAAATTCGAGGAGGGGGGATCAGTAAAGGGGGCAACATTTGGAATGTAAATAAAATAATTCAATAATAATAAAAAAGAGTGAAAACAATAACAATAAAAGACAATGATAAAACACAAGAACCCATCAGATTCAATGTTAGTCATCATTTTCTTACTGAATAATTTTTTGGTGAAATGTCCCACTCAGAGGAATTTTGTCTTTTCTGCCTTAGTTCCCTTTTAATTAGTTATATCTTTACTTTTTACTTGTGCCTTCTCCTAATTGTCTATCTGCTCTGTCCCCAAGAAAGTTTATTTCCTGAAGATCATACAACATGTGCGCCTCTTGTTTCCTTCTATCTCTCATTTACAAATCTAGATGAAGGTCCAAAATATTTTCTAACCAAGACTATTCCTCAATAGCAATTTTGGTGTCACTCTTATGAATATATTGCAAGTCTGGGATTATAGCTCAGTGGTTGAATCTTTATTTGGTATGCAGAAGGTCCTGGGTTCAATTTAGTAGAACATCAAACAAAAATAATATGATTCATTTTCAATGTTGTTGTCTTCACATATAATATATATCAAATATTCTTTATTTGATCTATGGGTTTGTAAAAGTATAAAAAGCAAATGCAATTTTAATTTTCTGGGTTTTTTATATGATAATCTACCTACTCATAATAAATAATCAGATACTAGAACACTCAAATGTGGATTGTTGATGAGAGTACATATAAAGCTTCAAAAACTAAGATTCTGCCTATGTTCTGGACTCCTATGTGACATATATAACATGTGAGCATTTCAATACTAACTATAGCCACTTCTTGAGCTACAGGAAGATCATTTAGAAATATAAATATCCTGAACTTTTTATATAGTCACTGCTATTTATTGATCACATTAGTTAAAATGATAGGAACTATAAATCAGGAAAATATCAATATTGTAGTAACATTGTTTTGTTTTGTTTCGTTTTTTTTTAACAATGCCTGGCAAAGGCTGTTCTCATATGTTAAGAGCAAATGTACATTTTACATACACTAACCCTGTTCCTGATCCCAGGACTATTTAAACTGTGTTCCTTGAATCAGTAAGAAAGGAGAACTCAACAGAAAGAAAATTTTTTACGTTCACTCAGTTATTGAAATTGAGGACAGTGATCTTGGAATAAGTTCCCAGACTCTTCAAGGGAGGCTCCAGCGGTGCCAACCAGAACTTGGTGTAGGAGTCTCAGCCCTGCAACAGAATTATAGGTCCTAATCTCTATTTCCATAGAAATTCTTGCTCACATTTCTTCTTCGCTTACTCCTCTTTCTCAAACTCTGATTCAGCATCACAAATGCCCATGTGTGATTCTACCACAATACCACCATTTCCAACTGCTGTCCAACTGGAGTTTTACAACCCATCAACATCTCTCTCTCTTTCTTTTTTTAAATTATTTTTTCCAAGATTAATTTGCAGATATTCTTACTTTGAAACAGAAAGAATAGAAAAGTCCCTAGCGAAAACTATTTTACCTGTAATATATATCTTTTTTTTTCTTTTTTTTTCACATTACTTTAGCTCTTTATTTATTTTTTTTTGAACATGAAATGCTTTTTTATAGCATGTTTTACAAGGGGAGGGGGTAAGAGGGTCCAGGTGGTGGAAAAGTACAAAATCTTCTTGGCCTGTGCCTTGAAACATGTCATGGTCTATATGGTACACTGCCTTGAATTATGATCTACCTGCAGTTCTTCAGAAGATATGGTACACTGCTTGAGTTATGGTCTCCCTGCTATTCTTAAGAAGACATGGTACTCTGCTTTGAGTCTATCTGCAGTTGCTAAGCAGGATCTTGCAGTTGCCAAGCTTCAGAGGACATTGTGCAGGTGGGGAAAGGTAGGGGGTAAGGGTAAGGGCGAGGGTCCTGGCTTCTGGCATCTCCCCCTTCTCTGTTTAGTTAGAGAAGGCGTCTTATGTTCAATCCCAACTATGTGAGTTTTGAATTTGGATGTCTAATTATGGGGGGTCTTAGACAAGTTCACAACCCCAAAACACTGATGTGAGACGAGTCACATCGATGGTCGAAGGCTTTAGGCTGTCGACGATGGGCAACGTCAAGGGACTCTGATGTGGGTGAAAGGAGGGTGAGAGCCCTGTCTTAGGCCATGTAGGCTGCACCCACTCCCAGAACCACGCACTCCTTTTCGGCTGCATTGGGTGGGCCCCTGGGAAGTGGACCTACAATAATCCCGTCATTGGGCTAACTCACAGCCATCCTAGTCTCTTGTAAATGTTCAAGTTACCAACCATTTGTCAGTTTGGGGTGTAATATTGTCATAAAGGAAGGCTCCCCAATGTTAGCAGCCATATCAAGGGTGGCCTTGGTTTAGGAAAAAGCCAATTTTTGTTGTGGTGATCAAGAGGCCAAGCTCTCTAGCGAGAGAAATGAGGGCAAAGCCAGGCATACCAGGAACCCTTCTGGAGGGCGTGGAAGTCTAGGGGTCGACCGTAGGGGGAGGCAGGGGAGCTGACAGCTGTGTCAGTCTCCTGCGGAGTCACTTCTGGATCCTCTGCAATTTTCAGCTGATGGTAATGAACTTCAACTGCCTTCTTGATGGCAGCATCAACCTGGTTCCGTGGACGACAGGTCACGGGCGATGATCTCTGTCTTGCTCAATCTTGATGTCGTGCGCACATCCTCTCAATGAGGGTCTGTCCGGATGGGTCCTTGCCTCGAGCCCCACGTCTGGGTGCCACTTGACCCGACTGGCGGGTCCTGGTTATTCGTGGGGGCGAGGAGGACTGCAACCTGCTATTCTTCAGATGATATGGTACACTGCTTTGAGTCTATCTGCAGTTGCCAAGCAGGATCTTGCAGTTGCCCAGCTTCAGGGGACCTTGTGCAGGTGGGAAAAGGTAGGGGGTGAGGGTAAGGGCGAGGCTCCTGGCTTCTGGTCCATCTGGGTTAGAACTTCTAATAGCAGGCATCACGGGTGATTCAATTTTACCTGGAAAGAAAAAAGAAGGGGATTCTCAGGGAGATTTCTCTTCCCTGGATGTAAATTGTTATTCATCGTATTTATGATTGGGCCTGGCTTTGTGAGGGTATCTATTTTTTTTCATTAATATTTGTGGTAGCCGGTTAGCTGTGCCTTCTGTGGTATTGGGCAGGCATATCAGTCCTCGGCTCCATAAGGGAACTGGGACTGGGGCATTCCCTTTATGGGTATGAGGGTCCTTCCCCGTATCTGTGGCAAAGTTTTGTTGGTCTTGGTGGTGCCCGAGGTCACCAACATGGTCAGCAAGAGATTTGCCATGAGCTTTCAGCTTTAGAGAGAGAAAAGTGAACAAGGCATGATGGAGAGTATTTCAGGGGGACTCCTTCTGAGGGGGTACCGTTCCCCCTCTTTTGTTTTTAAAGCCAATTTTTCAGAGTTCTTGTAAAATCCGGGCAGAAGCGCCAACAGTTGCTCCTTCCACACTCAGAGAGTCATGAAGGCCTTATTTAAGGATATATAAATCTATATTAATAATCTTTTGTCAAAGGACTTTTATAGCTCCACTGACAATTAATCAGACTATATGATATATCGATTAGAAATAGCTTTTTCTACTTTTTGTGAGATTACGTCTCTTTTGTCAATTAACTGTTGAGGAAGTTAGGGTTTACCTCTCTCTTGAGAATATTGAACAGAGATTTAAATTCTTTTGTGGAGAGCTTAAAATAGTATCTTAGCCAATTTGCATCTCCTAGAAACTTTTGAAATTAATTTAAAATAAATAGACTCCCTTTTTTTAAAATCCTTTATCTGTGTGGGGTTTTTATTGGGTATTATACGTATTTACCTTTCAATGTTGTCTCCTTTCTCATTCTCCCCCCAAATTCCTTATCCCCTACCCCTTCCTCCTAATTTTTGTGATGGTGTGCTCCAAACATCCTCCCAGTCCCATCTCCCTGCTCTCGAATTCCAACACAGTAGGGGATCCAAACTTTTGGGGACCTTGGCCCTCCACTTTCACTGGAGTCTAACAAGGTCACCCTCAATTCCCTATACAGGTGCGTGAGTCCCTCCCTTTGTGCCCTCTGGTTGGTGATTTTGACTTTGGGAGTTCTGGTTGAAACTTTTGATGCTCCTTCTAAAAAGGACCAACGCATTCATACTTTGGTCTTCCTTCTTCTATGTGAGTTTTATGTGGTCTATATGAAGATTCTTAGAAATTGTGAGCTTTTGGGCTAATATCCACTTATCAGTGAGTGCATACCATGTATGTTCCTTTGAGATTGGGTCATCTCACTCAAGATGATATTTTCCAGCTCCATCCATTTGCCTAGGAATTTTGTGAACTGATTGTTTTTAATAGCTGAGTAGTACTCCATTGTATAAATGTACCACATTTTCTGCATCCATTCTTCTGTTGAAGGGCATCTGGGTTCTTTCCAACTTCTCGCTATTATAAATAAGGCTGCTATGAACATGGTGGAGCATGTGTCCCTGTTGTATGTTGAAACTTCTTTTGGGTATATGCCCAGGAGTGGTATAGCTGGGTCCCTAGGTAACGCTATGTTCAATTTTCTGAGATACCGCCAGACTGCCTTCCATAGTGGTTGTACCAGTTTACAATCCCACCAACAGTGGAGGAGTGTTCCTCTTTCTCCACATCCTCGCCAACATGTACTGTCACCTGTGTTTTTGATCTTAGCCATTCTGACTGGTGTGAGGTGGAATCTCAGTGCTGTTTTCATTTGCATTTCCCTGATGACTAGGGATGCTGAACACTTCTTTAGGTGCTTCTCAACCATTCGAGCTTCCTCAGTTGAGAATTCTTTGTTCAGGTCTGTGCTCCATTTTTTAATAGGGTTCTTTGATTGTCTAGAGTCTAATTTCTTCAGTTCTTTGTATACCTTGGATATTAGCCCTTTATCAGATGTAGGGTTGGTGAATATCTTTTCCCAATCTGTTGGTTGCCGCTCTGTCCTATTGACTGTGTCCTTTGCTTTACAGAAGCTTTGCAGCTTTATGAGGTCCCATTTGTCTATTTTTGGTCTTAGAGCACAGGCCATTGGCGTTCTGTTCAGGAACTTTTTCCCTGTGCCTATGTATTCCAGGCTTTTTCCCAGTTTCTCTTCTATTAGTTTCAGTGTGGCTGGTTTTAGGTGTAGGCCCTTAATCCACTTGGAATTGAGCTTTGTACAAGGAGATAAGTATGGATCAATTTTCATTTTTCTACATGCTGACCACCAGTTGGACCAGCACCATTTGTTGAAAATGCTATCTTTTTTCCATTCGATGGTTTTAGCCCCTTTGTCAAAGATTAAGTTACCATAGATATGGGGGTTCATTTCTGGGTCTTCTATTCTATTCCACTGATCCTCCTGCCTGTCTCTGTTCCAATACCATGCAGGTTTTATCACTATTGCTTTGTAGTACAGCTTGAAGTCGGGGATGGTGATTCCTCCAGAAGTTCTTTTATTGCTGAGAGTAGTTTTCGCAATCCTGGGTTTTTTGTTATTCCAAATAAATTTTAAGATTGCTCTTTCTATCTCTGAGAAGAATTGAGTGGGAATTTTGATGGGGATTGCATTAAATCTGTAGATGGCTTTTGGCAAAATAGCCATTTTTACTATATTAATCCTTCCAATCCATGAGCATGGGAGATCTTTCCATCTTCTGAGATCGGCTTCGATTTCTTTCTTCAGGGGAATGAAGTTCTTGTCATACAGGTCTTTTACTTGCTTGGTTAGGTTCACACCAAGGTATTTTATATTATCTGTGACTATTTTGAAGGGTGTCATTTCCATAATTTCTTTCTCAGCCAGTTTATCTTTTGAGTAGAGGAAGGCTACTGATTTGCTTGAGTTAATTTTATATCCAGCCACTTTGCTAAAGTTGTTTATCAGGTTTAGTAGTTCTCTGGTGGAAGTTTTGGGGTCACTTAAGTATACTATCATATCATCTGCAAATAGTGAGATTTTGACTTCTTCCTTTCCAATTTGTATCCCTTTGACCTCCTTGTGTTGCCTAATTGCTCTAGCTAGGACTTCCAATACTATATTAAATAAGTAGGGGGAGAGTGGGCAGCCTTGCCTAGTCCCTGATTTTAGTGGGATTGCTTCAAGTTTCTCTCCATTTAGTTTAATGCTGGCTACTGGTTTGCTGTAAATTGCTTTTACTATGTTTAGGTATGGACCTTGAATTCCTGACCTTTCCAAGACTTTTATCATGAAGGGGTGTTGAATTTTGTCAAATGCTTTCTCAGCATCTAGTGAGATGATCATGTGGTTTTTTTCTTTGAGTTTGTTTATATAATGGATTACATTGATGGATTTCCGAATATTGAACCAACCCTGCATTCCTGGGATGAAGCCAACTTGATCGTGATGGATAATTGTTTTGATGTGTTCTTGAATTCGGTTCGCTAGAATTTTATTGAGTAATTTTGCATCAATGTTCATAAGGGAGATTGGCCTGAAGTTCTCTTTCTTTGTTGGGTACGGAGCTGCTTGTAATATATATCTTGGTACATAATTTATTTTTACATTCAGTATGCAACTAACAGAATGGGATGCTATAGGAGGAGAACATTTTAAATGTATACTTTAATTTTTAAATATTTTTATATTAGACCTGTGATGGACATATCACAAAAGATTATATATGTTTTTCTCATCATGTTTTTTATTTAATTTGGGAGGGGAGGAAGAATATTTCCATATTTTATGGTTATTAGTGTATATTTATTGTATATGACACAAGGACATTTTTTCTTATTATTGAAAATTGATTTTATTTTTTCACATAAGATATTCTGAATAGTTTTCCTACATCTACCGTTCTCAGTTCTTCCCTAGCTCCTCTCCCATGCAGATTCACCCCCTTTCTGTCTATAATTAGAATACAAACAGTCTTAAAAAGATAATCATATGACATGATATATGATATGATAAAAACATACAATGAAATTGGACAAAACAAAACAAAGCAAATTACAAATGAAAAAAGAGCCCAAGAGGAAGCAGAAGAACCAGAGACCCATTCATTTGCATGATCAGCAACCCCATAAAAGCATTAAACCAGAAGCTATAATATATTCCCAGAGGACCAGGTGCAGACCTGTGCAGACACTGTACATGCTGATTCAGTATGTGAGTTCATGTTAGGAATCTATCCAGTTGGAGCTGGGTCTAGCCATTATTTTGTGATTTCATATAGATTATTTTTATTTATTTATTTGTGTGTGTGTGTGTGTGTGTTTATGAAGCTTCTACTGTATTAGGTTTCAATATTACCCCCAAATGATTGCCCATCATTTTAGCTGTCACTGTATACTGTATATCCTCTCCCTTGTTCTTTTTCTCTCCCCTTCCCACAGGATCCCTGTGTTCCAGCCCCCGCCGCCCTCACATCACTAGACATCTATTTATTTTCCTTTGCTAACAAGATCCATCTGTCCTTCCACCTCCTCACTCTATACCTAATCTCTATGGGTCTATGATTATAACTTGTTTATCATTGTCGTAACAGCTAATATCCACATATAAGTGAATAAACACCATGTTTGTCTTGCAGGGTCTGGGATGCCTCACTAAGGATGATTTTTTTTTCAAGTTCTTTCAGTTCACCTGTGACATTGAAGATTCATCTTTTAAATTGCTGAGTAATACTCCATTGTGCAAATGTAGCACATTTTCTATACCCATTCTTCTGTTGAAGGACATCTAGGTGCTTTCCAATTTCTGGCTGTTATGAATAGAGCAGCAACAAACATGCTTGAGCAAGTGTCTCTGTTGTAGGATGAAGCTCCCTTTGGGTAACATAGCTGGATTTTAAAGTAGATCTCTTCACATGTTCCCGAAGAGTGACTACATTGAGTTTCATAGTGCTGTACTATTTTGTACTCCCAGGGAATAGATAAGCATTCTCCTTACTCCACATCTTTACCAGCATGAACCGTCACTTACTTTATTGATCATAGCCATTCTGATGGATGTGAGATGAAATGTCAAAGAAGTTTTGATTTTAATTTCCCTAATAACCAGGTTGTTAAACATTTAAGTGGTTCTCAGACATTTAGTTTTCCTCTTATGAGAATTGTCTGTTTAGATCTGTACTCCATTTTTTAAATTTAATTATATTTATTTAACATCTAGACCAAAATTTCTTCCCACCTCCTTCTAATCAGGTAAATTGTTTTCTTGATACCTAGTTTTCTGAGTTCTGCATTTTTTTTTTGATATTAGTCCTCTGTCAGGTGTGGAGTTAGTAAAAAAAATCTTTACCCATTCTGTGGTTTGATGTTTTATCCAAATATTGGTTCTTTGCCATGCAGAAACTTTTCAGCTTTATGAGGTCCTAAACACTAATTATTCATCTTTGAACCTGTGCTAATGTTGACTTCTCTTTTGCCAATATGTTCAAGGCTATTCTCCTATTTTCTTTCATCTGGTTCTGTATACCTAATTTTATGTTTTGATCCATTTTGAATTCAGTTTTGTTCACAGGGAAAATTATGGATCTATTTTCCTTCTCTTAAATGAAGCCAACAGATTTAAACAGCACCAACTGTTGCAGAATTGGTCTTTTATTAGGTTTATATTTTTGGATTCTTTATCAAACATCATGTGTCCATAAGTGTATGGATCTATGTCTGGGTCTTCAATTCAATTCCATTGATCAACATGTATATTTTTTACCAAAACCATGCTATTTTTATTACTATTCCTGTGTATGAAAATTTGCGATCAGCTATAATATCTCCAGCAGTTCCTTATTGTTCAGGATTCTATAAAATGTCATCAATTTTTTGAGTTTCCATATGAAGCTGAAAATTGTCCTTTTAAGATCCATGAAGAATTGTGCTGGAAATTTTATGGGGATTGTGTTGAATCTGTGGATTCTTTTGGTAGAATGGCCATTTTTACTATGTTAATCCTACTCATCCATGAGCATGGGAGATCTTTACATCTCCTGGTTTCCTTTTTTAATTTATTTTTTCTGTATCAGTTTTATCACCCAAGCCTTTCACTTGCTTGGTCAGAGTCACCCAAAAAATTCATATTATTTGAGGCTATTGTGAAAGACATTGTTTCTCAGATTTCATTCTCAATTTGTTTGTCGCCTGTGTATAGACACGCTACTAATTTTTGTGTTAATATCGTATTGAGCTACTTAACTGAAAGTCTTCTTCAACTGTAAGAGTTTCAAAGTGGATTTTTTTAGGGTCACTTATTTTTACTATCATTTAATTGGAAAATCAATATACTTTGACCTCTTCTTATTTAATTTCTATTTTGTTGATCTTCTCCAATTTTCTTATTGCTCCAGCTATACTTCAAGTACTATATTGAATAGATATAGAGAGAATCCCTTATTCCTGATTTTTTTGTCAAATTACTTTCAATTTCTATCCATTTATACTGATGTTGGTTATAGGCTTGCTGAAGCATGCATTTATTATGTTGAGGTATGTCAGTTATATTTCTAGAATCTCCAGGAATTACATTATGGAGTGGAATTGATTTTTTGTCAAAGATTTTTTTCCACATATAATAAACTAATCATGTACTTTTTGTCTTCCAGTTTGTTTAAAAGATGTATTTAATATATCAACTTATATATGTTAAACCACCTTTGCATTCTGCGGATGAAGCTTACTTGATCATGTTGAATAGTCTTTTGGATGAGTTCTTAGATTCTGTTTGCAAATATTACATTGAGAATTTTTGCATCTATGTACATAATGGAAATTGGTCTATAGTTCTCTTGGTTGGTGTTTATGTGGTTAGGATAACACGGGTAACTGTGTTCTCATAAAACAAGCGGTGCAATGTTTGTTTTCCTTCTATCTTGTGGAATAATTTGAGGAATGTTGGTATTAACTCTTCATTGAAAGTCTGGGAGAATTCTTCAATAAAACCATCTGACCCTGGGTGCTGTTGGTTAGAAGACTTTTAATTACTGCTTGTATTTCCCTGGGGTTTTTAGGTCTGTTAAATTTTTTTATCAGATATTTACTTAAATTGTTAAGTGGTATGCATTGAGAAAAATACTCACTTCTCAATGAGAATATAATGTAATTAGAATGTAATATACTAATTTTAGTATAGGTTTTTAAAGTATGTCCTTATGACTCTTTGGATTTCTTCAGCGTTTGTTATTATGTCTCCGTTTTATCTGTAATTTTATTATTTTGGATAATCTCTTTCTGCCTTTGGTTCATTTGAATAAGAGTTTGTCAATCTTACTGATTTTCTCAAAGAATTTTTTCCCAATTTGTTCCTTATTTTTTAATTTTTGTTTGTTTCTATGATATTTATTTCAACCCAGTTTGATTATTTTTTTACTGTCTACTCTTTTTGTGTGAAATTTCTTCTTTTTGTTCTAGAGTTATGTTTCAGTTATTCTATTAAGTTCCTAGTATGAGATATTTTCAATTCTTTTATGTACACACTTATTCCAATAGACTTGTCTCTTAGAATTGCTTTTATTTTTGTCCATGTTTGTGCAAATTATGTATTTATTTTCATTTAACTCTGAGTTTCATTTTATACTTTATTTATGCCTTGACCTATTTTTAATTCGCTGGTGAGTTGTCCAGTTTCTATGAGTTTGTAAGCTTTTTGTTGGTGTTTATATCTAGCTTTCATCAATGGTGCTCAGATAGAATGCATAGTATTATTTCAGTTTTCTTGTGTCTGCTGAGATTTGTTTTTTATCTGAGTATGCAAACAGTTTTGGAGAAAGTTACATGAGGTGCTGTCTTAGATAATGTTTCCATTGCTGTGAAGAGACACCATGACCGAGACAATTCTAATAAAAAGGACAACATTTAATTGGGGCTGACTTACAGTGTCAGAGAGTCAGTCCATTTTCATCATGGTCAGAAGCATGTCAGTGTGCAGGCAGACATGATGCTGGAGGAGCCAAGAGTTCTACATCTTGGTCCACAGGCAGCCAGGAGAGGACTGGCATCCACAGCTAGGTAGTAAGAGCTCTCCAAAGCCCACCCTCACAGTAACACCCTTCCTCCAACAAGGCGACTCAGTCCCTATGAGCCAAGCATACTCAAACTACCACTCTCTGGCCCCCATAGGCATGTTCAAACACATGGGCCCATGGAAGCCATATCTAGCCATAGCATACATTTAGCCCAACTTCAAGAGTATAGTCTATAACAGTCTCAATGTTTAAAACTTCAGTTTCTTCTGAGATGTATGAAATCTCTTAACTGTAATGCCCTATATAATCAAAATCAAAAAGCAGATAACATGCTTCCCATACACTATGGCTCATAGCAAGGAAATACTGGACCAAAGCAAGAAAAAAAAAAACAGGTGGGCAAACTCCAAACTCTGAGTTGCCATGTTTGATGTTAAAGAGCTCTTCAGATCTCCAAATGCATTCATCTTTGTCAATTGCTGTTGACAGATCTGGCATTCAGCAGAAACAAACTTTGTTCTCTTAGGTTGGTCCCACTCTGCTAACAGCTATCCTCAGCTTGTATCTCACTACTTTAGCATCTCTAACATCTTGGAGTATCCAAGGCACCTTGAAATTTATAGCTTCTTGTTTCAATGTCTGTCATCCACATGTGATCTTCTAGGCCCCTCCAAAAAGCTTGGGTCACTTCTCCAGCTCTGTGTTCTGTAGCACTCTAGGCTCTGGTTCGTTCCACTGTTCTGCTGCTGCTGTTCTTGGTGGTCATCCCATGGTACTGGCATCTTCCATACGCTGGTGTCTTCCTCTGTAACTAGGTTTCACCAAATAACCTCTCATAGGCTCCCTTCATGGTAACAAGCCTCAACTCCTTTGTATGACCTCTTCAATCTTGGGCCATTAATTGCAACTTAGGCTACACCTTCACCAATGGTCTTTCCTGGCCTTTCACAGTGCCAAGCCTCAGCTGCTCTTCATGACCCCTTCATCTCTTCAAAACCAGCACCACCTGGATGATTCTTACACATTACAAAAGTCCAGCTGCAGCAGGAGGTAAAACCTTGGCAATCTCTGGAACACAACTTCTTTGTGCTCTCAGAAAAAAAAATTTCCTAGAAGATTTCACCTCTGTGATGCTGTTCTCTTCTTAAACACTGCTAACAACTCTCTCAAGTAACCCTTTCTATCTTTGACTCTAAAACAAGAGTCACATGGCCAAAGCTCTACTGCTTGCTGGGTCTGGAACATGTCCCCCTTGTGCCATTACATGATCAACAGCTTTCTATTTTCCAACTCCTAAGCCTAAGTTTGGCTTTCCTGGAACTTGCTCTGTAGACTGTCTTTGAACTCAGAGATCTGGATACCTGTCTCCTGTGTTCTGGGCCTATACCGCCACACCTAAATCTAAGCTTTACTCTACTTGAAACTTGCTCTGTCCTAGGCTGGACTTGAACTCAGAGATTTTCTTGCTTTTGTCTCCTGAGATTAAGGCATGTACCACTCTGTCTGGATCTAAGATCTTATGTCTACTATGCCTCAAGATCTGGATCAAAAGTGTGTGTTATCCCATTTCATGATCTGGATCCAAAGCCTGTGTCCTCCATCCTCAGGCTCTGGATCACAGGTGCACACTCCATCTCTTGCCTGTCGTTCATTTCAGATCAGAAGTCTAAATGAAAACAATAATCAGGTCATAACGGCTAACAAGCTATAACTATCCCTTGTTCAACTGCAAACACCTAAACAATACTCTTAGCTGGGTAGGATCTTTCTCTGAGGTCACCATTACCTTAGGTGGGAAGCACGTCGGTGTGCAGGCAGACCTAGTGCTGGAGGAACCAAGAATTCTACATCTTGATCCCCAGGCAGCCAGGAGAGTTCTGGCATTGCAGGTAGCTGCGAAAAAGCTCTCTTCCACACTGGATAGAGCCTGAGGATTTATAGAGACCTCCAAACCCTGCCCTTCAGTGATACACTTCCTCCAACAAGGCCACACCTCCTAACAGTGCCACTCCCTATGGGCCAAGCATATTCAAACTACCACAGGTGCTATAAAAAGGTATAATTTTTTTGAGTTTTGGTGAAATGTTCTCTAAATATTTCTTATGTCAATTTGGATTATAACATCATTTCCATTTAGTTTTCAGTTATATAGTGATGATAGTAGGGTATTAAAATCTCCCACTATCAACGTGTAAAGGTTTGTATATGATTTAAGCTGTAGTAACATTTCTTTTATGAACTTTGGTGCTCTTTTGTTTCATAGAATTGCAGTGTCCTTTTGGTGCATTTTTCTTTGATGAATACGTATTTTTCCCTATTTCTTCTGCTTCCATCTTTTGTATCCTGTCGGTGAAGCTTGCCTTTGTCGTTCTTGTATCAGTTCCTATATTTTCATTTCCAAATGTCTGTTTTCTTTATTGATTCTATTTCAGTTTTCAATTCTTGACCTTTTTTACTCATTTCCTTCACTCTTTGTGTTTTTATAGATTTCTTTAAGGGATCTATTCATTTCTTCTTTTTAAAGGCCATTTTAAGGTCTTTGTCTTGTGCTTCACCTGTATTATAAAACATAGGTCTTGCTGTAGTTCAGTTTCTGTCTTCTAGTAGTGACACACTGTCCAGGTTGTTGCTGATTTTGGTTTTACACTATGTTTAGGCATTTGGGTTTGGCAAAATAGTAATTCTAAGTTGCTGATATCTGGTTGTCTTTTGGGTTGGTATTTTGTTCCTTGGTTTCTGTTGTCCCCTATGGTTCTTAGAAATACTTGATGACTTTCTTGGTTTGAAGGAAATTCATCTGCAATCTTGATTGGTGTGGCCACTGAGGATTCTATATAAAATGTGTCTCTAGGTATTGGAAGCTTACACTTAGTAATGGCATTTGGTGGAGTTGAGGTAGTCCACAGTACGGAGGATCTTCTTCATCCCTTGGGAACAAGGGCAGAGAGTGAGGAAAGACCTCAGCATGGAATCTGCTCAGGAAGAGACCAGGGATTTGGACTTGGAGGAATTGAGGGAGAGGTGTGGATCTGTAGTTAGTTTATCTGCTGTTATAGCCTGAGTGGCCTGTGGGTTTCTAGGGAGGGCCTGTTAGAGATTTGACTAGGATGAAGCAATTAAGGGGATAAAGGAACTTTAGAGGGGTAGATCTGTGTGATCTACTAGAGATGAGGATGACAGGGTGCAGCAGGTGATCTGCTATAGAGTAGAAATTACTTCCAGGGATTGGCTTTGGTTGACCAGAGGGAGAGAAGAACATCTATAATTATTATACCTGCTTCCCTAGCTGGAGTTGCCTGTGGGTTCCCAGGGAATGCCTACTAGGAACAGGGATCATCTCATATAAATATGTGATATATAGTGAGTAAAATTATTCACATATGAGACAACAGTTTTGGTATTTTATATAGCTTTTTCTTAGCTTCAAGCTTGTATGTAAATATAGATATTCTATAAAATTTGCCTTACGCCATGTTAGTTTTAACTTGGAAATTTTAAAAGGGTTTTAATGTTAACTCTTTATATTTCCCACAAATTTACTTCTAGAAATTGATAGTTTTAAAAACTGATGTAGCTATTATCTTATAGTGATAACTGCAATCATTACCAATATTATTCTTTGACGTTATCTTATCTATAAAAAGTATCTGACTAATGATACTTATCACTATTCTACATTACAAGTTTTTCTCCGTTGGTTTAAAATGTTTGTCAGTGGTTTATAAAGAAAATAAACCTCAATATTTATTTTTAAAATTCTACTTTATTGGAGGTTATTATTGTTTTTGGTTAGTGTCAAATAAAATAATCATACTCACTTACTTCAAGATGTGAAAGAAAACAGTTTACAACTTCTTCCTTGACAAAAGTATGCCTATTTCAAGACAACTACGCCTTTATTATTGGCATAATAGAAAAAGGGCTCTTGTGGTGAAAACCGAGAAGAGATTAAGCTTAACAGTTTAGAATTAGGGTGACACTTAAAGTGAGCTCTGTGATTCATGAAGAATAATATGTCCTTCTAACACATCCACTAGCTAATTATAACATTCCTCTAAATCAATCTGCTCCATAACTGTATCTTTAAAAAGAGTACTCTTCAAAAGTTAAATATAACTCTAGACACCTCAAAATTAGAGAGTTTCCAGGAAAACCAGTGACTTTAATGCAATGTTCTTGGTGTCAAATTTTGGCTCTTTAACCAGAAAAGCAATAGTGTTCTATATATTCAAAATATATTCTATAATAAACTAAAGTACTCAGAAAACTCTCAAGTCCTTTTCTTAATTTTGAAGACCATGGTGCTCTTCAATCAAGACCTGAGTTCCTGGTTATTTTAGTAAGTATGCATTCAGTGATGGAGCTGGTGCCATAGGGTAATAAATATGTCTATTAACTGTACTTCTCGAAAGTGTAGTTCTAAATGGCGGAGTTCTAGTAAAAGTAACGTGCTTCACTAACCATCTGTTCTCATGTCTTATATCATAACAGGTAAATAAAGATTTTCAAGAAATTGACCTGAGTTGTCTCTAAACTCCTAATCATTTTTGAATACTGATTCTATGTAGTAATAAATGTGGAGATAATAACTTTATCATACTATATTCTCTGACTTAAGAATTACCTTGCCCTTTAAGCATATCTTTTATCTTGAAAAGCAATTAACTGTGTTCTTTCTTTAAACTGGCAAACGGGAGGGAGAGTGCAGAGAACTCAAAGAAAATATGTGTATTCAAGAACCTACCAAATTAGCATAACTAATATTCTGCTAACCATTATAAATTAATAATAACAAATGTAGCTCTGTAATTCCTCTAACTCAACCTTTGACCGTGTATAGGATATGGCATCAGTCACTATTTTGTGCTAAACCATGCATTCAGTTGTTTCCATTTATATTGTATCAAAGCGGTGGAAATCCAATTGAAAAGTTTCTTTAGACAGCCATTGTGTAGGAACATGATGTCAATATTAATAAAGGCTGACTTTCCCCTTGGCTCCCTTCTTACAGATAAGCTTTTCAATAATACACTGCTTGCACCAAAGGTCTGATGGGACTGGGAATAGTAAAAAACACTAATAAAAGAATGTTGAATGTTTTTATATTAAATTTCCCCACAGGCAAACCGAAAAGCCTACTTAGAGAACGCCAATCAACATGGCACTTATTAAATGTAACAAGAGTCCTGTTACAACAGATCTTTAAAGCCCTAAAAATGAATTAGGAAATAGAGACAAAAGACAATTGCAAATTCATTTTTAAATGCAAACTCTGGACATATCACTGCATAAGTACTAAATTGATAGGGGCTTATTTGATCTCCAGAAGGAGCCCACAACTTTTGAAATTTCCTTTTGCTTGAAGAAAGTAGACTCCTTTACTTTACAAAAAAGTGTATATGTATTTGTATTACAATGTTATCCAGCAAGGAAAAAAAACTTAGGAATTTAATCAGATTCTATTTATTTCTTTCAAATTAATCCAAGTAATGGCACATCAAGTAATTGACTAAAATAATAATTGGTGAATTGCAGAAGAGGAGAGAATTGTTAATTTTAATTAATATGAGCCTAGCAAGCTGTATGGCAATCAGGCACAAAAAATAAACACTAGGGGTTCTTGAAAAGCATATCAACAGTAGCAGCCTGGGGGTTGTCCTCAATCCACAACCATCAGTTTCATTTGCAGTAAAGCAATATCAAGGTGGTGACAAATATATTAAATCTGCCCGTCTTTGAGAACTTGAACCCCAGACTGAGACTTTGACTTGGGTTCAGTAATAAAAATACACTCAATGATTAAGTGTTCATAATTTCTCACAGACCTGAGTGGAGATAGAAATGGTGGCTGGGAGTCCAGGGTCATAGGTAGTGGCATAGGACAATTGTTATTATGCCATCTACAATTTTGCTAAATATCAGGTTGGTGTTTATTGGGAAACGATCTACAAAGAAACTCCTACATTGGTCAAGTTAAATTTCCTAATGTATATGAAAGAAAATGCATTAAAACTTTTGAGAAAGCATAATATGTAGTATTCACCATAGAATTATGAAAAAGTTACTGAGTTCCTTTTAACTCAGAGGAACTGTATTGTTTATTACCCATGTATTATTAAAATATTTATGTATTTTAAATAAAGTTATTTTTAAAATACTTATCTATTCAAATTACTTGTCTTTACAAAAAACTTCTTAACTTTATTGTTTCTCAGTTGTTACAGATTCTAAGAATTCATATCAGAGATGAACGGCTCCAGTCATGTACATGCTTAGGAACATGATTGCCTTTGGGCCTCTCTCTGTGCAGCATGGCTTTACTCTTGTGGTATGGCTTCACATCTTACAGATCACTTTACTGGTGATGGCCAGGACAAGTTCAAATTGCAATTATATCATGCTGTCCAACAGAATATTACATCAAATAACGTCTCAAATTAAGCAATGTAACAATACAAAAGTTTACATTCTGAGTTCTGTTATTTTATTTGAATGTACTATATGATAAGATATAGATAAAGAAAGCTCTATAGGGATAATATGGGGGCAAGGTAGTAAAACTGAGAGTACAGGAGATTTTGCACATATGCTTAACAGAGCTTCATAATAAAAATACATTTTAATATTATCTGTACATGTCAGATTAATAGCCCCCTCTTCCCCCATCCCTCTGTATATGATCAGTGGCAATTAGTTTGATGGGGAGCTCTTCTAACGTGCTTGTGAGATTCACCCACTCATGTCTCCAACATTCTCTTCTCTGTTACTAAGTTTAACAAAGAGCAAAGATCTTAGGGGAGTGAAGAATAAAAAAAAATTTTGACATTAAATGTCTGAACCACAGCTGCTACTGTCTATAATATGAGAACAGATATCCATTGAAATCAGCTTATCAGAAGAAAAATCAAATAAATGAAAACTAAGTAAAACCCATGGAAAAGTGTACTGAATCCCGTAATGAAGGGTAAATTTAGAGGTAAATTCATGCAATTTCACACAAAACTAGTTATCAGGAAAAATGTCACAGTTAGCCTAGGAAATATTGCTTGGTGTATTTACTTTCTCAAAAGAAGGCGGATTGTTGTGTTTAGTGTAGTCCCTCAAGCCATCATTTGTTCTGTAACATCATCCAAAGTTTAAAGTGATAGTTAAAAGCCTAAGTATTAACTGCAATGTCATTATTGCTCCCCACTATTTAGATGGAACTTCAAAACTGTATATTCACACTTTCTAATTATAAAACATGTATTATGAAATTAAAATGTATATACGAGGAGAAACTGCTTTAAAATATCACAGAAAGTTGAAAACATTATCAGTGGCTCTGTGATCAAGTTAAAAGTTTCACAAAGAAAATGTGATGACAGCAACTTCAACTTTTCCTTGTTCCTTCGAGTTTTGATTTATATGACTCAAAAGGTTAATCTTAGCAAAGCATGAGAGAAGAATGGTGAGCCAAGTGACAGCTTTAGACATTCCACAGTTCTGATATATTAACGGCTGCATTTAGGAATTGAAAGACTATTAGAAAATACCACACAGACAATTTTTAATATTTTATTTAATTAATATTTAATTATCATTCAATATTTAATTAATAAATCAAAATTTATTATTTGTTGCATAAAATTTAAAAACCAGAATAGTATTAACTTGTAAAGGCACCTTTATACTCTCAATTTGACTAGAAGGTATGTTATCAGAAAAATTTCAATGTTTGTTGCTATTGTTTAATCCAAAGTCATTGGGCACTGTTTATATCAAGGGTAACCACTTTCCAAGTTATAAGTACGTACACATGTTTGGAAGAAACCCAATGAGGTAGGGGAGGGATTGACACATCTGTATGGAACCTAAGGTCTTATGAGGCAGACATACTTAAACATTTAAATAGACTGCAAGACAGAATAAAGTAATTGCCATTTAGAGGTTCAAAGTGCTTTGAGGGTCCAAAGGAAGATGTAATTAATTCTGATTTATAAGGAGAGGAAAGCTCAATGGAAAAGATCTTTAGAAGGGGGCCTTAAAAGAGATAGAGTAGTTAGGTAGGAGGGAAGAAAGGATGCTCCATGCAAAGGCAAGTGTGTCAGTGCAGAGGCAGAGTGTAAGTAAGACACTTAAGAAGGGTTGGATACAAAACTCTTGACATATAAACCAAATGGAAATCTCCATGATGCCAGAGTGGTGATTTGAGGAATGGTTTGTGTATTTTTCTTTTGGTGTACAATTTTATACAGCGGTGTGTGTAGAATTTGCAGTTTTCTGGGAAAATTCTTTAGAATCTCTTCCTACAAAAATAGCATTTTCCTTGGATTTTAATACATATGAAGTTTAGGTTTAAATCATGTCTAGTCGCAATTTAATTCTGAACTAATTTTGTGTACATAAAGACTGTACACAGTTCAATTTCTTACCTATAAATAATTTCCAGCCTACTTGTTTCTGTGATATATGCACACACAAAGTGGGCCTTGTTTTCTTATGAAATGGGAAACACATTTCTCCCAATTTCTGGAATTTGAACAACTAGTAAAAAAGCAGTAGAACACATTGCAACAGCATTGCCCTAAATTTTAACTATGAAATACAATCAAATTTCAACTAAATTTTCAGAATCTTTTACTATTGTTCTAGACTACAAAGCCTAGAAAATTTACAAACTTTTAGTTATCCAAAAATGAAGAAAAGGAGAAGAAACCTTTATTTTTTTAACTTTCCACTGTTATTTAAAAGAATTTTTATTCTAAACACATATTACAATAATTATTTTAAATGCTACAAAATTCCTATAAAACAAAGAGCCAATGCTTTGTTCATTTGCTTTATTTATAGTCACTTATTTTAAATGGAAAGCACTGCAATGAGATACAGTTGGTATCTGAATAATAGATTTGTCCAAGGGAATAAAGGACCTCATTATTTTAAAGTGTTTCTTCTTATAGCTCCTACTAAAGCAACTTCTACCTGAGCTTTATTGGTCATTATTTTTAAAGAGGAACCATAAAGTAAATTCATTTGCTTTTATTTTTCTTGTTTTAACTACAAATTTTCAGTGCATATTCCTTATATTACAATAAACAAGTTGAAGATAATAGCAAACTGGAGTAAAAATTTACCCACTGTCCTATATTGCCACTAAAATATAGCCCATGTCTGGGTCTAGGGTGAGGAGAGTGTCAAGATCTTACTTACCTGTTAAGGAGATGAGGTCTTGTACCCAGAATAGACAGTTTAAACTGAGACAGAATTTTATGGTAGTTTGAACTCAAGAACAAGGAAATAGCCTGCCAAAGTCTCAAACCAAGTCCTTGTCCATCCAGGGACACACTTTGTATCTATCATCCATCTATCTATCTATCTATCTATCTATCTATCTATCTATCTATCTATTTATTTATCTATCATCTATTATTTATCTATATCCATCAATCTCACAATTATTGCATTTTACAACCGTTCAATAAGTCAAACAAAAGATTCCTCCTGTCAATATTGACACAGAGTAATATTGGCTGGTGTGGATTTTAGAATCTGACTGTAAACTAGGAAAAAAGTCATTGAATTGTTTTTTTACCAATCACAGCACCAAATTTCATAAATTAAATTCAAGTACTCAGCATAAAACAGAGTTGATTTAAAATAGATGGGACTATTTTAAATCCTAAAGTTGTAGGATCTTTGATGACATTATTGACAGGAGGAATCTTTTGTTTGACTTATTGAACAGTTGTAAAATGGAATAATTGTGAGATTAATAGATATAGATAGGTAGATGATAGATCGATAGGTAGATAGATAGATAGATAGATAGATAGATAGATAGATAGATAGATGATAGATAGATCTCAAACCTTTCTAGAATTAAATTTCACCTACAATGCCATGATATCGAAACAAACAGCTTAGGAATGAAGCTTCATATACCCAGTGAGACTCCACTGGAAAAGGGAGTGAAAGGGCCTGGAGATGGGTGGGTATGGGAGTGAAGATGATCTGGGAGGAGTTGAATGAGGGAAAACTGTGATCACAATATGTTGTGTGAAAACTTTTTTTTTTCAATTAAAAGAAAAGAATACAGTGAAGCTTCGTTGTTTGCAGTACTTTATTAACATTCCAGACAGATATCAAAAATGAGCCCCAGGAATTTATTTCTTTCAATGAATGAGCATTTATGACAAAGTTAGATATTCAGAAAATCTTAAACTGATTCCTGGGCACGTCTTCCATCATAGCTGAAAGATATTCATATCTTTAAAGATCTATCCATATCTTTAATTGGCTTAATTTTTAGTAAAATATTCATGTGGAAATCTTGATCAATCCATAATGTTTCTTTGAAAGAAGAAATGGGCAAATTTATGAGGCCCAGAAATGTGGTGCTGGTCCTGGCTGGACTTTACACTGGATGCAAAGCCGTCATTGTGAAAAACATTGATGATGGCACCATATCACCCTTACAGCCATGCCCTGGTGGCTGGAATTAACCACTATTCCAGAAAAGTATGGGGATACTTACCATAGGCAAGAAGAAAGTTACTGAGAGATCCAAGATCAAGTCCTTTGTGAAAGTTTATAACTACAACTACCTCATACCCACAAGGCACTCAGTCTCTGGATATCTCCATGGACAAAATTATTGTCAACAAAGATGAGTTTAGAGAACCAGCTTTGAAATATATGGCCGGGAGAGGGGGGCAAGATTCGTTTGAGGAGTGATGTAACACAGGGAAGAACAAATGGTTTTTCTAGAAGCTTCATATTTAGGTATATTTTTCATCATTAAAAAAAATAAAAAATAAACCAACAATATAATTTATCTCTATTCTCAAAATTCTGTTTAACAACTGTTTTCTTGTTTACTGTTCTATCATAGATAAGGTTACAGTTTTTGTATAAAAATAAAGCATTGGATGTGATGGTTTGTATATGCTTGGCCCAGGGAGGGGCACTATTAGAAAGTTTGCCCTTGTTGGAGTAAGTGTGTCACTGTGGGTGTGGGCTTAATACATTTACCCTAGCTACCTGGAAGTCAGTCTTCCACTAGCAGCCTTCAAATGAAGATGTTGACCTCTCAGCTCTGTCTGTGTCATGCCTGCCTAGGTGCTACCCTGCTTCCATCTTGATGATAATGAACTGAACCCCTGACCTGTAAGACAGCTCAATTAAATGTTGTCCTTTATAAGACTTGTCTTGGTCATGGTGTCTGTTGACAGCAGTAAAACACTAATTTAGACATCAGACAATAATTTACACAATTATCTTAAAGACTTTTTAAATAGAAATTTTACTCTCAGAATTATGGAATGCAGCAAAATGAGTTTCTACTTGTGAAACAACGTCTTTGCTTCAAAAGATAAACAATACTTGCATCCCATAATTTTTTTATTTACATCACATTGCATTTAATCACAGTGCTTTCAGAACATTTTTTTATTTTTCAACTAAAACATTTTTGTTTGTTTGTTTGTTTGTTTCTTTATAAATAGCCATGGTTACTGTACTGGTTGGTTTTGTGTGTCAACTTGACACAAGCTGGAGTTATCAGAGAAAGGAACCTCTCTTGAGGAAATGCCTCCATGAGATCCAGCTGTAAGGAAGGCAATTTCTCAATTAGTGATCAAGGGAGGGCGGGCCCATTGTGGGTGGTGCCATACCTGGGCTGGTAGTCTTGGGTTCTAGAAAAAAGCAAGCTGAGCAAGCCAGGGGAGCAAGCCAGTAAGTAACATCCCCCCATGGCCTGTGCATCAGCTGCTGCCTCCTGACCTGCTTCAGTTTCAGTCCTGACTTCCTTTGATGATGAACAGCAATGTGGAAGTGTAAGCTGAATAAACTCTTTCCTCCCCAACTTGCTTCTTGGCCATGATATTTTCTACAGGGCTAGAACCTCTGACTAAGTCGGTTACCAATGCTAGGTTCCTAAATACTAACATAACATTTTCAACAATATTGCAAAGAGTGTTTATATGCAATAACAAATATATTAGATATCATATAAATATGGACAGATGAATGAGTTCCAAAGCAAAATCTCTATTAAAGAAAATGCTGTAAGTATTTTCAGGATACTTTGCAAGCAGTTTCTCCAATCATTAGTTGTCTCTTCAATTGGTGATCATTTTCTTTGGACTTTAGGGAATTTTTAGTTTGCTATAACTCTCCTGGTTTTATTAATTTATATTATGAGATTAAAATACTCACACATATGATTTCCAATATGAAATGGTTAGCTTTGAAAATATACATACAAGTATTATTATGAAGATTTGAAGTGAACAGGTTATATTTACACACACATATACACATACACCACCACTAACAACAACTAATGAAAAAGTGCAAAAAGGGGTAGGTAAGATATTTTGAGGAGAGGAAACAGAGTTGGGAAATGATGTAATATATTATGTCTCAGAATGCTTTTTTAAAAAATACTTATTGTCTTCTTGCTTTGATGTTTGGATTTCTTTCTATCGTGTAGGGTGCCTGGGGTTTCCTGTACAAACTCCTCAGTTCATATTTCTATATTAGGTTCAATACAAATAAATACATAAAAATACACTTAATGAGACTAAGATTCGAATCACCAATGTATTCATATATAAACTTGAGAAAAACAATAATTATGAGGTAAATTAACTTTAAAACAGAAAATTTTGTTGGTTTGGAATAAAAAATGAATAATGAAATCGAAGACAGTTTAAAAGGATTTCATGCTATGCAATTTTAATAAAATCCTAGAAAGTCATAAAAATCTGTGTGTTTGTTGGTACTACCAAAGGAGGAAAAAACTAGAAAATTTACTTTTTCTGTGTGTTTAGAAAAATTTCTATTTCAAGGAGTTAGTAAATAATGTGTCACTACAATAGACAGATTCTACCACCTATTAACCCTACTAGCATCTTGTCTTCAAGGTTCAATGATGACCATCACTTCAGGTTTTTCAGTGTTCAAAGGCCTAGTCAAGTGATTCCTATTTACACTGATAACCAACCACTGCAGACATCCCAGGCTCTTGTCAGCATGGCAGGTCCAGAGTCATCCATCAGAGTTGATTCTTCTGTCATGTACATTTAACTTCAGCATCAGCTAGCCACTCAGAGCTGATGTTACCAAACATTGTCATTGTCCCCATCAGAATAGGGCTGAACAAGCAAAAGGTGTGTGTGTGTCTGTGTGTGTGTGTTCGTGTTCTTTAAATGATCTGCATGGGTATTTTCTCAAAAGTTTTCTTCTTTGTAAACTCATTGACTGGTAAGATAGAAAACTTTTAGAATATGTAATACTGCTTTCTGAAATGTTACCCTTACACTTGGAAGAAAGGGTCTTACTTCACAACAATTGCTGTACTGCTGTTTTAAAATTCCAAAGTGGGACAATGTGCCTTAACCTATACAATATTGATACCATATGCTTCTTAATGTTTTGATTCTCTAGGGTACACTTGGACAATCTGAACATCAGATAATGCTTTCTATCCTCCCCAGCACCTAGGTCATATTCTGAGAATAAATTAGGCTTAAGGAAATGAACAGACTCTAGGAGGCCACTGGGGTGCTATCTAAGGAGTTACATGTTGAAGATGAGGGGTGTTGCAATCTTTCCAATATCTGAAATAAGAATTTATTTCAGGCTTTGGCAGAGGATAGGATCAACTAATTGCTTGCAGTTTAGACTTGATAAAACATATACTGACATACTTTTGAAGAATATCCAGTGTGCACTTGGCTCTGGTGAAGGACAGAAAGGGGATGGTTCATTTAGGAAACATTATGAATCAATAATTGGATCAATTCACATATTATAGCGCGTTATGTGCTTGGCTTGATAGAAGAGCTTGCTTTTATTATTTTTGACGAGGTAAAGTTTGAACCAAAGGAGGTATGACTTCAGATGGGCCCTAGCATACTCACAGAGATGAAGAAAAATGTAAGTGGAAACACATTTGATAGTTGAAGTCCATTTGAAAGAGAATATCTTTTATGAGAAAGAAAACTGGAAAGACAGAAAGAATGCCTTGAACATATATCTAATAAAAATATCTTTTCTTCAAAGGACTTGGGGCATTTTAATAAGTTAACTTGCCCTCTTATGACTTCTTTTTCAGAACTTTAAGACCATAGAACAAACAGAAACTAAACCATCTTTATGTTACCAGTGTCTGATGGGGGTAGGCAGGATGTTTCCTTTAGATAAAAGGATAATCTTTGAAAGATTTACTGCTATAAAAAATTTCCCATTTTCTGACCCTGATTCTGGCTTTTAATATATAAGACAATAAATAAATTTACTCATCACTTTCATATGCAAGCTCATGGCTCAGAGCTTTTTTTCTATGCTTATACAACATGAATTTTTGAGACCATTTTGTGTGAAGACCATTGTGTCATTTATTAAGCTTGTTACTGAGGATTGTAAAGTAATTTCTAATTTTAATTGTGTTTTTAAATAATTAGAGCAACATTCTAATTGTCCAGGGGTGGGTAGATTATGTTCATGTCTCTGTTTTCCTCTGGCTTATGCTATACAGAGACCCCTAGTGAACAATAAAGAAGGCAACTTGCATAGTAGCAAAGCCACAAGATCAAAGTACAGTGGCTTCCATTGAACATACAATTGCTGAGGAAACATAGTGTGGGAAGATATGAGGCTTCTCAGTGAAGAGGATCTGGGAGTCAAGAGGTAAGAAAAACACAGACACATGTCAACAAACTGTATGGACTGAGCACAAAAAAGACCACATTTTCTGTAATTACAAGATGCCTTACAGTAAACAAGAGATTACTACACCCATTGTTACTGTCATGCAAGCAAATCATGGATTTTTTTTGTGCATCACAGATACTGTAGATTTACACAGGGATGATCTGTGATAACCATGCATTAAAGAATCAGGAAGGGGGGTGGCTGAACTGTAAAATAAATAAATAAATAAATAAAGTAATAAAAAAGTAAAAAAAAAAGAGCCAATATCAGGCAATGCATGTTAGAAATCTAAGTAAAAATTCCAGAGCATAACAAGTGCAACTTAAAGAACAATTTAATAGAACTCTTTGTTCAACATTATTCATTCATTTCCTGCTGGCTTTGGCTTTTGTACTACTACTCATAGTTTGAGCTTCATTATTGTCTTCACTGTTGATCTAAGATCAGTGATCTTTGATGCTGCTATTATAATTGTTTTGGGAGCACCACACAATATGCCCATTTAAGAAAACAAAGCTAATAAACAAATGTGTATGCATTGTCTACCACATGGATTAACTGGCTGTTGTCTTTCTTCAGGACTTTCTATACCATAATGTAATGATACTGAAATTAGGCCAATTAATAACCCCTCACTGATGTCAAAGTGTTTTAGTGAAACGAAGATTCTAATAAAAAGCTAGAAGTGATTAATATTAGTGAGAAAAGCATACCAAAAGCTGAGAGAGGTCACAAGCTAGATTTCTTGAACCAGTTATTCAAGTTATGAATGAAAAAGAGAAGTTATGGAAGGAAATTAAAAGTGCTGCTTCACTGAACACAGGTATGAGGAAGGAGAGCAACCATATTGGTAAGACAGAGAAAGTTTCAGAGATCCAATCAGTGCGAACACCCCCTCCTTACACTAAAATCTCAAAATACAGGTTGAAGTTCTAACTCTCCTCAGTTCTGAGAAGTCAGATAGGTGAGAGGCTGCAGAGAGAAAAAATTCTGAAACTAGCAGACAATGGCTCATGACATTTAAGGAAGGAATCCAGCTCTGTAATACGCAAGCGTGGTTGGAAGGAGCACATTCTCATGTAGAAGCTATAGTGACTTACCCACAAACTCTTGTGAGGGGGAATTGGTGTGGGTAGCTGTAGTTAACCAGAGATTTTAGGTGAAAATGTCTGCTTTTTATGGCAGAAGCAGAGAAGTCAGTGCCTGTATTCAATGGTTCAAAGATCAGGCTGATTCTTACTCAGTAATAACACAGCTGGTGACTGATTTGAAGCAAGTGGTCATTGACCAGTCTAAAACCCTTAGGGCCCTTGAAAAATGCACTGAATTTACTCTTCTTATGTCTGTGACTGGAACAACAAAGGCTGAATGATAACATATCAATTTCCAGCGTGGTTTGTGAAGATTTAAATCTATTGTCGAGCATTACTGCTTAGGAAAAATAGATGTCCTTGCGGTATTACTGTTCAGTGCCAATGCTTCTGGTCTAACAGAGCCATGATGGAGCTGTGTGACAAGATTGCAAGGTTTGACACCTGTACCAAGTCCATGCTGAGGTCTGTGAGGCCAGGAAGTATTTTGCCATGAAAGTCCTCTTTACAAACTGCATTTTATAACAAAATTGTTAAAAGGATTCACTATTATGGGTGTTAATAATACATCTCAGCACTCAGGATACTGAGGCAGCAGAATCCCTAGTTAAAGTCTCTAACTGTAACCATATAGCAAGATTTTATGCAAAACTACCTACGTAACTGTAGAAAATTAAAGCCCAATCTATCAGACTTAGCAGAGATTTGGAAAAAGTCAATTCTAGCTTTCAAGATTTTATTGGTGGAAGTTATTACAAATGTGATGAAAACCAAAACACAAAACAAACAAACATCAAACAAAAAACAAAAAAACAAAACACAAAACAAACATCAAACAAAAACCAAAACACAAAACAAACAAGAAACAAAACACAAAACAAACAAACATCAAACAAACAGAAAACAAAGCACAAAACAAACAAACATCAAACAAACAGAAAACAAAACACAAACCAACCATCAAACAAAAGGCAAACAAACAAACACAAAACAAACAAATAAACAAACAAAAAACCAAACAGAAAAACAGGGACAGATCTGGAATTAGAAGTGGAGTCTACTGTAGTCTTAGCAAAACTTTTTGACTAATGAGTTATTTATGTAGGTTATTATTTTTTGAAATGTGGTTTCCTGAGAAGTACTCAGCCTCTGGTGACATGCTGTTAACATCACTAATATGATAACAAATTATTTAAAACATCACATAAACTTGTTGAAAAGCAGTGGTGGGGTCTGAGAGAATGGATTCCTACTATGAAAGAAGTCCTTATGTAGGTAAAATGCAGCCAGAGGCTGTGGCATGGCATGTTTTATGAAAGAGTCAATTGTTGCAGTAAAACTTGTCTTATTTTAAGCAATAGCCACAATTGCTCAGTCTTTAGCAACCACCACCCTAAGCAATCAGTCAGTTACCAAAACTACAAGGAAAGAGCATCTGCCAGCAAAAAACGACGTGTCACCGAGGGTAACAATCACTAGCATTGTGTTTAAAGTATCGAAGCACTTAAAATCAAGGCATGAGCATTTTTTTTGTATCTGTGTGTATATGAGGCATGAGCCTTGTAAATATGGAGGTCAGTGTTGAGTGTAGACTTTATTTTTTGAGATAGTGCTCTCCACTGGATTTAGAGATCTATGATTTGCCTATATTGGCTTGCCAGCAAGTCCTGGGAATATGCATTTCCTAATCTCCAGATTCAGGATGGCAGTTTCATACAACTGTGCCTGGCATGTCTTTTCTCTTCTCTTCTCTTCTTTTCTCTTCTTTTCTCTACTTTTCTTTTCCTTTCCTTTCCTTTCCTTTTTCCTTTCCCTTCCCTTCCCTTCCCTTCCCTTCCCTTCCCTTCCCTTCCCTTCCCTTCCCTTCCTTTCTTCTCTTCCCTTCCCTTCCCTTCCCCCTCTGTCTCCCCCTCTCTCTTATAAAGATGCGTGGGATCTGAACTTAGATTCTCATGCATATGCTTTAAATACTTTGCTTACCATCTCTCCAGTTCCTGCAATACAAAGTATTTACGATGAAGTTTGTATAGTCTTAATAGTGCCACATATAGTCCACTATATTATAGTGTAATTAGAATTTGTATTTGTATACTATGAAATCAGAAAAATAATAGTGTAATTAATTTATCCAAGACATTCCTTCCTTTTCTCTTTGTTTCTATTTCTGTTTTTCTTCTTTCTTTCTTTCTTTCTTTCTTTCTTTCTTTCTTTCTTTCTTCCTTTCTTTCTTTCTTAGTTTCTTTCTTTCATTCTTTCTTTTCAGAGTTCTAACATCAAATGCATTCTGTCTGTGAATGGCACTTATTCCTTGATTTCTTCCACTATGTGGCTCATTTCCATTTATCCAACTGTAATTCTGATATATTATATAATTTATCCTTTTCAGGATTCTGATATAATTTATAATTTATTGGTTATATTTATTTTTTTGCCCTCCTCAACCTGTTAGAATACAATTCCCAGAGACTCAGTATTGAATGTTGATACAGTTCAATTGTCTTGAAAAACTAGATACTCTTCATGAGCCAGGAATTGTAAGAGAAAAATCACTGAGAGGAAGGAGTCAAGAATTTATTCTTAATGTTCTTGTAATCTCTTAACTCAGCTTTGTCACATCAAAGTAACTCAATGGAAAATCGCCAAACAGAAAACACTTCCAAGAATTTTCTTTCTTCCTTTCTGAGAAAGTAGTGAAAGACAAGATAAAATGGAAATAGTGTTTCAGGAGTAAAGGACAATTGAGGAATTTGCCAAAGACTATTGAGAGTTGTTATGGACTATAGCATTACTGCAGGATGAGCACTGTACAAGCTCAGAGATTTCTGTTTGCTTCTTTGTTATTTTTCTTTTCTCTCCCCTGACAATCTGGCAAACAGACAAGCAAACAAGATTGGTACTTCAAGCCTAGATTTTGAAAGCATGTAAGACTGCTTGATTTCACTGCTTGTTTTATTGTCCCCCCATGGAATTTCTCTTTTCATATTGCAGCTGTTCTATTTCCCATGGTGTATGGTCAGATCTAGAATTTATTCACAAATAACTCCTTTTTGAGTTATCCTATTAGTAAAATTTATGTAAGATTTTTTTCTTTTCACAATTATATTAACAGTTAGGCTAGATTTTGTCAATCTTGAAGAAAATATTTTATTGCAACTCAGAAGATATACATAGCATATTTGTATTTTATTATATGAAAATTACCAGCTGATAATAAGACAACAGATTACAAATAATGTGTAAATCTTGTGCTTTATGGTGGATTGTCTCTCTTGTGTGTATCAGGGTGAAGGAGTTAATACACAGAGCTTTGCTCTTGTGGCAGCAGATATTCTTTTATTTATTTATTTATTTTTTTGAAAGAGAGAAAGGGCTCAGGGCATAAAGGCAGTAATAACAAATTGGACTACAAGCACAAATAGTTCACAAGTGCTAGAAATTGAAAGAAAAGGTTGAAATAGGTAAAGTTATAGAATGTTCTTTTAAATAGAGTTTCTTATAAATTATATTAAATGTTAAATCTAGGTCTGGCTTTCTATTTTGTGTTTGAATTGTCATTGCTACGCCCTTTAAGAAAAAGAAGCAAAACACATTTTTTTATGAACACATCAATAAATTGTCCAGTTTCATTCCATTTTGTCTGTGGAAAATTCACTATCTAGCTATTCTAAAACACTCACTGAAGTTTTCTATTAATTTCACTGGGTTTTGAAATGTTTTGTTCTATGGGGAATCATTTTTGTCTCTATCAGGGAATGAGTCAGTCTTACAAAGTGTTGTTAGGATCTCGGAATCTTGAAACATGCTAACGGTTTTAACTTCTTCAGGAACCGTGTATTCTGAAGTTCTATAAATGCAGAATCAAATGTGAAGCTAATAAAAAGCCATAACTAGGATACTAATGAAAATAAATGATATATCAAAGAGCAGTGTATCTCAAAACTTGATTATTCTATTACCAACTTGCCCTGTGAACATACATGAGGTTTCTAATCTGATACGAAAACCCCTACTGCAGGTGTCTTAGGAGCTTAAGATTTCACTTATCTTCATTAATTAAAGGGTTGTGTGCAAATTTGCCATCTTGAATGACCATTTAAAGTGTGTGTGTGTATTTCCAAGAAGTAAAGCAATAGGTTTGAAAAGTGCTATAAGCAGACTCATTCTGTGATGGCATAGACCTAAAGAAAGAAAAATAATCAGTTTTGCAGTGTAATACCACATTAAAGTTAGAGAATGGAACTGTATCCAGCTTAAATCTTCTATAGGAATTTGAGTAGCTTATAGAAAGCTTTGACTATAGACTGCCCCCAATAACAATAGTATTACTGAAATCACATTACTATTACATATTTTACTAAAAGTAGTTTCTGGAGAGATATTTACATGCCCAGCAACTGATGAATAGATAAAGGAAATGTGGTACATATACACAATAGAAAACTATTCAGCTGAAAAAAGAATCATGTCCACCACCACCACCAACAACAACAACAACAAACACCCAAATCATGACATCTAATCTCCTAATCTCCATCCTGTAGCATACTACCTGCTGAGACATCCCCCTCCTCTGCCCCTATCACAAGTAGATAATATAGATCTTCTCATCCAACCTTTCTCCTGAATTATCCTATTTTCCCAGCCCACAACTCCAGCAGGCATTCCTTGGGCATCTGCAAGTCAAGGCTGCCAGAGAAGCAGGTAGACGAGTAAAAGCAAGTAGGCAAGCTTCAGATCTTCACTCTCACTCCTCTTCTTCAAACTCAATCTTCTCACCCCCAGCTCTGTAGGAGATAACCTGTTGTGGACTCTCCCTTAAACTTAACACTATTCTTAAGGGACTAAGAAGATCCTGGTAAAACACCATCCTTTTCTCCCTCCAGTGGACTTCCTCAGCCCCCAGAACCCTAGCCTGTCCCCTTTCTTGAGTGTCAGTTTCTAATATCTAGAAACATATTTTATACCAAACTCCCAGAAATATTTACTACCAGGGAAAACATACCCACAACATCCCACTAAGAAACATAAAAGGCAACAGAATCCAAGGAAAAAAAGAAGACCAGACAACAGTATTTATAATTACAACCATCATGAGCCCAGATGCCTAGATGAGGGCATAAAAACACAATCAATAATAGCTAGGCCAATATGTCTTCATTAGATCTCAGCAAGCCTACCACAGTAGGCCCTAAGAAATATAACATTCTTGTGTTTTAGCCTAAATAGACCCTAAATAACCTGTATAGATATGATAAAAATTGAATAATATGTAGAAAAATAGGAAAGGAATAAATTCATTAAAGAAATTTTTGCAAAAAAAAGGAAGAGTGGAAGGAAATGAATAAAACAGTTCCAGACCTAAAGTGGAAATAGAATCAATAAGGAAAACCCAAAGTGAGGGAAATTTGGAAATAAATAATTTAGAAACTTGACAAAGAACCTCAGTGGCAGACCACAACAACAGAATACTAAAGATAGAAGACAGGATCTCAGGCATTGAAGATATAGTAGAAGAAATGGATACTGTGGTCAAAGAAAATGTTAAATCTTAAAAAAATAAATCTGGCATGTTACATTGAGGAAATCTAGGATACTGCGTATCTTAGTTAAGGTTTCATTGCTGTGAAGGAACATGACTAAAGTAACCTTAAGTACCATATCCAAAGATAATCAATGAATTGGAGCTGGCTTCCGGTTTCAAAGGTTCAGTCCATTATCATCATGGTTGGAAGCATTTCACTGTGCAGGCAGACTTGATGCTGGAAGAACCAAGTGTTCTACATCTTGATCTGAAAGTAGCCAGGAGACTGTATTCCTCAGGCAACCAGGAGAAGGGTCTGGATCTCACTGGCCAGACTTGAGCATTTATAGGAGACCTTAAAGTCCACTCTCCACAGTGATACACTTCCTCTAACAAGGCTGTACCTTCTCTAATAGGGCCAAGCATATTCAAACCACCACACTGTAAAAAACAAACAAACAAACAAACAAATCTAAAATAATAGGCCTAGAAGAAGTAGAAGAGACCAAGATCAAAGACACAAAAAATAATCTCAACAAAATCTTGAAGAAAAAATTTCTCACCTAAAGAAGGAGATGCCTATCAAGATACTAAAAGCATACAAAAAAAACATATTAGACTGAAGCAAAAAAGGATGTCCCCATTGTTTTGATTAAAACACTAAACTAACAGAACAAGGAAAGAATATTAAACTTTGTTAGGGGAAAAGGCCAAATAACATATAAAGGTACCTATTAAAATAATGCCTGACCTGCTCCTAGAGTCAGAGCAGGTGTGTCTGCTGTGCCACATGTGTCTCAGTAGATGTTAAGAGATATTAATGACCAGTGATTGTTATTTGATTGTGGCAGTGGTGGTGGTGGTGGTGGTGGTGATGGTGTGTATGTGTGTGCATGAGTGATTTTGGTGATATGGACTTGCTTATTTCCTATGTTTTCTTGGATGTAGCTGTCCTCTGTGGATTGAAGTTTTCCTTCTAGTATTTTCTGTAGGGCAGAGAGGAGAGAGTCTGTATCTATCCTCAGTGTTCTGACCTGCAATCACGTGAATGATTAGTAGTCTAACACCCTGTGAAACGGCAACTTTGAGACAACCACCAGTCAGTCCATCACAGCACAGGCCCAGGTGGGTTTCCAAGGCAGGGAGCATGCCAGAGATTAGAAAAATTCTGCCTGGGACCTCAGGTCCAGGGCAGGAGTGAGCTTGAGATACAGGACCATGGGAGTGGCCAGGGCAAGGAGCAAGCCTGAAGTTGCCACCAGTGTAAATGTAACTTTTATTCACCAGATATAATTAACATTTCAATTTCCTTAGTTGATGGGATGAGATGAGAGCTATACACTAGCTGTGGAATACATGGCTTGGGTTGAGCCCTGAGCATTTCTTTTTCTTTCTTTTTTCCCCCTAACTGTCCTTAGGACTAGGCATGGAATCTTCTAGGCTCCATACAATCTAATCATCAATTCTTCATCTGCTAATGTAGGCTTCTGAGACTTTCTGATGAGTAAGATTACCCTTTCTAGTTCTTTCTGAACACTGGCTGGCTGGTTCAACTCAGCTGTTCTGGCTCAAAACACTTCTCCAAGCTGACTGATTCAAATTGGCTTCGTTCAGCTTCTTACTGTATTGCTCTGCTTGGCCTCAAACTAACTGTCAATTTGTTCTAATCTCCCAGTTCCTTCTCAATCTCTTGTTCTGTCTTCACCTGTGTCTAGCTTGTTCTCTCTACAACCTGTCTGTATAAAACTACCCTGGTAATCTCTCTCTCTCTCTCTCTCTCTCTCTTTCTCTCTTTCTCCCCCCCCCCTGTGTGTGTGTGTGTGTGTTTGTGTGTGTGTGTGTGCTGACTTTTAAGTTGTCTCTCTTTCTGTCCTGTTCTCTTGTGAGTGAGGCATATCCTTTGACTCATTCTGTCTGTCATATCTTTCTCTGATTCATCACTTTGTCTCCCTCTCAAGTAGACATCACTTCCAAATATCACTTTCAAGCATCACTTTCAAAAAACTGCTTTCTTTTATAAAGTAACCTTACTTTCATTGTTTGAGATTAAAGCTGTGTACTATGGTCATGTATTCCAGACAGATTATATGGTAATCCAGAACAGGTCTCTATTCCAACAAGATTACACAGACTAGTTCTTTGGATGTGATCCCTTGCCAAAGCAGCCATGCTGCTGGATTAAAATTCCTTTATACACTGTCCACTCTGTGACAGCCTGGAAGCCAGATCACACCTGAGATGAATGCTGCCCATACCACAATGCAAGAGTGAAGCATAGCATTCCTGAAACCTCTTTTGGAATGACTCCAGACACTCAGAGACACCCCAGGTGCTACTAAGGGGAGCAAGTAAGTAAGTAGTGGAGAAATGGAAGAGAAAGAGAGATGGAAGGATGTGGGCATAATGAAGAAAGGCAGAACTGGAGACTAGAGTGTATGAGGAGCCTATGAGGAGCAGGAGTGCTGGCCTTGCAGTCATGAGGGTAATAGTGTGCCTGTCCCTCACCAGCTGCAACACTCAGGATAGTGAGCCCTAAACCTTGCCTGGGTACCAGCATATAGCTGTCCCTGTTTGCAGGGTTGTAGGTGAGCTGGCTTAGAGTGCATGAGAGCAGGAGAGCAGGCCAGTGCCCCTTGCTGACTGTAGCATTGGATGGGTAAGTATTGTCATCACAAGAGAGCTCATCCCAGTGGTGTGGGTGAGGGAGAGCTGGCAATACGACCAGCTCAGATTCTTCCCAAGAGTAGATACAGGGTCTTGAATTTGCTCACCCCATTGATGAACTGCTGGAGTGTGTGAAGGGGCCAGTCCTATGGATCCAAACAGGGTCCTAATGACCCAGTCCCAGTGGGGTTCTAGTACTGATGGTATAGCAGAAGCCAGAGGCCTTCTATCAGACTGAGGACATACTACAGTGAACATCTGCAAGGAAAGCATTGTGGAAAAAGAAGTATTCTGTGAGACACACTATGACATGCTACAGCTTCCACAGTGAGAGTTTTCTTATGTCCTTTTGGGGGGATGTTACAAGGGTGGAGGGTGCATATGAGGGGAGAAGGGACTTGGCTGCATGATGTGAAGTTCACAAGGAACCAGTAAAAAGTTAAAAAACAAAACAAACAAACAGAAAAACCTCAGTGGAGATTCTAAACACCAGACAGACCTTGGCAGGTGTTTTTACATACTCAAAAGGGACCATACATTTCAGCACACATTACTGTACCTAGGAAAACTTTCAATGACAATAGATGGTGAAAATAAGATATTCCATAGTTAAAAAAACAAATTTAAGGAATATGTACCTAAAACCCTAGCCCTATAGAAAGTTCTAGAAAACTCCAACCTTAAGAAGTTGAAACCACTCAAGGACACTCACACACACACACACACACACACACACACACACACACACACACACGGGGGGGGCAGGAATCACCACATATTGCTCATTGATATATCTCAATAAAAATTTTCTCAATTCTCCAATCAAAAGACTCAGACTAACAAAATGGTTATGAAAAACAGACTCCATCCTTGTGCTGCATCCAATAAATACATCTTAACATCAAGGATAGACATTCCTCAAGGTAAAGGGATAGAGAAAGATATTTAAGCAAATGGACCTAAGAAGAGAGTTGACAAAATTGACTGTAAACCAAAACTAATCAAATGATATTGAGAAGGACACTACCTATTCATCAAAGGAAAGCAAACCAAAAGAACATTGTAATTCTTGAAATGTATGTGCCAAATACATGGGCACCTATGTTCTTAAAAGAAATATTGATATGGCATAAATCACAAACAGACCCTCCCAAATGGTTAGTGAAAGACTGCAATACCTTATTCTCACCAACGTTCTCACCAAGAAATGGTGGTGAGGATGTGTAATAAAGGGAACACTCATCAGTTGATGGTAAGACTGCCAACTTCACTCCACTATGGAAATCAGTGTAATAGTTCCTCTCGAAGACAGGAATCAATTTTTCTCAAAATCTAATTATTCCTCTCTTGGGAGCATATTTCAACATACCACAGAGACACCATGTTCATAGCTGCTGTATGCATAGTATCTAGAAATTGGAAACTACCTACATGTTCCTCAACAGGTGAATAGATAATGACAATGTGATACATTTGCACAATGGAATGTTAGTCAGCCTTTGAAATATGAAATTCACAGGTAATGGATGGAAATAATCCTCAATGAGGTAACACAGACCCAGAAAGACGAATGCAGTATGTATTTGTTTAGATGTGGATATTAGCTCTTAAGTGAATGATAGCCAAACCACAATCCATAGAACCAGTATATAGTAAGGAACTGGAGGGACTGATAGATATCCCTAGGAAACAGAAATACAATAGTTATGGATGGACGGAGGGTATCTATAATGGAAGAATCAAATGGAGAGGGGAAGGGGAAAGCAGCAAATTGGAGAGAATACGGTGAGAGACAGCTAAAATTGTGGGCCATTTTAGGGGTAGTATGGAAATACAGTAAAATACATTTGCTAAAATTATACCCAGCCCAAATTTGATCTCTTTGTCACCAAATGTAGCTTCTCCTACCAGAAATGGGTTATATCTAATTGAACTGCTGGCTAAAACTGTTCTATGGAACCCCCAAATGTCCCAGGATGTTTCTAAGAATATATAAGTTCCTCTCTTCAAACTGATGGCCAGATCCCATTGTTGAAGACAACAACTACTCAACTCATTGAATATGGAGAAGCCAAGCTTGTGCTTACATGGATCCTTTATTACCTTGAACATCTTCTCATTGTACTAGAAGAGACTTTGCATGCTTCTGCCCACAAGATACGCTACTATATTAGTGATACAAACCTTTTGGGAGTCGCAAACCAATAGCTGATTTGAGTTCAAGCCCACTCCATGAGATACAACCCATACCCAATTCTGCTGAGTGCCCAGGAACTTGAGACTGCATATGTCAGGGCCTAGAAAAACTGAAATATTACTGTTCAGCTATTATTACTGTCTGTTGCAATTAAATGACTCCAAGGGACATTCTGCTATACTCAGGGATCAGTGCCTTGCTCACTCATCATCACAGAACCTTCTTCCTGAAGCATATCATGACAAATTTAGAGACCCACAACCAGATATTATGCGGAGAGTGAGAGATCTTGGAACACTCAGCCCTATATGGGGTGTCTCCATCAGCTCCCTCCCCTCAGAGCCCAGGAAATGCTGCTGAAGAGAAGGCAGAAGTAGTAAGAGCTCCAAGGGGTGGAGGACACCATGAAAACAAGGACCTTTAGAGCAACATGATCACATACAAACACACAGAGTTTAAGGCAGCATGTTCAGGAGCTGTGCGTGTCTGCACCACGTATATGTTATTGCTTCCGTTTAGTGTTTTTATAGGATTCTTGAGAGTGTGTTTTTGTGTTTTGTGACTTTTCTTGGGTACTTTTCCTTCCATTTATTTGACTTATTCTGGTGTGTTAGTTTTTCTTAATCTTATATTTTCTTTTACTATTATCCCTTAGAACCCCTTTTTTTTCTCATGAGAGACAGTAAGGGCAATGGTCTGGATGGGAGGGAAGGGAGAGAAGAACTGGGGAAATGCAGAGAGGGGAAATGTAATTAGGATATATTATGTGAGAGAAAAATCTATTTTCAAGAAAAGGGGGAAAAAAGGAAAACTTCAGAAACAATACAGGAACCTGGAAAGAATGAAGTATTGAGTTGACTCAAATGCAGAAATACAAATACAACCCTGTTCTCTCTAATGCAGATCCTGCAGATACATCCAAATGAATGTAAGTGTGGATAAAGCCTACAGATCTAGAACAAACTCCACGACAGCAGAATACTAGCTCATAAGGCAGAATGGGGCCTTGGGGAGCAGGAGAGCAGCAATAAGAAAAAAGCTAACATCTCAGGAGTCTACAAGCAGAGACCATGAGGAGCAGGAGGAAAGAGAACCCCAAAACAAATTGTTCAAAATGTCATGATCATACCTAATGTACTGGTTTTAAAAACGAAAAGAAGCTTAAAATAACTTTTGATGATGTACAATGGAAATCAGGTTACAAAAACATAATTGTCTTCGATATTTATTAATCCTATGCTGAGAAGCATATCCACTTCCCAATAAGCTTTGTTACCTTTTATTTATAATAAAAAGTAAAGGCAACCCATTTTTTAAGCAATAACAGTCATACTGTGCTCACAGGAGTAAAACTCTCTATTGCTTTTCCTACTTATATTTGCCTGTCAATGTAATTTTCATTAGGAAAAAAAATCTCTTTTTGAAAATTTTTGAATGCTTTTTTTTTGTTCAATGACTTTTTCAATGTACCTTTTTATTTTAAAAAAAAGATGTAGATTCACAAAGGTTTTGCTCTGAAAATTAGAAAAGCCCTAGAGAGTCTCAGATGGGGTTCATAGATGTCACAGTTTGATATATGAATTATGCTATAACTCTAAAAATCATAACATTTACAATTCTGAAGTAGTTACCAAGTCCATGATTTATTCCAAAATGTAATGCTGGTTTAAAGTCTTGCTTTCATGATCGTAGGATGCTGATGTGTTGATGTGATAGTCCTGTGATTCATGAGGATGGCTCATTCATTATTTTCGAGTGGAATGAAGATAGTGGAGCTTATTTATAACTCCCTTAATTGTTTGAAGCTAGAGCTGGAGATATAAAATTCTACAACTTAGTTTGCCCCGTTCTTGCCTATGTTGTATCACAAGGACAAAGATTCATTAAAGAGACCTTTAAAATGTGTTAATCTAGGTACTTTAATGAAATTTGTTTGCAGGCCGACCTGTCCCACTTATTTATGCTTAGTCGCATTCATACATAATGGTAATGTGACTGCTCATCTCTAAACCATTAAGGAAAGAAATATGAGGGAAAGGGGCTTGATGATTAATTTGGGGTGGACTGCTTAGAAGTTTTTTTTGCCTTTTAGAGCAAACTGTGCTTATCTTATTTAGCCTTTAAAAAAAACATTAAAATTTCAAATTAAAATATGCAACAGACCAGGAACAGTGTAAAATTGAAAAGGTAAGTAATATTTATCACCTGAATAGAGTGGGTAAAAAAATAGATGTAAAACGGGTTCTAAAAAAATTAAAGGTTTTCAATGTTCTGTAAACGCACGTTTTAAAAGCCAATGAGTCTTTCAAGAGTATTTCCAGATTCTTCAACTACCTTTATATTACCAACACCATTTGCCTTCTTTCCTAGAGAAAGAAATGTACGCTCTTTTATGGGTAATCCTCCTCCTGGGCTTTTGATCTCACACTGTCTTTTGAGTTATCATCTTTCCTGTTCTTTTATCTCTACTCACTTCTTCACTTTAGCTATTTCTGCAAGGACTTAATACATGTTAACACAACACTCCCTCTGGGAAACAAATCATCCCAATGTGACTGTGGAACAAAACAGCCAAATCCTAGCTGCTGAAATCCGGATGATTTGTATTTTGTTCCAAAGCCTGGGACTAGGGGTTAGATCGTTGTGAATGGTTTGTCGGTGCTTTCAGCATCAGTCCAGATGGTTCAAAGCTTGTGGGGCAAGAATTGCCTGCAAGCTAGTTTGGAGATCTGTCTGAAGGTGAATGCTAGTTATCAGAAAATTACCTGAACCTGTCTCTTTGGGTAGGCAGCATTGCTTGATCTTCTGAGAGCTGAGTTCCTAAATACAGGAGGTGTGGTGAGAGGAAAGGAGGGTTGGGGGAGGGAGGGAAAGATGGAGAGACACATAGAGGGACCTAGCCTTGGAAGTCACATAGTGTTACCTGAATTGCATGCATAGAGTCAGCCACAGATTTAACTGGTGTTGAGTGTTCTGCAAAACCATGTGACAGCTGAAATACTTGTTTTACAGTTTATAGAATATACAGCCTTCCACTGATCCGCATACACTTTTCTCATGCATTTTCACTACACTTTTCATGAAGAATGCATCAAGTCACATTACAAAGCCAGGCTCATATTCAAGATGCAAGCTTCCCTCCTAAATAAATCAGGTTTATATACAGATTCCTGAAGTGTGCTTCTTCTAGAGAAGTTTATCAGTATGGTTCTCGATCTAAGGTCTAAGTATTAACAAAATAATATATTTTTCCCACTCCTTACTCAACATACAACAAAGAAATAAATCTAAACAAATACAAACAAAACTGCACATGGTAGGTGAGATATCCATAGCAGTTCCTGGTCCACAGAAACTCAAGCCTACCTGGATATATATTGCTAGTTCAAGAACTGAAGCCTGTTTACAGCCTAGTAATGAATGATTCCTTATTGCCAATGGCTTACTTTTTGGGCAGAAAGTTCTTGGGTGACAAATGTTCTTTGTTGTCTATAATATGTAGCTAGATCTTATAACTGGATACGACTAGAGTAGTTTGGGTAGTCAAGATCATCTTTTCATTTTCTTTATTAATGCTTTTCAGATAAATCTGATTTTACTAACATGAAGTTTTCTTTAAAATTTCAACTTTCCTAGGAGTATCACTAACGTTTGTTCCAGTAGCCAACCAGCATGACTACAATTATCAATTAGATGAGCCCTCTCTATTTTGTTTTCTTGAAAAATTGTTATAGACATTGTCCATAAGAATCAAAGAAATGTGATAGAAATTTAGCTCTGTTAGTAGAGAGCTTGTCAAACTTACAAGAAGCCTTGAGTTCAATTCTCAAAACAGAAAAAAAAGAAAGAAGGAAAGAAAGAGAGAGAGAGAGGGAGGGAGGGAGGGGGGGAGGGAGGGAGGGAGGGAGGGAGGGAGGAAGGAAGGAAGGAAGGAAGGAAGGAAGGAAGGAAGGGAAAAATAAACCAGGATTGGTGGAGTATACCCATAATCCCAACACTCTAGAGGCTGAAGGAAAAAGATAAGAAGCTCTAATTTATTCTCAGCTACACAAGGAGTTCAAGTCCAGACCAGATCTAAAATAATAATAATAACAATGATAATAATAATGATGATAATGTTAAATATTGTTAAATCTATTATTATCAATAGAGAACTGTCTATAAATAATACTTTTTTGTATACAGTAAAATAGTTTCTAGAAGGCATTGTCACTGGCATACATTTTTATGAGAGGTGTTTGTTTGTTTCTTTGTTTGTTCATTTTAGACAGTTTCCTGTAGCCTTAGAAGGACTCCAATATAATAGGTAGATAAGTATGACCTTGTGTATCTCCCTGGTCCTCTTACCTTCACCTCTAGAGTGCTAGAGCTATGCATGTATGCTACCACACAGGGTTAAGGAAGTACTGGTAATCAAACCCAGGGCTTCATGCTAGTCAAGCACCTACCAACTGAAATATATCCTTAATCCTCTTTGTTTGAGGTCTTACCAAATAGACTCAGAGTCATATGTTTCTTATTATTTTTCTATTTCCTGAATAAAACAGGATGACCAAGCCAGCTAGTAGAAAGAAGGTTTTTTGGTTTTTTGGTTTTTTGGACTTAGGATTAAAGTGGGATAAGTCCCCCACCATGGCTGAGAAAGAACAAGCATAGAGCTCACATCTGGGACAACAAGCAGGAAGCAAAGAAAGCAAACTTCAAATTGTCACAAACTTTCAAAGCCTGCTTCCAGTAATGTGCCCCTACCAGGAAGACAACACTTACTCAGTCTATCAAGAACTCACCTTCTCAGTCTTCAGCAAGATCACACCTCTAAAGTCACCAGCAAGATCATACAGCCTCAGTTTCCAGCAAGACCACAACCTCCTCAGGATTCAGCAAAACCATACTTCCTCAGGATCCAGAAAGACCATGCCCTCTCAGTCCCCTGAGATAGCACCTGCAACCAAGTATTCAAGTGTCCTACCCATCTGGGGACATCTCATTTAAACCTCCACATCTTAATTTGATTTTCACCCCAAACTCTGAATTTTCAAGTCATATGGTTGTGTTTGAAAAAATGATTTAAAGTTTTAATACAAAAACTCTGGGATTGTCTGGCCACAGCTCCACCTTTCTTCACCAGTCCTGCTGTACCAGGAGCACCTAGGTTGGATCCCTTCCTACCCCAATCCTCTGCCTGCTGAGTCCCTAGGACCACATCCATCTTCCTTGAGTCATACATTGTTCCATAAGTACCATTGTCCAGCCCAAGGCTACTCACCCAAGACCTAATGCACCAGAAACACCCAGGTTAGGCCTGCTTTACTGGAGACCTGCTACACCAGGAACATCCAGGAAAAACAGATGATTAAAGGCCAGTGTAAGAATACAACAAGAGCCAGAGAAGAGCTATCCCTCTATAGCAAGACCTGGATAACCTAACAAACCTAAGCATACAAAAATGATCTTATATCCAATATTATAAAGATAATGGAGGCCTTTCATGAGAAAATAACAGAAACCCTGCAAACTCATGGAAACTGAACAATTTTCTATTTAGTGATCACTGGGTCTGGAAAGAAATAAGAAATTAAAGACTTCACAGTATTCAATGGAAATGAAGACACAATATACCAAAACTTATAGTCATAATGAAAACATTGCTAAAAGGAAAATTCTTAGCACTAAGTACCTTCATAAAGAAACTGGAGAGCTCTCATCATTTCAGATCTAACCCATGTGGATCTTACTCAAGGGACAGCACGTTCTGGCAAGAATGTGGTGCAAGGGAAACACTCCTCTATTGCGGCTGAGAGTACAAACTTGTACAACCACTTTGGAAATCAATTTTTCAGTTTATCAGAAAATTAAGAAGAGTTCTAACCCATGACCTAACTATACTACCACTCTTGGACATATACCCCAAAATGTCCCACTACACCACCAAGACATTTGCTCAACTGTGTTCATACCAGCTTTATTCGTAAAAGCCAGAAACTAGAAACAACCTAGATATCTCTCAACTGAAGAATGGATAAAGAAAATGTGGTACATCTACACAATATAATTCTATTCAGCTATTAAGAATATGACATCAAGAAATTTTCAGGCAAAGGGATGGAACTAGAAAATATTATCCCAAGTAAGGTAACCCAGACTCATAAAGACACACACACATAGTATGTACTTACTTATAAGTGAACATTAGACATAAAGTACAGGATAACCATGCTTCCATCCACTGACTCATAGAAACTAAGTGATAAAGAGGGACCAAGTGAGGATGTGTGAATCTCACTCAGAAGGGGAAATAAAATAATCCTTGGAAGTGGATAGAGGGAGGGAACTGGGTAGGAGAGGGGATGAGGAGGGAGACTGGGGTAGGGATCAGGTGTGGGGATAGTGGGGGCAGGGGAAGACTAGAAATGAGAATGGAAATTGGTGGTGGGTATGTTGAGGACTAGCTGGAGACATGGGAAGGGGGATTGCTTCTGGAAATCAGGAGGTTAAAGCATTTAAGAATGCTTATTAAAGTAGGTTTTCAAAATTGTATGCATATAGGAGTCTATGGGGTAATCACAGCTGAGACTCTCACCCACAGGGGATATGGAGACTTAAGTAGCCATGTCCTATAGTTGGGTAGGACTTCCAGTGGCAGGAAATGGACATCAACCCACTCACAACCTGAAACCCAAAATTTGTCCTGCCTACACGATGCACCATGAGAAAGAAGGAGCAGAGATTGGGGGAATCGCCAACCAACGACTGATCCAAGTTGAGACGCATTCCATTTGAGAGGGCCAACCCCTGACACTATTAATAATATTCTGCCATGTTTGTAGACAGGAACCTAGCATCATGAGTGGCTTCATGCAGAAAGGAATGGAAACAGATGCAGAAACCCATAGGGTTGCACAGAGACCAAAGCATCAAAAAAAAATATTTAGGAACTGGACCTAGGTTCCCTTCACATTTCTAGTAGATGAGCAGCTTGGCTTTTCATGTGGATCCCCTAATAACGGGAAAGTGGGCTGTATGGCATTGTTGCCTGCCATTGGATCCTCTTCTCCTTAGTAGAATACCTTTTAGGGCCTTAATGGGAGAGAATGTGGTTATATATACCCCATGAATTCATGTGGCTTATACCCCATGAATTTTCACTATTCTACATAGAAATTTACTTAGAGCAGCTGATTTAACAGGTATATTTTCTGTTTTCCATGTGACCTCAGAGCAGTAGCTTTTTGCTCAGCTTTCTGTTACTGTATAACAGGAATCCTTTTACCTTTAAGTTCTGACAACATTTTTTGTCACTTTTGTATCAATTCTTACCTATGACATCCTCAGGACTGCCAGAGTTTTGTCTAAAATAAAAGAAATCAGAAAATCCCTCCTGGCTTCACTGGCACTCTCCTTAGAGTTTCTCTACCTCGTTCTTAATGCTCACAGCTATTTTATCTCTTTATGACTGTGTATAAGTCTGGTACCAAAACCTGTTCCAATTAAGAAATTTGGCTAATAAAGCACTGCCAAATCTCTTATTGTGTAACAAGTAGTGTGTTTCTGTGTGTGAGTGTGTGTGTGTGTGTGTGTGTCTTTCTCTGTGTATGTTTGTGTGTATGTGTCTGACTGTCTCTGTGTCTCTGTGTCTGTATGCTGTCTGTCTGTCATCTGTCTGTGTCTCCCTACCTCTCTCTCCCATGTGTATAAGCTTGTGTGTGCTTGTGTGTGTGTGTGTTTGTGTTTGCATATGAACTTGGAAGTCTCAGAAACCATAACTCTTCAATTTAGGTAGCTCAAATTCCAGGAGCTAACTGGAAGCTAGCTCAATTATGTATCTACACTACACATGTAGACACAGACGCTTATAATAACCAAAAAGTATAGCAGAAGCCACGAACAACATTTTGTGTCTAGCCTCTCTAGAGGCTTGAGAATCCATATAACATAGGGACTGAATCCAAGGGTAGGTGTCTCAGACTACATGGTCAAGCAGATACATATCTGTTTTATGGATTTTCCTTGGAAATATCTATATTATATTCATTTCACATTTGTTCATCACAATAGCTGCCAAGGATAGTATAGTTTTCCTGGAAAAGAAATAGAGAATAACGTTTGAATGGAATTTAAAAAGTTCTGAATGAGGAGGTAGAAAGATTTTTGGAAGCTATAATCTTCCACCCCGATACTCAGTACTTCCTTATATTAGATTTAAGTCTCAAATATGTACAGTATCTCTTTGTCCGATCTGTATTTAGCACAGATTACTGTGAGTCACAATTTAGAAAACAGATATGCACACATTTATGAATATTATTTCTGTTTACACTCAAGTGCAGTAGTTGACAAGAGCACAGACTCTGTTTTGTTGGCTGCTCTTTGGTATTCTCACTGTATCAATGAGTATTCAATAGCATGTCCTGTTTTTGTTGTTGTTATTGGTGTTTTTGTGTTTGTTTGTTTATTTCAGCTATTGCCTCTTTCAAGAGTCCTGCCTACCCAGTGTCCAATCTTTGTTCCTAGGGTTAGAATCTGTGTATCATGCTTCTGTTTTACTCACTGGCTTTCTTTTAGACTATTAATCATAGATGCTCGAAGGAACTTGAAAGAGAATAAAGAGGAAGGAATGATTCTCTATTGTTAGTTTCCTGTTTACTTTTAGCTACCCTCAATGATATCCAACAGCACTTCTTCATTCTGACAATAACAGTCAAGATGAAGAAAAAACAGCAATAATTAATTCCAGTTTGCAGTTATTTGAACACTACCAGATTTATGCCTTTATCCAGCCCATCCGTATATAGAAAACATCAGTCACTTGATACCCTTTCAGCATCCCTTCTCCTAATTCAGAGACAACTACATGGTCTGTGGAGCACCTCCTCCTCTGGGGTCAGACTTGCAGCTTTGTGCAGCACATCCTTCACCACTCAGGTTTCAATCACTCTTTCCCTTTCCTTCACTATTCTTGAGGTAGATGTGGAAGCTACTTCTCATAGATATTGCCCCTGCAACAACTTACTATACTCCTTTTGCATTTCAATTTCTGTTCAATAAATAGTCAATAAAGATTAATACCATTTATTTCCTTTAAATAATTAGAGTACATTCTGGAATCAGAATGAATACTAACTGATGAGTGTGATCTGGTTCATTTCTCTTATATGAAATGTCATATAGGAATTAATCCTCTCTTCTGGTTAATTCTTTGACTTGTCTCATTGTCCTTTCATAAAGAATATGTAAGAGTGACATGTGAAACCTGTAAAGTAGGGCAGACTAAAAACAAGAAACTGGACTTGTGTTTATTCTATTTTAAATGTGTAAAAGGTGATAAAATGTTATCATTGAGAATAAAATTAAACAAACAAAAATGCTACCTATATTATCATATTTTTCATTGCTTTCATTAATTTTGCATTGTCTATAAGTCATTGTCGTGAATGTGATATATGAGGTCACGGGAGAATCAGTGTCTAGTAGCATTATATTTTAAACTACTTACCACAGCACAATTTGGGATATAAACTATCTGTTTTGTCACAAATAATCCACATAAAATATACTTAAAATATATATTTAATGTTAGCTGCCTATGCTATTTTCAAGATGTTAAAAATAAAATTATATCTAATCATATTATTTATGATCCAAATTGAATTTACACATCTTATGTTTGACATAAATTTCTAGAAAGCAAGAAAGCATTGTTACTTTATATTACCTCTGTATGTCATCATCATCAATGGGAATTGGTTGAATAAAGTACTGAATTGTTTTGATATCATCCAAATAGCCTCCAAATTTTAACCAGTGCTAGCTTTGTTACGTATGAGTAAAATTATTCATTTTAAACTTTGCAAATGATTTGTTTTCACTCCACTCCACAAAACTGACATATTGTCTTCAAAACCTTATTTGCTTCCTTGACGTGGGTCTAAGGACAGGAGTGAAACTCACAGTCAGTAGAATATTTGCTATATGAATTGTGGAGTAGTTGCACTGTAGGCAAATTTGGAGAATTTGGGAAGAAATCATTATCACTACTGTTTTGGATTTCTAGAAATATTACTCATTTATTTAGAGCTATTTGAAAGCTAAAGGCATCCCATCACCCTTGTTATTTTTTTCCTGTGATAAGTATGAAATAGCAACAAATAGTTACTGGATTACTGACCAAACAAAGAAACTGATAAGTCTATTGATAATGATAACCTTAGAAGCTGCAATTTTTTAAAGCTGAGTTACCAAAGCCTTCAAGGAGATAAGGTATGCCTTCAGTTTTCCTTATAGACCAACCTTTTTATGTCCACATGTGTCTAAGCAAGTTGTAAATTTCTCAAGAAAATATTTATGATTGCCTTTTAATTCATCTGCATCAGAGAGGTGTCTAATAAAGTGGTCAGCCCTAAAACATATACTTATGACCAGTATTAAATTAAATAATTTGGATATTCATATTTTATATGTGGATTTCATACACACACACGCACACACACACATACACACACACACACACATATATATATATACATGAAAAAGTCTAGAATCTGTGAAGTAAAGTGAGAATATGAGAATATGGGAAAAGTTGAAGTGACAGATAGAAAGAGGGAAATTATGTAAAGTACTCACTTATGAAATTACCAAAATAATTTCATATTTATTTATACATTTACTATATTATATTTTAAATATAAATATACATGTTTACTAAAAATGATAAAATGCATAATAAATAGTAAAACTGAAACATTGGCTAAGTTCATTGGCAGAAAAAGATTCATATGTTTCACCACACAGCCAACTAAAGTGACTGTGCTGTAGGAGTCAAATAATACATCATGTAGCTGGATGTTACTGGCTGCCTGTACCAAGTTCCAGGGTCTGTTGTAATAACATTGCCTTATACCTACAGTTAAGTATAATCTTCATTTCTCATCAAGGAAACTTTTGTTTGCCATATACAGAGACCCTCACCAAGTACAAAAACCAATGAAAATGCAGAGTTAGGTAGCTCAGTCCCAGTGAATCCACCTACAAAACACTCCTACACCTCAGGCTCAGTGAACACTGTGGAAGAGGGACAGAAGGGTTGTTAAGAGTCAGAGGACTGGGGAGTTTGCTATGAGACTTTGTCTCCTAGTTACACTAGAAGATACAAACATAAATTTTTACCAACATTACTTCCTAAATATAAGCTGAACAAGAACAACTCTAGTGGTCATTCCAAAGTTGGAAGGAGAAAGCCCAAAGAGGCCTGAACTATACTTGGGGAACTAGAGGCAACTGAGAAAATCTGGGATCTAGATGTGGTCTTACACTGGGTACAACATACCATTGGCAGTCCAGTATCAAATAGCCCGAAAACTATACATACATATCCGTTTATGTCTGCTGAACAGGTTATAGTTAGGAATATATCTATGCATACATATATAAGCATGAGTTAAAATTTAAAAAGAGGCTATGAATTTGAAGAAGGGGTTTGTAGGAGGGTTTAGAAGGAGGAAAGTCAAAAGAAGAAATGTAGTTATAATCGCAAAAATAGGAGGAAGAAATACATCTCCATGGATCACTCAAGACTCTGTTCACATCAGTTGCTAATCTGATATAAACCGTGTGTTTGGTTAGTATCAAGTTTTAGCAACCCTTACTGAGATTCACTGTCAGAATTGAATCATAAATATTTCACTGTCTGATTCCCATTTCTGTAAAGAATGAGAAAAAGATCCATAGTCTTCCCTTGATGTAGTCCACCTTCTTTACATAGTTCAGAGTCACAGCAGACATTTTCAATGACTTCCTTTCTCTTAATCTTTTGCCTTCATTGTCTTGTTTTCCCACTGTCTTCACAAAACCTCAGCCTGGAGATGAACTGCAGCCCTCCTTTTCTTCAGATAATGTCAGCGTTGAACATATGTCCTCTAGTGATTGTCCATTGCTTTCTTTTTGTATGAAGAGGCTTCAGTTTTCCCAAAAAGTTAAGTTTCCACTTCTTATATCCCACTCATTTCTCTTCCAACTTTATCCTATCTTCTGTTTCTCTTTCACTATAAACTGTGTTCCCAGCAATACATTCAACGAAACATTTTGGGCTTTTTATCAAACTCCATCTCTCTGTAGCCAGCCATTCTCATTACCAAGCACTCCGTCAGTCAGTTCTGTTTACTCTGAAAAAATCTTGTTTACTCTGAGCCTCTAAACCATTCTCTCTAGAACCCCTTGTTCTTACATTTTATTCTTTATCCTGTGTGCACACTTCTGCATTTATTATGCTCTAAATTTTAACTATTGATGTTCTGTGGAAAAATCATTCCCAAAGAAAGCCTTACCCAAATTCAAAACTTCATCTATCATACTGGCCCTTATAAAGCTTTCAATTTCCAGGGTAGAACACATCTGGAATGCTACAGATCAGACTGCCTTATAAATAAATATCTTTTTTATATCTGAACCTCATGTCTGAGCCTTAACTCAACGCATCATGTTTGTTCTGGAGTCCCCATCTTTTTCTCTACTGCCAATCTAATAGTATGGTACCACTTTGCTCAGATCCAAAAATTTGAGAATCATTTTACATTTTCTTCTCTTCTTAGTCACCAAGACATCTTTTCAGTTATTCAAAAACATTAAGTAAGGACAGGTTATATTTCTACAGAAGGCAATACATAAGAATAGCATTATCCAGTAATGTAAATGTTCTGAAAATATATATTGCATTTATTGTCCACAAAATATCTGATTGACTAAACCAAATCAATGCCTCCAAGTGTATCTTCTCCATTCCCACCCCAACACCTGCTTTTCCTCTACCTTGTGCAGCAGCCTCATGTTCTACGCAGTCTGGACCTTTTAATCTACCTTCCTCGCTGTTGTCAGAGTGACCTTTCTAAAATGCCATTTTGATCATGTCAGTAGCTGACTTTCAAACCTTAAATGGTTCCCAAGACTGTCATGCTGTAGTTCACAGTTCACAGCTTAACATCATCCAGAGCATTTCACCCCGAGCTCCGGACTTACTGCAGAACAGTGTGCCACTTAGGTGCCCAGCTTCCTCAGATTAACTCTTTTTTCCTTGAAGTGTGTGAGGCAACCTGACTAATTTGGCAGAATACACCACCACCCTGCCTTTTGCAGAGAAAATAATTTTATTTCACAATGCAAAAAACAATTGAATCTGAATATCTAAAAACACTCTGTTTCTCAGATATCTTAGAGTGGTGGTATTTTCAAATTTATAGGCACCAAAGTGCTGAAGAAAGGGGTTTATAGGCTTGTAAATTGAAATAAGCAGCCCAAAAATACAGTGGATGTTGTATTGCTTTAAAACCTTCCCATTTTATGTTTATAAGAATCTGTGTGTCATGCTTCTGCTTTACTTACTGGCTTTCTTTTAGACTATTAATCATAGATGCTCAAAAGAACTTGAAAGAGAATAAAGAGGAAGAAATGATGTCCAGGATAGCCTTTTTGATTGCCAACTGCTTTTCTTACTAAGGTGTAGCTCCCTGTTCCCATTTCTCCTTGTATATTACTACTGTCATGGTAGTGATTAATTTATTTGCTTGAGCATCATGTATCTTGTTTTTATTAACCTATCATTTTTCTTCATCAGTCCATATTTTCCCTAATAAAAACAAATACATTTCATTCAATGTTCTGAAACTTCATCTAGATCCTGATAGATCTTGAAAATAAAGGAATGTACAATGTGTGTATGTGAGTTTGTGTGTGTGTGTGTGTGTGTACACGTACATGCATGTGTACATGTGTGTGTTGGGTGGTTTCTAATAACAAGATATCCTGAAAGAAATGCACCGTGTTTCAGAAAACTATTGTGATGATATACCTAGTCACTAATATTTCTGTCTGCATTTCCAGGGCATTTATATGAATCACAGATTTCAGTGTACCTGGAGATTTTAATTAACCTCCTAAGAGACCGATCTCTACAAAATGGAGGTTCTAGTTTTCTTTATCATATACAATTGTCATATTATACAACCTGAAACATCTAAAATAAACCTTGCCATGGTCTTAAGTTATAAAGATCAATTTAATTCAGTGTCTAACACCAACAAACAGGTGCTTTGTGCAATTCAGTTATAGCAACAGATAACATGTCCACATAGTTTATGTTCTCTATTCTTTCAAACTAGGTGGGTATTTATTTATAAGAATTAATTCATTCATCACTTTAGTACTTTAGAAAATGTAAGTAGTTCTGTGTTGTTTGCAATACTATTTGGAAGAGGTAAATTATGGAACCAACGTTAGCATCCTTCTTCAAATAGATAGATATAGTAAATATGCATATCAGAGTAGTATTAATGCATAAAAGGAAGGAAATATATCATTTGCAACAACATTGATAAACCTGGAGGACATTATGTCGAATGAATCAACGGACAGCATAAAGATTATCCCCACATGTTGTTATCATGGACTCTACAATTAATCAAATTCATAGAAACAGAGAGTAAACTTACCGTGGTTATCAGCCTATAGGGAGATGATGACCAAACGATGTAAAGCTCCAGTCAGATAAGAAGGATAAACTTGTTGTTTGCATTTGTTAGGACCTAGTCCTCATATTGGGAACATAGTATTAGTTTGTCATACACTTCACAATCAATGAGCAGGAATTTCAATGTTTTCACCTAAAACAATAAACATTAGAGGAAGTACTTATTATTTAGATTAGTTTATCTATTCGACATAATATTCAAATACAGCTACATCACTTGGTCCCTCACTTTACGACAACAAAAACTTAAAACTTATTTGATTATAATTTATACTAAACTTTCTTGGTAAAACAAGATTGAGACTCAGTTTTAATGTGGGCCAACAATATGAAAAATAATAATTTGTTTAAGCAGGCTACTTAGTCATTTTTTCAGGAAAATAAAAGATCACATGTTTCAGTGCCTATGTCTTGTGAACAATTGTTTAGTAGCTTATGCTGATCTCTATAGCCTAGAGCTAAAACCAAGGGCAGAGTATATTCCTGATGCTCAACCAGACAATCATCACTATGTTTTAATCATGAAAACCAAAGTTCTAATCAAAGCTATAGGAGAGTCAACAAACGTTTAATAGGAAATTTGACTGCAAAGATACAAAAGCCATGTGGAGTTCGAGCCTTTTGGTAACTCTAAAGAGAAGTTGTGATCTACAGTAAAATCATGACAATACTGTAAGGATGAGTTTTAACGGAAGTGACAAGGAGTGAGTTTGGTTGCTACTATGGCAGGCACAGAAACCTATACTGTTACTGATACATTTCAGAAACAAAATCATATTTTCTTTGAAACATGAATGATTCACAGAAGCTTGACAGGCAAGGAAAAGCTGGTTTAAGTACAGTAAGTAAGTAAAAGAAGTGCTGTGTGTGGAGGGCTTCTATCTGTGAAAGCAGAATTAATTACTAGAGAATAACCTTGGGAGGTGAAGTAATGATACAGGCCAAAAGGAATATAGTCAGTAATTCCATGGCAAAAGAAGTGAAACTAAAACTGCAGGTGAGACAATTACATTGCATGCTCTTGACCCGGTAACAGAAGTACTTGACTACCAACCAAAGACCACAAAATCATGCTTCAGGCTCAGGTATATTTATGTATTTAAAATATTCTATTCTCCACTATATTGTTTCTTCCTAGATAAAGTTCATCTTCTAGACAGTCTTGATATTTGGTTTCTTTGTCTCTAAACGACTTTCCCTCAACTTTATTCTGGCAAATCTTTTATCTGCTAATACTGTTCAAAGATCCTTTAACGTATGACCTTTGAATTCTGCTCACTTGACACTTAAGGATTTATACCATCCATTGTGAATTACTCTCAGTTTTCTTCCTTTCTCCTTTCTGCTTTGTGTTTCATTTCAAGAAATGTTTTCAGACTACTTTGCTTTCTAGGTAAATTAAGCTAACAGAAGATGGGATGAAAAAAGATTCTGGCATATGGCTCCTGAACTTGGCCTTCCTGTGGCATCTCCAGTATCACACTGCAGACTCTGTTTCCTAGCTCCAGTGTTCTCTCTGTGATGCCCAGGGATGACCTGGCCTAATTATCCTCAGCTTTCTAGGGTTGCCAGTCTCTATGTTGACTCACCAATTGGCTTCTCAACCTGGGAGATCTAGTCTCTGTGGTGAGATCCTTTTGCTGCAAAGTTATATAGTTTACTCCAATTTCCAGGCCAGACTCTTGTCAATACAATACACTGAATATTAATGATTTGAGTGTGCCATTTTGAATTTGTGCCTGTTTCTAAATGTTTAATTTGAATGAATTAGGCATGATATACCTACTAACATTTTTTAGCCATTTAAAGGAAAGAATGCTGATTTTTAAAATTCATTATGCAACTTCCTTTCTAAACACAGCCCAGAATAGTATTCCCCAGGAAGTTCATGAGACTTAGGTAAAAATATTTGTGTCCCCTTTATCTTTGATTTTACTCTAGGAGTGTAGTGAGTCCCTTACACCACAGTGATCAGCTTGTGTAAACATTGCAGCAGCAATAATAAACAACTCAAAAGGTCCCAGGATACAATGTAAGCTGGCCATGTGCTTACATTCATAACCGTTACAAAATGAGGATAGGACATGAAAATTCAAAATCTAAGATTATAAAATTTGAATGGTCAGGAATCACAATCATTTACAAAACTGTTTGCTATCGTTCTATTAATATTTTTTTTATTTTTCTATTTGTTTATTCAATAAGTATATTTGAAGTTTTAGTCAACATTTGGTATCAGGCAGTCACTGATTTGGTAATAGGCATATGACAAAAATTAGAAGAGACAACAAATTTCCCATTTATGGAGACTAAGTTTGCAAGTATATGGGGATCTTTTGTATTCTTTAATTTATGGAAAGGTAAAACAAAACACTAAGAAAAATATGAGTTCAGCAAATATACCTCTTTAATAATTGAATGCAAATTTTAAAATCTTCATTTTTTTTCTGCCCCTTCTCTGATATGGCTGCTTCTTGTTTTCTTTTTTTTTTTTTTATTGGATGATTTATTTACATTTCCTATGTTGTCCCCTTACCCCATCCCCCACCACCCCCTCGGAACCCCCAATCCCCTCGCCCCTCCTCCTTCTTCTCTGTGGATGTAACCTCTATCTACCCCCCCCCACTCCCACCTCCCCACCCTCAAAATTCCCACCCCCTGGGGCATCCAGCCTTCATGAGGTCAAGGTTCTCTTCTTCCACCTATGCCCAGCAGGGCCCTCCACTTTTACATATTCAGCTGAAGCCCTGGATCCCCCCCTAAGTGCTCCCAGGCTGGTGGTTTAGACCCTGGGAGCTGTGGTTGGTTGGTATTGTTGCTCTCCTCATGGTGCCATAAATCCTTTCAGCTCCTTCAGTCTTCACTCTAACTCCTCTATTGAGAACCCCATGATCAGTTCAATGGCTAGTTGTGAGCATCTGCCTCTGAATATGTCTGACTCTTGAAGGCCTCTGAGGAGATATCCATATCAGGCTCTTATCAGCATGCACTTCCTGTCTTCCACATCAGCATCTACCTTTGGTGATTGCACATGGGATAGATACTCAGGTGGAGTGGTCTTGAGACGGCCCCTCCTTCAGTTTCTGTCCCTCACTTTGTCTCCATATTTGCTCCCTTGAGTATTTTGTTGCTCCTTCTAAGAAGGACCGAATCACCCTCACTTGGTCTTCCTTCTTTATGGGCTTCATGTGGACTGTGAGTTGCATCTTGGGCATTTCAAGGTTCTAGGCTAATATCCAATAATCAGTGAGTGAATACCATGTGTGTTCTTTTGTGATTGGCTTACCTCACTCAGGATGATAATTTCTAGTTCCATCCATTTACCTAGGAACCTCTCGAATTCATTGTTTTTAATAGCTGAGTAATACTCCATTGTGTAAATATACCACATTTTTTGAATCCATTCCTCAGTTGAAGGACATCTGGGTTCTTTCCAGCTCCTGGCTATTATAAATAAGGCTGCTATGAACATAGTTGAGCATATGTCCTTGTTATATGTTCGAGCATCTTCTGGGTATATGCCTAGAAATTCTCAAATTCATATGGAATAACAAAAAACCCAGGATAGCGAAAACTATTCTCAACAATAAAAGAACTTCTGGAGGAATTACCATCCCTGACCTCAAGCTGTACTACAGAGCAATAGTGATAAAAACTACCTGGTATTGGTACAGAGACAGGCAGGAAGATCAATGGAATAGAATTGAAGACCCAGAAATGAACCCACACTCCTATGGTCACTTGATCTTTGACAAAGGAGCTAAAACTGTCCAGTGGAAAAAGGACAGCATTTTCAACAAATGGTGCTGGTTCAACTGGAAGACAACATGTAGAAGAATGAAAATTGATCCATTCTTATCCCCTTGTACAAAGCTCAAGTCTAAGTGGATAAAGGACCTCCACATAAAACCAGATACACTGAATCTAATAGAAGAGAAGGTGGGGAAAAGCCTCGAATACTTGGGCACAGGGGAAAAGTTCCTGAACAGAACTCCAATGGCATATGCTCTAAGATCGAGAATTGACAAATGGGACTTCATAAAATTGCAAAGTTTCTGTAAGGCAAAGGACACTGTCAATAGGACAAAACGACAACCAACAAATTGGGAAAAGATCTTTACCAATCCTTCATCTGATAGAGGGCTAATATCCAATACATACAAAGAACTCAAGAAATTAGACTCCAGACAACCAAATTACCCTATTAAAAATGGGGTATAGAGCTTAACAAATAATTTTCAACGGAAGAAACTCGAATGGCCGAGAAGCATCTAAAGAAATGTTCAGCATCCTTAGTCGTCAGGGAAATGCGAATCAAAACAACCCTGAGATTCCATCTCACACCAGTCAGAATGGCTAAGATTAAAAACTCAGGTGATAGTAGATGCTGGCGAGGGTGTGGAGAAAGAGGAACACTCCTCCATTGTTGGTGGGACTGCAAGATGGTGCAACCACTTTGGAAATCAGTCTGGCGGTTCCTCAGAAAATTGGACATAGCATTACCCGAGGATCCAGCTATACCACTCCTAAAATCTTCATTTTTTTGTAATGCATGGTGGTGTTTTCCCTGTATGTCTGTGCCCACACTAACCTTATGCCTAAACAGTTCAGAAGAGGTTATGAGACTGAAGGTTTAGAAGCTTGTGAGCCACTATGTGGGTGCTAGGAGTCAAATGAAGATCCTCTAGAAGAGAAGGCAATGCTCTAAACCACTAAGACATCTTCCCAGCTCATAAATATTAAAATTTAAGTTAATACACATTTCTTTTATTTTGCAAAATTAACACACACACATCGCATACAATACACACAGAGATACACACACACACAGACACACACACACACACACTCACACACCCCACAGCATAGACTCAGGCACTGGCAAAGACATGGTCAAAGGCATGGACATACATGAAATGTAAGGAGTTACTGAAACTTTAATTTTCCCATTAGGTGTTGGAGGCCAGAGAAGGAGAAAGAGAGAGGGAGGAAAGGACAGGGACAGATGGGGGGAGAGAGAAAGAGGAGAGAGAGAGGGGGAGGGAGAGAGGGAGAGGGAGGAGGAGGAGGAAGGGAGAGCAGGGGAGGGTGGAAGAGAAGGAAGAGGAAGAGAGGAAAGGAGAGAGGGAGAGGGAGAAAGACAGGGAGAGAGAGAAAGAGGGAGGGGGTGGGGGGGGGAGAGAGAGAGAGAGAGAGAGAGAGAGAGAGAGACTGAAAGAGGAAAGCAACAGAAACAAGAGAAAGGGGAAGTGGAGAAAGATGGAGAAGAGATTTGTAAAAGTCAGATAACAACTTTCAGAAGTCAGTTTCCCCTTCTACTACGTGGCTCCAGAGATAAATTGTAATTAATCACTTTACCAGCTGAACCACCAATCTTGGACCAGACCTCTACACTTAGATTATACTTCCTTAAACTGTCTTCCCAGAAAAGATTGAAAAAAGTTATTTGAAAGATTACTTATGACAACAAAGTAAAACAAATCATAAATTTTAGAAACATTCAATAATAACATTGTATTAGGTAAATTATACCATTCACAGAACAGAATACTAATTAGTTTTCTACCAGATTTTATTATATTTATTGACAAGATATATTGTAATATTAAAATACACATTCAATATAGATTTCATTAAGAGGATAATGACATATTTTTGTTCTTTTGTTTATTGTATCTGCTATTTTTTTCAACAAAGAACTTATCATTTCTTAATATTACAGTGTTGCTACATATTCATAAAGAAATAGATCAAACTTAGCTTTTAAAATGAAGACTAAAATCAAAGTGGAGTAATAATTCTACCTTACAGAGGAACCTATCTTGTTAAGGCTTTCTGACAGGGTGTGTTACATTTTTAACATCAATCAATTTAACATAAATACCTTATTTATATTTTAAAGGGCCTCAAAGCAAAGTACCTTTCTAAGTCTACCTATATACTTTGCTGGCAAAAAATTCTTAAAATAGCTTTTATCCATTAAAATCATAAGAGGATTACACAATCTCAATTAGTGCTTGAACTGCAAAAAGCCATAATGAACTTGATATTATTGCTTTCCAAATGCAGACCAATTCTTAATAGAGTATTTTACAATAGGAAGTGCCTTAAGGGGTCAGTATAACAAAATTAAGATCAGTTTATATAGCCTACCAAAGGTCTGGTGGCTGCATAAAAATGTCTACTGTAATTATTTGTGCTTTCATTAGCTCACACATCATTTTCTTTTCCACGCTAGGTTCATAATAAAGTGCACTGAAAGATATCTACCTTTCAAAAGAAATTGTATTAGTTTCTCTACTGTATGATAGCTACCTATATTTGTCTTAGCCACGCTGTACTTAAGCATGTTTAATCCAATTGGCCGACCTTTGTCTTCAGTTGTTTAATCTGAAATAAATGATTGAGGTGAACTAAATAAAGGTCATACTAAGAAAATATCCAGAGAGCATAGTCTTTCTAGAATCTACATTCAGGTCACCACTGTTTAACATTTATCTTCTGGGTCATTTCTTCGTGTGTTTTAGAGCTCGGTTTCTAGTTGATTGAATTTCTCAAAATATAGATTTTTTAATCTCTTTTTGATATTCAAGAATGGTTTAAATGGATATTAATTTATTACTTTGCTTGGACTCTGTACACTGGTGCAGCATCTGGCTGAACCATTTTTGACATCTAAGAGATGCATATCATGCATATATGTGTATATATATATATGTATATATATACATATATATATGTATATATATATATGTATAGCTTTGCTGCCAAAAATTCTACATGAATATATATATGTATATATATATATATTTATTTATATTTATATATGTATATATATATTTGTGTGTATGTGTGTGTGTGTGTGTGTATGTATACAGCACTGCAAAGGGGAGATTCAGTAACTTTTTGTTAACAACAAAACTTAGTATGATTTTTTCGTTGCTGTTTGTTTATTTTTTTGGTACCAAAATTTTTTTTGAGACAAGTATATTAAATTTCATTTTTTTGTTTAAAACAAAACACATTGAAAGTACCTAGTATCACTAAGCATATCGTACACAATTAAATATAAAATTATTTGTTCACATGAATCTTATACACAGTCATTTCACGTTGTCATGTAAAAAACATACCTTGAGGCTATCTCGGTGGCTAAAAACCTTTTTGTAGCAGTGCTTAATATGGATTATTATGGCTTTTCAGTAGAGAGAATACTGTCTCAAAGGAAGTCGGAAAGAAAACTTGAGTTTTTGATGCTGGAGGAAAGGCCTGTGAAATGGATACTCCTACTAATCATCTCATACTCATATGGACACTGGAGGAGTTGACTACTTTCGACAAAGTCTGAAGATGTGTTAATTCTTGGAATTGATTTTAAAATGAAGTATAGTACCTGCTTTGAAGTAAGGAGCTCCTCCAGCCTTGAAGACTATAGTTTAACATGTTTTGGTAAAATAAACAATTGATTTTAAGAATGAACGTCTCCCAATACATGACCATTATCCTTCTGTGATTCTGTGTTTATGATAGTGAGCAAAGAGGTAAAATTAATTAATTCATCACAACTAACCTAGCTCAAGTAATCAGTTGCGTGGCTTCCTATGGGAGACATGGATTATACTTTAATGTGTGTTTTGAAGTTGACATTTGGACATGGCACAGAGGGCAATGTATGTAGATTATAACGTTACTGGCACTGTATCAACACTTCCTATAACACAGATTGGAGCATTGGAGACAAAACATAATAAAAGCAGTTCGAAATTACCAAGAAATATTCTGTGTGCTGTTTACTTTTCTGAATCTGAAGACTTTGTTTTATCATTACATATTACTATCTAACTATTATTTAAATAAATTTTATAAGTAGCTAAGGCATGGTTTGTCATGGTTTGGCAGTTCAATTCTTTGCTATTTTTAGATTTTTGGTTGCTTACATGGGGATCAAACCTAGGTCCCTGCACATACTAGGTAAATATGTTACCCATTAACTTACACCTCTCATCCCATTTTAAGATATTCTGAGATGTATATGTAAAATTTAAGTGCATATATTATAATAATAAATAACATTTTAGCCAATTTATTATTATTAAAGGCTCCCTTAAGATTTAAATGTGTAGTCCCTCCACTACTTCTCCAGCATTACGGTGTACCTCACAAAGATTACTTAATTTTAGGCATGGTTTTCTATTCTTGAAAGCTTTACTGGTCTCTTAGTAAGAACAAGAAATCCATATTGGAATGTTAGTGGTAGACCTCACTTACATAAATAATGGTGATCTTGCATAATGCATAACCTAGTCGTGCTCAAAATATAATTCACCAGGAACAATGTGTAAGTAGGAGGCAGAATAAAATGCTAGCATATTAATACTCCCCAGAGATCGCCATGCACAGAATGTTGAACTGTATGACATCATGTTGTTAACAGGCTTCCTTGTTCTTCTCCACTTGAAGAAAAAAATCAATGGATGTAGTAAACCATATTATTATCATACTCAAGTTTAAATAGCTTAAGTTTGAATAAATATACTTAAATTAGTAGTCATGTGTATGGAACTACACAAAGAACCTGTCCACAGTGCCAAGGATGTAGTCAATGTACAATGTATAACCCTGCAAACATTTCTAAAGTTAGCCTGTCATCATCTTTTGCTTTGTATCTCTGCACTGCTACTTTAGTGTCCAACTCAGAGATTATTTTATTCTTGAGGTTAACAATCCCTGGGCACATTTTTTAGTTGTCACACTGAGTGTGAAAATATCTAGCAGATATAGACTACTCTGCCTTCTAGCCTTTCCAGTGAAGTTTTGTTCATTTAGAATACAAGGCACGCTTAGGATGCATGTGCCTAGTAGTCACTCTGCATCCTCATTCTTCCAGGAGAAAGGACAGACTCTGACTGGTTGTAAAAGCTCATTCACTTGTTTGGAGTTATGATAACATTTTATAAAAAAAAATGGAAAGCTTAGAAGTTGTATATCAAAGATGCCCAAGTTATGCAGAAGAGATCTTGATGGACATGTACATGAATTCAGTAGCCAAGGTATGGCACCACATTTTTTCCATATCCAGCAACGTGCTGCTGGTGACATCAGAAGCTGCTCCCATGGGGCCAGCTCAGGTTCCAAAGAATCCAGATTTTCGGAACTCCCATTTAGGGGAAAGCCCATGAATTTTGAGTGATCATAATTGTATCAAAATAGAATGAGAAAACAATATATCTGGAAGTCAAATTTGTCTTTTATACTATTTTATATTTTTATATTTTATGCCATTTTATACTATTTTACATTTTTAATGTTATATTTGTTATTTCATACATGTGTTCAATTAAATATGATTGACTATCTATCTATCTATCTATCTATCTGATCTCAAACTTCCTTACATGTTCACACACCCAGCATGCTCTGCTCCAAACTTCAAGGATTTATTTGTTTTATTTATTTATGTATTTATTCATTTATTTATTGGTTTTCTTATACCGATATGTCCTGTTAGTGGTGACTATGTTTGCATGAATGTGGGCACATCCACTAGAGCATGGGAAACCTAAAAGTGGCCACATCCTCAAAAAAGAACGTTCCTCCTTCCCCTACACTTCCCTGCCACTCCACTAGTAGCTCCCCAGAAAGTTGTGCTTGAGCTACAGTGTTTTTTAATCTATGTTTGCAGTTCTAACTGACACGGCACCATTCATTCATACATTCTTCTACATTCCATTCACTAACTTGACATTAGCTGAACACCTGTCTGTGATTATGTGGGGAAATTTTTTAATTATCAATTTTTTGATTTTTTATTAAAAATCAAAAAGTTTTGATTTTTCAATGGTAATGAACACATTTTTAACTGTTTATTTTTTTGCATTTATTAATTTATTCATTCACTTTATATCCCTATTGTAGCACTCCTTCCTCCCAGTCTGATCCTCACAACCTCCTCCACCTACTACTACCTCCTTTTGTCCTCAGGGAAGGGGAAGTCATTCTTGGATAACACTTTGTCTTGGGACAGAAAGTAGAAGCAGGACTAGGCACATCCTCTCGCACTGAGGCCCGGCCAGGCAGTCCAGCTATGAGAAGGGAATTCAAAGGCAGGCAACAGAGTCACAGAGAACCCCTGCTCCAATTATTACAGGAATCACATGAAGACCAAGCAACACATCTGCTACAAATATGAAAGGGGCTTAGGTCCAGCCTTTGCACGCTCTTTGGCTGGTGTTCAGTCTACAGGCAGGTTGATATATGGAATAGAAGCAAAGATTCAAAAATAAACCCCACATGGCTATAGACACTTGAGTTTTGACATAAAGGCCAAAATGGGGCCTTTTCACGTGTCCCGAGCCGGCCCAAGGGACTCTCCTTGCAGCAGCGGCCCGAGTACAGAGTCCGGAGCTGTGGTGGCGCAAGCCATGGCTGGACAAGCTTTTAGGAAGTTTCTTCCGCTTTTTGACAGAGTGCTGGTTGAAAGGAGTGCCGCTGAAACTGTAACCAAAGGTGGCATTATGCTTCCAGAAAAGTCTCAAGGAAAAGTATTGCAGGCAACGGTCGTGGCTGTGGGATCAGGCGGGAAAGGAAAGGGTGGAGAGATTCAGCCTGTCAGTGTGAAAGTTGGAGATAAAGTTCTTCTCCCAGAATATGGAGGCACCAAAGTAGTTCTAGAGGACAAGGATTATTTCTTATTTAGAGATGGTGACATTCTTGGAAAGTATGTCGACTGAAATCACTGTTGAAATGGTGTCACATGAAGCTGCCCATTCCACTGAAGTTCTGAATTACTTCGTCATGTAAATAATTTCCATGCCTCCCTTTTATAATAAACGGATGATGCCTAAACTGAAAAAAAAAGGCCAAAATGATAAAATGGATAAAATATTAACAAATATTGCTGCTCTAACTGGATATTTGCATGTAGAAAAATGCAGATAGATTCACATTTATCACCCTGCACCAAACTCAAGTCCAGGAGGATCATAGACCTAAATGGTGTATTCCTTACTAAGGTCCTAATAGTATATTGAGTTTTCATATTCTTGTATTTTGTCTTGATTTATTGGTCTCCTTTTTCATTCTTCCGCATCATTCTCCGTTGAAATTGGAGGCATCTCCTTTGTTTACTGTCATTTACTAACCCATATTAATCCAGTCTCAGTAATTTGAACATTAAAAATACCAAATGGAACAGCTTAGAGACTTCCTATTCAACAGTTAATATAATATACTCTATTCCTTTGCTCTTTTTTTTGATTTATTGCCATTAAATTAATTACTTAAAGACTTAGGGACTTAGACATGTGAAACATGCCTTAGGTAGTATAAAAAATAGTTTAATTATGAGGAGTTTTCTCTGGCATAGGCATGTTATGCTGACCTGACTATATTAGGTACCCTTTGGAAACTTCTATCTAAAATCTCACATAGTTCTTGCAACCGTTCTTGGAAGTTACTTTCATTTGGCCAATGAGCAAACTAAGTTACAGAGCAGAGAATGACTTGACACATATTACATCATTTAGAACTTTTGGAACTAAAATTTAAAGCCTGGATATTTATTTTCCTTTCCACCATGCTGTAAAGTACAAGTGAGTAAATATATTGAGATTCAGTGAAGTTGGGAAGACATATGGGAGGAAAATCTTCATCTTTGGTTTTTATAACTCTTTTAGAATCTCAGTAGAGAACTCTTTCATCAGGTTCTAACAGACACACACACACACTATATATATCATTCATATGGAGTCAGCAATTAAGTTTACATGTTTTGTAACACAGCCCTTGTCTAGGGTTTGTAGTATGAATTATAGCACTCTTTTCTCCCAGGTTCTACTAACATCAGCTCTGTCTTCATCCTGTAATGGTGAGAATTAGGTTAAGTAGTTTTGTCTTCCTCACTCTCTTCTGAACAATTAACCCTATTTATACACAACGTTAGCTTTTTAAATTTAAAACATAGTCTTTAAATGTAATATAATCATCAATGGTGATCGTTATTTAGCTCTATCCAGATTGCACATTTGCAAATGTTAGCAATTAAGTTGGTCTACTTGGAATTTCATTTTTCAGAAAATAAAAATGTAAACTTGAAAAGGCTTTAGCAATAAGATTGTAGGATGGATTATTTTCCTTTTTACTCGCTTTCGAAAATCCCAGTTAACTACAGAAGACTAACTTTCTATTAATATAGAAGAAACAAGATTTATTTGTGAATTAGGATTTACTCTGCAGCAATTAAAGGAAAGAATTTAGTTTTTAAAGAAAAGAGGCTTTTTTTTCTCTTTCTTTTTTTTTTACAGTAAAATGGACTCATTGCATTAGTCATCTGCAGTGTGAAGAAACTAATAATTGTTTTTATGCTATTCAAGCCACTTAATTTAGTAAACCTATAATTGAAAAGTGAATTTTGCAATAAAACAGTATAACTCAGTCTATGTTGCTATGGGAAAGCAAAGCGCTTCCTCCTACTTTAGTTTATTAATTTTCAAATAATGCTCAAGGGCTTGTTATGATAGTTCTTTACAAGGTAGTAAATACATAGCTATCCAGACTGTCTGGGTTGAAAACTAATTACCATTGGAAACTGAAGCATTAAGGCTAGTTATTTCTGCAAATCAAACAACTTGAAATACTATTTTTTACATTAAATCTGCTACACAACCCTACAGAAATAATCTCACAATGAAAGCCCTAATCTAAAATAACCTCCTTTGCTCTCTCTTGTAAACAACACAGTCTTAATGGTAAAATGTGGTGTCAGAAAAGGAAGTTAGGGGAAGGTAATCAAAGGAGCAGCCTGAAAGAAAAAAAAATGTAATTTAAGATAGATCTGTACAAATAGCCAAACATTTTTGTTGTGAGGGTTGTTACAAATACAAGAATATCTGCAGGAAATAGCCAATAGTTTACAAGTCAGAAAATGTATTCAAGACTGAATGGGTCAGGTCTCCTCTTTCCTTCCTTCTTTTTCTTTCTTCTTTTTTTTGCACCCCATTTTGCATCATATTTCCAGTGGTCTGCTTGAGGGAGCTGCAATTTCAAATTAATGATACTGTTAAAAATTATATAATAGGAAAGAAAAGTTTTACTGTTTACAAGGTGGAGAAAGAAAAGTGAGAAATTTCAAATGTTTATTCAGACTTTTACATTGTCAGATAAAAACTGACTGTAATATTATTAGGCAGATGTTTTGTAAAGACACGCAGAATAATTGCAAGCCTTATGATGAAAAATAATATTTTCATAAATAGTGCAAATACAAAATGTCCTAATACGTTATAAAAGTGTACTAACTCTTCTGGGCACCAAGTGGAAAGCGCTTAGATAGATATCAAAACATTCCCCATGCATCAAGTAGATATGGATGTGTCAGGATGTAGGAAGATCAAGGCGAAAAAATACTTGTTTTGGAAAACTAAAAAATACAGTTTAATATCTGTACATTCTTGCCAGACTGCTTAGTAACATGAAAGGAAAGTGGAGATTGAGTAAAAAGTCCTATAGAAAATACAATTTCCTGTGCATTTGAATTCCTGCTTGTAGACAGTAGGATTTAAGCATGAACAGTCGTACCATGAAATAAATATATGGTAAAAGTAGGTGATGAAGTATAGTTTGTCAATTAGGACACTCTTACAAAGTTACAGGTATAAATGAGATGTTTTTGTTAGAGGTTTGTAATTTAATCACATCATTTCTCCCTTTCCTTTCCTCTCTCCAGATCTTCTAATCGATCTGTCCTAACTCTCTCTTAAGTTCATGGACTCTTCCTTCATCAACTGTTATTATATTCACATTGTATGTATATTCATATATGTATAAATGTATATGCTCTATGTGTATATAATGTACATATAATGTATATAGTGAATATAGGAGTATATGTTATATATGCATTTATATATATGTGTGTATCTCCTAAATACAATCTCTTGAATTCATAGAATGTTACTCGTATGTGTGTATCTAGAGCTAGCCATTTAGCAGTGGACAACCAATTAGTGTCCTCTTTCTTGGGGAAGAACCACTCTCCGGCTCTTACTTTCACTCAGTTGCCTGTAGTTCTTTGGTTAGAATTGAGGTCTCATGTGCTTTTTGCTTATCCTGTTTGACATGTTGACCAATGTCTTCCTTGTTTATTTGTCCTTATACATAGAGAAAAATGTAATTTTGCCTCTCATTAGGCAAACTTCTCTTTGAAAAAGACAAATTCTATTACATAAAACCATAATCAATCGAAATGGAGAGTTGTGAAGCTTGGTCCATTAGATACATCTACAAAACAACCCTGCATCTAAGGCTCAGGGAACACTGTGAAAAGGTGTGCTTTCAGGGATTCTAAGAGCCAGAGGAACAGGGACTTTGCTGTGAAACTACGTCTAATGGTAACATAAGATTCTATACCCTTTATGTCTCACCAGCGTGACCACACAAGCATAGCGTACTTGAGATCTGTCCATTTGTGCAGATTTTCATATTTCAGTATTCTGTACTTTTGTAACTCCATTTATGCCGAGCTGTATTTTTGTTAACAGACTTTTTCATTTGTCAAGTTATGATTTCTCTTGTGGCTTTATAGTTTGCCACTGTTTTTGGTTTTTTTTTTCATGTTTTAAACATTTGTATTAAGTCTTGAATTCCTTAAAATGATGGCTGTTAAAATACAGGACATAAAACAGGAAATTAAAAAGAATGACTTGCTGAAACTGACAAAAAATGGAAGTCTGTCGTGTGACTACATAGCATAACTTGTCATGTGGTTAGAACACAGTCGTAGACCATGTGTAGAATGACTCTATTCACTGTAGCTTCTGTCTTTTCACTCTCCCTGATCATATAATACTCAGGAATGTGGTGTTAGTACCAAGAGCATGAGAATGAAGTACTGTCTCAGTTGTTATAGCCTATAAAAATATCAGAGCAAATAACTAGAGCATGAGTAATAATAATGGCTCATTTACTGAGCCATTGTGGTGTTGCTATTTAAAAATGCACACATTTTCCATTCTGCCATATCCTGTTTTATTTTTGACTATGTGACTACTATTACTTTACATTCAATATGTTCTACTATTTACTGACTTTGCGGTTTATCTTTCCTTCAAATTTGAGTCCCTAGGATACCACTAAAAAGATACTGCCATAACTAGCATAGAAACTACACTTTCCTTCAATTTCTCATTTCATGTGCTGAGACAAGAAAGAGTCAAGAAGGAGAGAAGTAAGAAAAAGTTAAACATCCTTTATACTGAAAACATAACTTCTTTAAGTATTGATTTTAGAAAGTAGATTTTTATCCATCTATAATTTTGACTAATTTTAGCTAAGTTTAATTACCTTCTACACAAATTTCCTCATTGTGAACCTAGATTTTAAATCACTACTGTAGTCACAAAAATGACCTTAATAATCAGAGTATCTCTCTTGTGAATATTTCTAAATAAAGCTGTTGCAATTTTCCAGTCCAATTTATATAAAAAGGAACTGATCTAGGCCAAATAATACTTTTCAGCGTGTTTCCTGAGATGAAATATAGAATTCACCATACCATTCAAGAGTGATTTTTAACTCTACAAATTATGAAATGACAATTGTAACACATTGGAAACATAACATGTACTGGTTATTGGGTTACAAGATAAGGTCATACAATATGAGAAAAACATTTTGTACAGGAAAGTAAGTGAGTATGTGTTATGTGTCATTTTCTTTAGAGATAGCCATATTCAATAGCTGGATAGCAAATTTTAAGTCTTCATGGGATGTGAAGTAAGTAGATAGCTTAAAAGAAAAGCATTTCAGAGCCTGTATGAGTGTCTGTTTAAGGATAAGTTTGGCCTATTCCAATTTTTGACATACGTATGCATACCAGTTGTGAAAAAGAACATGCTGGAAGCATTATTCCATTCATATTTATTACTATGTTATTAATAAATATATTTACTTGGTCATGGGAATTGAAGTTCATCTACTCTGTCTCCTTTCATGTTGCATATGCTCATTTTGGGTTGTGTATGCTATGACTGCTGCTTTTTTTGGAAATGAAACCATTTTCTCTTTGTTAATGACAAGTAAAGAATGAAAACTTTACATTTATTTTGAGGTCATATTAGAATTGCATGATCTCCTCTTGGACTTTTATTTGTCCGTGTCCTCCCTCATACTGCTCAGTGCTCCCCTTCAAATTCATGGGCTCCTTTTGTTCCCATTGTTACATACAAAATTTCAAGCATGATTGTGTTACCATACATGATTTAAAGTACTCCTAAAACGCCTTTCCTTACCAAACATATTGCTTCCTATTGGACAGTTAACTGTCAATCTATAAAAATTGGAAGAGTAATCAGAAGTTTCCAAAATTCTAAATTATCCTGTGTAAAAACTAAGCTCTTGTAAGTTCCCAAGTCAGCAAATGCCTTTTACAGGTAGTTTGTTGTTAAAATTGTACTGTCTTTGGGGGCACAGCAGAGCCCTGCTATGGAGCAGTTTCCCTAGAGCTGGACTGTACCAGTCCTTTCTCTGCTTTTCATAAAAATAGTGCAGTGCTCGGGGAGGAGGCGTTCTAGTTGGTTGATATTGTTGGTCTTCCTATGGGGTTGCAAACCCCTTAAGCTCCTTCAGCCCTTTCTCTAATTCCTCCATTGGGGTCCCTGTGCTCAGTCCAATGGTTGGCTGCGAACATCCATCTCTGTAATTTTCAGGCTCTGACAGACCCCTAAGGAGATAGCTATATCAGGCTCCTATCAGTATGCACTTGCTGACGTCCACATCAGCTTCTGTCTTTGATGACTGTATGATGTGGGATGGATCTCCAGGTGGGAGCAGTCTCTGGATGACCTTTCCTTCAGTCTCTGCTCTACACTTTTTTTCCACATTTTCTCCTGTGAGTATTATGTTATCCCTTCTAAGAAGGACCGAAGTATCCACACTTTAAAGTAAAAGAAATAGGATAGGATTTAAATGATCTTCTGTTTCTTTCTTGCTGTTAAACTCGCCATCAGAAACTTTCATGAAGAATTTGATTATTATTAAATCAAGAGACATAATTGACTTACATGCTATTGGTTTTCTGTATTTTAATGAATACAAACATTTGCCCTGAAGTATACTGAAATATATTTGATGTTTTTTTATTACTGACAATTATCAAAAAAACATAAAAAACCATCTTTTTATTAAACAGTTTCAAAATATATTATGGAAGAATTCTCTTCTACAAAGGAAGCACTTTTGAATAACAGAACAGCCCCTATTAAGAATAGACCTTGAACAAGATCCTATAGATGGATATCCATAGCTGAAAATTGCATACAAATGGAAAGATTCATATACAATAAAATTTCCATTCTCCTTGTAGGTTCATAGCTGATGCCTCCCCATGATATCATACTCCTCTTGCCTGTCCTTTCCTTCCCAGTAAAGCCAGTGCTGTGAGCTACATTGGCTTGTCTTTAGAAGCTCCAGCCTTTGTGTCTGTATTCAACCCTCACTTTCCTCATAAACTCATTCCCTGATAAACATCCAGACGTAAAAGTGGCCCAGACAGTCATCAGAAAATAGCCCTCAACAGTAGGTGTTAAGTGCCATACACATGGTGATGATGAGTTATTTGGCTCTAATTTGTAGCTAATCTAAGTTTGTGCCTATAGATGTTCCCAACATTCCAATAATTCCCCTCTTATATGGAAAAGCACCCTCTCCCATGTGGATGTATTGACATTTAGCATTCCAAATTTAAGATTATTTTTTAGCTACCCATGTAATCTGTCTTACTTTACATTTGTACATGGCAGATTGTAGGAAATTGAAAGATATATGTATTTCTTTGCAACTAGATCATGGTATTTAGACTAAATTCACAATTACTCAAAATTACTTAATGGTTTAGAGCAACACAGGCGGCCTGATATATTTTCCTTGGGTTGTTCTTATTCCCACAAACCTCCCCTAAAATTGTGACCCAAGCTGAATGTGGTCACCCATTGAGCTGATCGACTTCTCAACAAATGTATACTCCGCATCTTTAATGTGTTGAATAGTGCCATCCCTGAGGGAAGAGTCATCTATACTCTCCAAATTTAAAATCTGTACCCTCTAAAAGAAAAATCACATCTAAGTAAATACGATGCTGTGTGGTAGATGACAGAGTGGGCTTGGCAAACATACAGGCAGCTTACATGTAGAACATGTCAGTCTTTTTGCAGAGTGAGAAATATTCTTGAGGGCAGAAGACAATGAAAAAGAAGAGGATGAGAAGTAAAAGGAGAAGGGGAGAAGAAGAAGAAGGAAGAGGAGGAGGAAAATGGCTAGAGGAAGGAAAATATGAAAGTTCAAGGAAATGAAATTATATATTTTACAAATATAAATAATTATGGCTGATAGATCTGAAAAGGAGACTAATAAGTGATTATTACAGTGTACAGTCAGATCATGCAGGATCTTGAAAATTTTATAAAGTTTGTGCTTGGCTCTAATAATAACAGGGCTTACTGGAAGGCTGTGTGCAAGGAGGTGGTCAAGTTCACTCTGATATGAACTTTGAATGTATATTAGAAGCACTGTGTCATGATAAAAAAAGGAAGATAATTATGGTCTTTTCTAAGGGAATGGTGAGAGTTTTGAAACTATCAAGAACTAGAAGAAATTAGAAACAGAATTTTACTTTGTAAGGTAGACAGTCAATCATGGAATGAACACAAGGTACTAAGTGGAAGATATGAGATAAGGGTAAATGTTAGAGGAGAGAAAGTTCAGGGAGATGGAAAGCAAAGAAACGTGAAAGCATATGAGAGAAACTAGAAGCATACATAATGACAAGTCAAAGGCATGTGATAAGTGCTAAACAGAACTAAAAGTTATTTAAATATAACCAAAGTAGGAAAAACAGTGAAGAAAGGCCAGGTGTCCTGGGCAAGCCTTTAATCCCAGCATCCAGGAGGCAGAAGCAGGCAGGTCTCTGTGAGTTCCAGGCCAGTCTGATCTACAGAGCAAGTTAAGTGCCAACCAGAGATACACAGAGAAATCCTACCTATAAAACCAAAGGAAACAAAAACCAACCACAAGAACGAAAACAAGAATCTGCAGGGTAAAACTTTATTCTCACATAGCATCTTCATATTCATTTTCCCACAGACTAAATACACTTTTAATCATAGCTGCACTCCTCGTCGACACCCACACACATTCACAGACACCACACATAGCTCCATAAACCTGGAGTCATAGCAATGCCATATATAGAAATTCTCATTCATTAAGTTCAACCTTAGGTATTGGCCTGCATAGTAATTACTTATGTAGGGAAGTCTACTGATTTAAACTGAGAACACGTTGGTTTATGGTTTAAACAAGAATACGGCACAGTTTTCCATCTTTTAAATGGGCATATTAATACCAGCATTGAGAAGTTTTGAGATTTAATTGCTGCTTATAAAGTGATTCGGGAGCCGAAGATGAAAGGAGCTATGTAATATTATTGCTGTAGTTGTGACTGCCTGGTGAACTACCTTAGCATTGGAGTATTGCAACAGTTGAAACTACACTGTAATCTAGGATGATAAAACATAAGATATTATTAGATGACTTAGAAAGAGTATGACTGTGACTAAAATTTCTTTCTAGACATACATATTTTATCTTTTAGATACTTATCCAATTTTAGACCTTATTTCTTACAAAGATTCCTCTCGTTCACATTTTTTGCTTTGCCTTAGCATCCCAGAACACTGTGGCTTAAAGAAGCCATTGGAGTCCTCTCAGACATTTTTTTAAGTTAACAGGTGATGAAATTGAACTCTAAACTTCTATTTTCATTATCCCAAAAGTTACCTGGTTAGAATTCAAAATCAACTGTTAAGACTTACTTATTTTTTTCCAGTAGACAATATTCTACGAACAATAAAATAAATCTTAAATTAGGGTATAATGCTACCTAAGTAACTTAAGATGATATTGTTAGTGATATTGAGATAAATATATTAACAATTTATTGAAGAAGATCAAAATGGGAGATGGAGAGATGGATCAGTGGTTAATAGCACAGATTGCTCTTCCCAAGGACCTGAGTTCAATTTCCAGCAATCACATGGTAGCTCACAACAGTTTATAATTTCAGTTCCAGCATATCTGACACCCTCACACCAATGCACATAAAATAAAATAAAATAAAATAAAGTAAAATAAGATAAAGCAAAATAATATAAAATAAATAAAATTTTTAAAAGCTGGGAAGTGTTGGTACATTCCTTTAATCTTAGCACTAGAAAAAAAGATGTGAGCAAATCTCTGTGAGTTGAATGCTAGCCTGGCCCACAGAGTAAGTTCTAGGATAGCCGAGGCTACTATCTCAAAATGTCCTAATTAAAATTTATTTTAGTGAATAAAATACGTTATTTAATTTAATATTGCTAACATAATACTCACTCACTGGTAACAAAAACACAGTCAAGACACAAGGAAGATTGAACATAATTAAAATTTGTGACTTATAATTGAGTTCTTTGATTTCATCTATTAGTAGTCTTTGTAAAATAAAAAAAAATACTGCTGGCCCTTTTGTTTTTAGATAATGTGATAATTCTTGTTTAAACAAAGATATTTTTAAATACAGTCTCTATTCCAGAATTTTTAGTATGTTTCATGTATAGGGGATGAAAAATTAAGTTAAAGTTAAGTTTCATTTTTCATTTAGTTTATAGTGATAAAAAATTGTCAAAATTATTTTTACTTTTGATCAGTGCTATAAGGGAAACAGACCAGAAGAAATTGCAGAGCTGATATTTGGATAGAGTGGTCCAAGAAGAAAAAAGAAACATCCTCGGTGCTTGACAGGTGAGGAGAAGGAACTAAATGAAGACTATGAAGAAAAGAGTTTCAAGCGGAGAAAATAACATGAGAAGAATAAGTTTGCTTCAGAGGAAACAGAAAAGGATACAGTGCATAAGGCGTGTGTGAGTGAGAGCAGAGCGGGAGGGGAGGCTAGCAGGAGACAGGCTCTGTAACGCTGTGCAAATGACATTTAGGAGTTTAGACCGTCATAGTAGGGGGACCACTGGAAAGTTTTAGTTAGAACAGTGTGAGGTTCACCTATGATTTCACAGGAGTTCTCTGAGTCAGAGTGAGCTGCTCACATGTCCTATGCTGTTTTAGGTGACTGGGACGTAACTTCAGAGAGAATGGGAGTAACATGGAGGGAAATGAACATTCTTGTTCAAAGTGATTTTGATAGATGTGAAGAGAGAAGGGTGACTTTGAGGGTTGAGGTTGAATAACTAGGTTCATAGTAGCACTACTTAAAGCATCTAGCCTTGGTATGAGGGTTTGGGCCTGGTCTTATTGCACCTTACTATGCCATGTTAGGTTGATATCCCTGGGAGGCTTGCTTTTTTCTGAAAACAAAAGAGGATTGGATTAGGAGATAGGGGTGGGGAGACTGAGAGGAATGGAAGGGAACCTGTGGTCAGGCTGTATTGAAAGAGAGAATAATAGTAATTAATAATAAAGGATAAAGACAAAAAGAGGAGTCCATTTTAATGAAGGAAGGGAAAATAACTAGATTTGAAATATTTCTTGCACATCCATGTGAAGGCAGCAAGGAAGCTACCCATCTGGAGCAGCTCTGATAGAGATATTATTAAAAGCACAGACAAATCAGAGTCACATTTGTATTCTGGAAGAAAAAATGATAGGACTTAGGAATTGCTCTTTGGGAGTTCTTTACAGAAACTAACACTGGGAAATGAGGGTAACAAAGAGTAAGCAGACAGGCAGAAGGAGCCAAGTGGCTATGGCGATTTGGAAACCCTGCGACAACAATGAAATGGTACTTTTATGCCTCATGCACTTGAGAAGTCAAGGGAGAGAAATGTACCTACCCAGAAGATGGAGATCACTGGCGATCTCAGCAGGACTCAGTTAAGGTGGTAAGAATAAAACTAGACACAGAATGAAGAGCCACAAAAGGATGAGAAATACTTCAAAAATATTTCAAGAGTTTTTTTTTTCACTACAGAAGAACAGAAAAGTAAAATTCGAGTGACAGAGATATTGAAGTATAGTAGCATGTGCACACACACAAACCCACAGATTCTTACACACCCATGTTCGTGTAGGATCAAAGACAATATCAAGTATTTACAGGCCAGTCAGCGTCTGGTTTGAAATGAGGCAAAAGTGATAGGCAGCATAACTAGTTAGTCCTGAAAATGTAAGTTTTATCTTTTGCTTCTCTGTGACAATGCCGACATCAGGAAAGTGATGTATCATTTGAGGTGTGTGGAAGTCTCTAGGTAACTGCATTTCATTTAGCAGCCAGTGATATTTACCTGAGAACACAAGACACTACGGAAAAAAATGGATGAATTTATTAGTGAGATTTTACATCTTCAAAAAATACTTCCAAGCAAAAATGAATTTAACCTATGAAAATAGAATATAAAACCATTGTATTGGAGAAATGGGAAATTAGGGAGAAGCCAGTAAACATCTTGACTACTGGTTTAAAAGTCACATCAATAATATTCAAATCTAGAGACCAAAATCAACCAACAAACAAAGAAACAAAAAAACTAAAACGCACATTACCAGACACGAGTCTATTGACTTGTCAGTACTTCCAGAGATTACAACTACCAGATGAGAGATTCTACCCTCATGGGTAGAAAGGCTGATGCAGTGTAATAAAGAGCAACAGAGAAGATGGCTAAGGCTTCTGTGAAATAGATGTTCTAGCCCCTACCAACAATAGATATTACAATGGGTTTGAAGCAGGCAAAGCAGGTGACCAGGTCAGGGTCAAAGCCAACCAGCAACATGTCAGGGAAGATGTCAGACCCTATACTGTTTGACAGCAGACATTAACCAGAACAGCAATATAATTCATCACATTTCAAGGATTCTATCAACTTTGATTTCCATTAATGTGTCCAGGAATGTGGTAGGAAAAGAGACCACACACATTCACACACACACACACTTTCCAAATTTACCGTGCAAACATACTCTCAGATGAACCTTATTGATGTCTAGAATGTTCAAAAGAGAATCTGATAGAAGTCATGGGTCTCTAGAATACAATAAAGAAATTAACTTAAAAGAGATCCTGAGATCAATTTGCAGAACCAAAATAAAAAAGAAAGAGAGAAGGAAGAAGACAGAAAAAAAAGGGAAGAAAAGAAAGAAACAAAATTAAAACAATATTATTAATATTGATAATAAAACTTTGTAATGTAAGAGCTAAAAATTCCATTAAGAAGTTAAGTCAATCATAGTATGCTTGTGGAATAAGATACATTAATATTACTGAAATATTACTAAAATGTAATGATATTTGTGTATACAAGAATTCATGTATCAAATCATACTAAACTATTATATATATATATACATATATATATATATATATATATATGTATATATATATATATTGCTGTTAATGGAATTAATTGTAAGATTTCAAATGAAGTTTTAAAAACCAAGATACAGGTATGGGTATATCAGGCTTTGCCATCCATGAGATATCTTATTTAGTCACCCAGACAAATTTGTCATTATCCTTACCTTAGAGATGAGATAGCTGAGGCTTACCTATATTAAGCACATAGTTTACTGTTAATTAGCCTGTCCAAGAGAGGATGAAAGCCAAGTGAAACCCAGACACATACTACCAAGCGTATTATAATTAATCTAAAGAAATAGAAAATATATCTTATCATAAATTATTTACCAAATATCTGTAGAAGTTGAATTTCATGTTCAATGTACTGGTGTAGTTCTGTGGAATACAGTCATTTGCTTTCATTATTTGAAGCACATTTATGTCACAGCTCTTTTTCTTGTTAATATTTTCAAAGAAAGCATAAATATCTATATGTAAAATTACATGAATAGTATCCAGAGAGCTTTAATTCCTATGTTGTATAAAATCATTAGCTCTGCAATATTTACTTTTGATTAGTTTCCCACCCAATTGAATTTGTAAGTGAATATTTCATTTAGATCACAAAGAACTAGCTAAATAATCTTCAAATAATAAAGGCAATGTAATCTACCCATTATATTTTACCTTATTTATATTTTCACACCAAATGCATATACAAATTTTTATTTCAATATAGTTCAAGTGGGCTATTTTTCTTTAAAAATAATAATTATCACTTCTTGATATCAAGTATTGTTTCAAACCAATTGTATTTTATTTTTTATTCTTCTGTCATATATTATATCCCAACCACAATTTCCCCTCCTACCATTTCTCTTAGGCCCCCATCTCTCACTTCCCCTCTCCTTCAGATCCATTGTTGTTCCATTTCCTTTCAAAAGAAGGAAAAGTCATAGCTTGACATAATTTAACAAGTTACAATAAGACTAGACACAAACCCTCATATCAAGGCTGGACTAAGCAACACAATAGGAAGGAAAGGGACACAATTGTATTATTATTATTAGGATGCATCTCTTATTTACTATCAGTTGTCATTCAGGAATCATTAAAAATGTTAGATTAAGCAGAAGCATGTGTTCTTAAATATAATCAGTCTTTTTATCTCCTTGTACATTGTCTCTTTCTAAAAATAGATTTATTCACAGAATAGCAGTCATTTTGATGGTATAATTTTTCCCAAATTACATTGCTCACTTGTTTGATGTACATAAGCAATTTTAATGTAGAATATAGAGGGCATAGGAGTATTTTACATTGTTGCAGTGTTACATTGTTACATGGTGTTAGTGTGGCTTCAATGTCTGAAGTATCTAACAGTCTAAAATAATCAATATGTTTAGCAAACAAATGAATGGATATAGTTGATAAATAAACACATAAATATTTGTTAAATAAGTGTGATGGAGCTGCTTTTCCTCATACATTTTCTTATTTTGCTTTGGATAAAATCCAGGGTCTTGTTTATGCAAGGCAAATACCCAAATACTTTTCCAATGTAACCTCTGTATAAGTAGCACCACTTCATTCAAAAGAGTAGTTTTAATTGGCAAGTATGTATACTTACGGTATGTAACAATGTTTGGAATACTGACACTTGGTGAAATGGCAAAATCAAGTTAATTCATGCATGTATCACCCACGCGATTATAGTTTTGTGGTGCAAATGCTTTATGTTTATTCTCTAAGCAATGTCAACAAATATAATATGACATAATTTACTATACCCACCATGCTATACTATAAATCTCTTAAACTGATTCTTTCATCCTAGCTGAAATTTTGTGTCATTTCCCCAATATTCCTAAACTTCCTACTTAGAGTCCCTGATAACAATAACTACTATCACTTTAGCTTTTGCCTCAACAAACTTGGAAGTTTTTAGACTCTCCACATAGGTGAGATCACAGAGCACTTGTCTTTCTCTGACTTTACTAATCTAAAACCTGTATTCAGTACTTCTGTTTTAGACTTTAGGCTAGACTTCCACAAACAATGAATAAGTACACAAGAGACACAACAGTGTGAGTCACACATAGCTTTTTCATAGGGTAGGTTAGGGACAGTTGGAAACCCTATAGTATGTTAGAGAATAAATAAGTACTAAGTTTATGCCCTGAGAGCAGTTTTCTTTGAATAATACTTAACAACATGTCAAACAGCTTGCATAGCTTGGTAAATCAAAATATCTGCCAAGATCTGTTTTAAAATCACTTAGGAAGAGTACTTGATTTCTTTCTTTGTTCATTTTCTTAAATGAATACAAATTTGAGAGACTATGTCAAATGTAGTGATCAGAGGTTTGCCAACAGCAGATGAAGGAGGGTCCCATGTTCAAAGAGATTTCCATAGGCTGGACTATTGTGGATAGAAAGAAAAACTATTGCAATAGAATATTCACATGCTTTAAGTAAAACCGATCTTACCTGATCTGCTTAGGGTATCATTCAGCAGCATGCCATGAGCTCACAACGTCTATAGCTCTTTGGTCCTGGCAGAGTTATTTCACACTCTTTATTAAGTTGATGCTCTAAGGCAGAGAGGCAGGCTGTGAAGACATGCCAAAGGTGGTCATTTTTCTTATGGTTTCCTAACTGTGCTAGTCTCCATTGCCTTATTTCTTTTCTCTTCCAAGTCTGAATTGGTTCTTTCTACCAGCAGTTCTTATCCCCTTCTCAAATGTATATAGAACCTAAACCTATATCAGTTTATATGAGCCTGAAATTTATTACGATATCCCTCATTGACTTAGTGAAATTTATTATGAATTTCTTTGTACTTCTCTGTAGTTTTTTTTAATGACAGCTTTTAGCAAAAAAAAAAAATGAAAATGTTTTTGCTCATATCAATTGCAAATATCAAATGGTGTGATATCAAATCAAGGTCATGTCAACCTAATAAAAAAAATACAAGTATTGTAGGAGCTCAGATGTTTCCTGGCATATACCCTAGTCCACCAATGGTGATTTTCTACATTATCATCCCAGAAAACCTTTTAAAAGAACCCAATTATTCTCTGCCCACTGTTTCTTGTTCCTCTTAACCTGCGACAACTTAATCCTTGCCCTAAGTGGTTACTCAACAATTATTTTGTGGGAGGCTGCAAAGATTGCCCAAGGCCCCTCCGCCTGCATGTCTGGCCCTGCTGCTAACCTGGGGTGTTGGGTGAGAGAAGGGCTGAGAGTTGAATCTGCTCTGGGTGACTCAGAAGGTTAGGTAGTTGAAGATGACAAATGTGTGAAACAGTATTTAAGGGGACATATTGAAAGCTGTAACTTTAATCACAAAGAATCATGTAAAGTATACCCGATCCCTGTTGGTAGATCATAGTGGATGAAGGGATTTCCACAGGTCAAAAAACTGTGGGTAAGAAGAGATAAACTCTTCAAGGTTCAGACACTTTAAGCAAAACTGATCTTACTGGAGCAGCTTAGGGTAGCAGTGAATAAAACAGCACAATAAACAGCATCCTTGTACTTTTAAGGTCTAGTAGATTTCTAGAAAGGGTTCAGAAGATGTTCTGTGACTGAACTTCATAGTATCCCTCAATTAGACTCTAACTAAACATTAGCAGATCTCAGACTCTATAATTAGCATTAATACACCATTAACATAACTAGTTCTGAATTGATATACAGGATTTAAATACCTATGACCCTCTCTATACTATTCTGATACTATAAATTTGTGTCTGGGACATAATTATCTGACTCCCCCAAGTTCTATCTCATACTTAAGTACAAGTGCCTATGAGTTCTTCTGTTCATGTCAATACAGTGAGCATCATGGTATTTGCAGTGGGCATTTATTCACTGTGAATATTCACAACAACAGTGAAAATCTATTCCATAAAATGAGAAAGTAGAAGGCAAAGAATCTACCACAGTAACACGATTAAGTAGTAACCAGATTGTCAAGATAAACTTAAAAAAATGCAAGATGTAAACTTCATCTCAGTTTCCCAAGGTGCATTGTATTTCTCTGTGAGCCTGTGTTAAAATGTTTCAATACCACAAGGGATAAAATAATGAATACAGCAGATATTCTCAGTTAGTATTTAACACACACCATTTAAAAAGAACAGGAACAACCCATAGTATTAAACACCACAGAGAAATTGAACAAGTAAAAAAAAATGTAAAAACAGTGATATGACATAATTATGAAAACTTAGTGAAGAGGCAAGGCAGGTACAAATTGATTATAGACTTTAGTCTTATTTGTTGTGACATTTAGGGAATAAAGCTTTAGAAATGAAATGTCAGGGAAATATTCACATGCTATCATAATCCTGTGGTCCTATTTTTATTAGTTTCATTGGAAAATTCTTATATGCTTAAAGTGACTGACTCTACAACTCATTGACAATTTCAAGAAAATTGTCTGAGAACTTGGATGTTCAGAACAAAAGCAGTGTAGCTAAGAAGAGATGCACAGGATGGGATTTTACTCAGTGAGATTGCCCTTGGACTGTGGTGCTGGGATACAGCAGCTAGGAGCATAGTTACAATCTGTGTTTGCTTCCTTACTAGGGAGGCAGGGATGATATATTTATCTATCTGGTGGGAGTGTGATGTAATTAATTAATGATCTAAAAGGACTTTAAGATCCTTGGATGAAAGGTGTTTGGTTGGTGCAGTCTTGTTATGATGGCTTTAATAGTTATTATTACTGAGATATTAAGCATATGACATTCTTTCACTCTACATGTACTATTCTCGATTGTTATTATGGGCCACATCTCACGGACTGAAATTATAGCTATAATATTATAACTGCTTGCTTTTCATTTAGTTTTAAATTTCTTCTTTTTTTTTTTTGAGAATATAACACAACTACTTCATTTTCTTCTTCAGTTTCCGCCCTTTAGACTTTGCCATCTTCTTTGATGCATTTTAAATTCATACCTTCCTTTTACTTAAATTACTTTGACACACATATATGTCTATATTTCTAACTATAAAAATGCATGTTGCTTGTCTGTGTAACGTTACCTATATATATGTTTTTAGGGAGTCTCTGTAAAACAGTAGTATATCCATCCTTTTCCTAAGACCTACATGGGATAGCCAAGAATATAGGTCAGGTTTAATGGGATACCATGCGGGATTTTGGAAAAGGGCTAGCCTGTGGATGTGTTGCGGTTTTTGGAAAAGGAATTAAGAGTTTCAGAGGGCGACATTTAATGGCACTAGAATAGTGTCCTAAACTAATCAAAGATAGTCAGAAGCTTTAAATTCTTGTTGACTTTAAAATCTAGAAATAAGGAAAAGCATAAAGAAATATAAACTGGCACTGAAATAACATATTTCAAATTATAGGATTTCTCAGAGTTTGAAGGGAACCGTCAAGGTTAGATGTTTTAGATTCATTTATCTGCCTTTTATCAAGCATTTCTTTCTCACAAATCAGTATTTTAAAAATAAAACAAACTGAAGAAAAAAATTAATAGAGATTTTAAACCATTTATAAATCAGAGTCAGATTTTACTTTTACCTATAGGTATCGAGTGAGTGGAAATAAAAAGCTATTTTCTCCAACCCATATGAGTCTATTTGTAAAATACAAACAAAATGCAAAAAAAGGAAGTTTTGGAAACAACAAAAATTACTTTCAGCCCTAGTTAGGTAACAAGTATGAGTTTGTAGGAAATAATTCCTTGCTGACAAAAAGTTGGAAAATGTAGCCTAAATGCAAAAGAAAAAAAAAGCAGATACTCTTTGTCATCAATGAGATCTCTATAGTAGGTAAAAGAAAAGATCTCAATAGCTTATTTAAATAAAAAAGCATAATGAGGTCAATGCTTGTTGCATCAGGAAAATGGGTGTGGGAATCTCTGCAATTGAAGTTCTTTGCATGGCTTCGGAAGGACTATACATATTGTATATTTTTATACTTGTTCATTTAGACATCTTTACTTCAAAGGGCATAGTGACAAATTTGAATAAGAAAGCACAAATCTTTGCTTTCATGCAAACTGAGAGGTAGGTCATATAAATACTTTGGAACACTATATTTGGCCACTTTAAAATTATTTTCTATATACAGTCCAACAATTTCATTTGTTTGATGAAGCAATATTTTATCAAAAAATGGTAGCACTTTCAATTTCTAAAACAAATTTTATGTCACCTAAAGGTATGTCTTACTGTTTTCAACAGTCATTAACTTTTTAGTAAATAAACCAGTAAATAAACATATGGATTATTGCACTTTATACATATCCATACCCCATCTTCTGGCCTTGCCCCAACATTCTTCTCCTACTTGTGGCCCTCCATCTCCTCTCCATAGTCCTCTTCTGCTTTTGTGTCATGTGTGTTTAAATATAGGTTTCATGTAATATAGTCTTTTCAAATGTGTTTTTCATTGTGGTAAAAAATGTATATCATAAAGTTTACCATTTAACCAAATTTCAATGTATAATTCAGATGCCTCCAGTGCATTCACACGTTTGTACATTTTTTAATGGCTATCTTTGGGAATTTTTTCATTCTCCTAAGTGAAAACACTACATTAATTAGAAAACATGTTCACATTCTCCTCATACATTCTTTTTAACTTCTATTCTAATACCAGTATCTATGAATATATGGAGCTTGTGCTCACACATGTATGTGTGTGTCTGTGTGTGCATGTCTTTCTGTGTGTGTGTGTGTAAGTGTTTGAGAACCACTATGTGTCAGAGGATAACGTTCAGAAGTCCATTTTCTCCTTTTCGCAAAGTTCCAGGGTTTGATCTTGAGTCTTTCAGCTTTGACAGAATGTACTTTTACTTGTTCAGGAATTTGGGAGCCCACAAATTTGTAATTGCTTAATTTTGAAGTCTTTGAAAATAGTGACTATATTTACATAAAAAATGGTAAGGGGAAATGACTTTCATCAATTTTCTGAGGAAGATATTGAAAATAACAGAACTGAAGCTCAAATGAACTTATAGAGCCTAGGGCAGTAAGCATAGAACCTTCATAACCTCAAGCCAGACAAAGTCCTACTGATAAGAGTGGGAAGCAGAAACAGAATTCCACCCCTACCCAAGACACTAACTGAAACTGTCACCAGCTTGCAAAGAAAAGATTACTTTTCTCCAGGGTAGCCTCATTGAGTGTATTATTCCTACTTCAAGGTAGATCCCACACTCACTAGTTTAATCCCAAATAAATCCAAAAGTATTTTTGTAGAATTGTTGTCATGTAATGCATTATGTTAGGTATTTGTTTTGTCTTAATGGATTTCTACTGGTATACCATGGTTTCCTACCTAGTATAGTTTGTAAGATTTTTTGTTTGGTTGGTTGGTTGGTTTATTTTAGGGGTTTTTTTTGTTGTTTGTTTATTTGTTTGGCCTGTTTTCACCATTTTGTTGTTTTATAAAGAAAGAAAGAGAAAGAAAGAAAATGCCTGGAGTTGGATGGGTGAATAGGATCTGGGAGGAGGTGGGGGAGGGTAAAAGTGAGAGCAGACTTTTCAATTTTCTCAATTACAAAAATAAAAAGTAAAGTGAAAAGAATTATTACATATATGACAGAGTTCCTTCAGCTCACTTTCTCCTGTCTTAAACAGTTCCAGGTCCTCTGCCTAGGGGATGAGATCACCCAGAGTGGCCATACTTCTCACATTAATTAACATATCCACAGACATGAATACAAGTCAACCACAGCTTCTGTGGTGGTTTGAATGAGAATAGTCCCCATAGGCTCATATAGTTGAATATTTGGTGGAAGAGTTTGGAAAGGTTTGGGAGCTATGGTCTTGTTAGTAATGGTATGGCCTTGTTAGGGTAAGTAGTGTATCACTGTGGATAGGCTTTGAGGCTTCAAAAGCCCACATGATTTCTAGTCTTCACATGGACTCCATTAAGAATTTACATGTCTTAACACACACACACACACATACACGCACACACATCAAGAACAATATATATGTACAAATTTTTCTCTGGGTTCCCTGAGGGACAAGCCTGACTGCATAGGGGTTGATATCAAAAGTATCTCCTCTCCAGGAAAAAGACATCGGGATGTGTATGGCCCTCATGCCTCACTGGACAACGACAGGGGGACTGGAGCCATTACAAGGTCCCCTTCAAATACTGGAGGTCAGTCCTCTATCCCCTCCTTCACAAGTTTAGAATTGCCACAGCCCTTCTATACTTAGAGAAGGGAGGAGATGTCAGGGGCAGCCCTGCTTACGCACTGTAGGCCTAAAATCAGCCATAGGTCTAAAATCAGCAATAGGCCTGTCATACATGTACACTAACACCAAGTCTTGGGTCTCATTGGAAAAACATTGAAACAGATGGCTATAAGCTAATGTCAACAGGCAGCTTTTGTGAAAATTTATAAGCCTGAGTAGTCATAGACCTTGTAAATAGGTAGCCTTGGCAGACAGTACCAACGTAGATAAGGACAAGCGAGTCATAGGCAGAGTCATAGTGACTTGTCCCCTGAACCTTCACCTAGCCGATACCCAGTTCTGAAAGATATCTGTATTCCCCCTGAACACCCACACTCCAGTGTCATTCCCTTCCCCACGTCCTGCCTTTCTGTGTTTATACCCCTGTGTGAATTAATTACGATTTGAGAAAAAATAAAAAAATAAAATAAAATTATAAAATAAAAAAAAGACTTCCTTTTTCTAAAGGGAAAGAGTTCATGGTGAAGCCACATATTAGTTAAAATTATCTTATATTTGAGAAGTCCTGATGTTGCAGTTTCATACTTATTTTAGTACCATCCTTATTTATATAATTTCTTCTGAAATCCCAGGACAAGAGAGTGACCTGTGATCTGTGACCACAGCTGTGTCTGTGCTTGTTTTATGTGTAAGGTGCATGAATTGTGTGAGAAGGTTTGTGAGCATTAAGTTCATGAGTATTATTGGTTCACTGACCCTTTCTGAATTCCTCTCTGGCTTTAACTTGATTGCTGACAGTATCCTAAATATGAAACCTAACTCAGTTTCCTCTAAGATGCCATGGTTCCCCACTCTTCAGGTTTCTTTACTTCTGTATATGATGCTGCTCTCTAAACTCAGTAATTTCTAAAAAAAAAAAAAAGAATTTACATGTCTTAACACACACACATACACGCACACACATCAAGAACAATATATATGTATATATATCATACATAATATTTATTATGTATTTATTTATAAAACATATCCAGAGGCAGGCATGCATAATGGTTCATACCTTTAATTCTAGTACTTAAGAGGAACAGACAGGTGCATCTGTATGATTTAAAAGCCAACCTTGTCTACATAGTAATTTCCAGGCTAGCTAAGGCATGTTATGATCTTGTTTCTGCTTCAGGTAAACCAAAACCAAAGATAAAAATAAACATATCAACTAACTGTCAAGAAATACGAGGCTTTTTATAATTCAGCAAATGAAAATGTCAGTGATAGAAGGAGGATATTGAACTTGATTTAAATATTTAAATATTCCAATGCACAAAACCTCTTTATTGAAGGATCCTGCTGTTTTGTTTGTTTGTTCTTCTCCTCGTTCCCCTCCTCTTCCTCCTCCTTCTCCTCCTCCTTTTCTTCTTCATCCTCTTCCTCCTCCTTCTTCTCCTCCTTCTTCTTCTCCTTCTCCTACTCTGCTCCTCCTCCTCCTTTTCCACTCTTTCTATTTTCTAGAAGATGGGTGTTTGGGGGAAATGATGTATTTTAGACCATTCCAGATATCAGCAAAACAGAGGGTGCAGAAGTATGGTCTAAAGGTGGTGATGGTACTGGACTCCCTGACAGCTGTCAACTGTCAAGGAAATGACAGTATCAGAATCAAAGAACCCGCCAATGATCAAGACCAATGATATAACAGCATGTGTGAATATTACTTACACACAAAGCTAAACAAATAAATATATTGAGACTGCTGGAAATTAGCTTCCTCGCTGTAAGAGAAATAGAAAAAATGATTTACAATAAATATTGTAAATATATTTTATTGGAAGTAGAAATAAATTTACATGTATATATTCACACTTGTTTAATAAAATGATGGCTAAATAGTGGGTAGATGTTGTTAGAAACAATAGATAACTAGACTGATTGTAAATATGTGTTATATACAAATGTCTTTATTATATATACACATTCATATTTTCTTACTGTTTGCTTACAATGACAAAAATCACAAAACATGTAAAACGATCACATTTTATGTCTTCATCTTGCTGGCTGTATACAATATTTCATATTATCAAGTCTCCTTGAAGATATTGCAAGTCCCAAAACTGAGGCCTAGAGAACATAATATGGAACGCAGCCTTTTGCCAAAAGTGTAAGAAACCCCCAATAAATGATATAAGCATCAAATAACAGGTACAAAGGAGAATAGGATTGAAGTGAGCAATTGTGAGCCAAACTCAATGTGAAATAATGATTACGGAATGAATTGTAATGATTTATATAAAGAAAGTAATAAATAATTGTAGGAGAAATTAAGTCTAGGCCCTCCAGGTGAGTAGCTTGTGAATGTAGAAAGAATAATAGCAATTGTAAATGCCTTTGGGTCATGACTGCAGTGTTAGAGGGTGACTCAAAGAAGTTGTAAATGGAGAACAAGCAAAGGGAAGAAATATAAACTATAGAGAAACTAAAATATAAATTATAAAATATCAATTCAACCACAGTAGTATATGCTATATGGAGATGCAAAAACATGTAATTGAACTAAATTTCCTGTTTAAGTCATGAAGAATATCCAACTAGATTTAAATAAAGGGTACCCCATGCTCTTCAAAGGGGACACCCCCAAATTCTGAAGCACTAATAAAATAAAAGAAATAAAGATTAAGACCTATAATAGATACATAATAAAACATATGATATCAAGTGTATTTCTAAAATTAGATGAGACAAAGTAAAGTTAACATTTTAATACATAGTGTTAGCAAAAATGATAGTGACTAAAAGATGATAAACACTTCAATTCACCAGAAAGACATAAGAATTCTAATTCTGTGTTGCCTAAAAATATAACCTTGAATTATTTAAAGCAAGAGCTGACAGAAGTATAAGAAGCAATGCTAATCTGCATACCAGGAGATTTGGGCACAGTTTTCACAATATTGATAAATCAGTAGTTAAAAGTTAGTAAAATTCTGAAAGCTTTGCATCAGAAAACTAACAGGGTGAGGAATCCCACTTAAAGACTAAACTATACAAATGTAACATATGTGTAGAGGCCATATACCAGTCCTATGCATGCTCCCTGGTTGGTAGTTCAGTCTCTGTGAGACTCTATGGGCACAGGTCACTTAATTCTGTAGAGTATGTTGCTGTGTCCTTGCCCCTCTGGCTCCTACATCCTTCCTCTCCCTCTCCTACAGGATACCCAAGCTCTTCCTAATACTTGGCTGGGGGCCTCTGCATCTGTCAGTTGTTGGGTAAAACCTCTATGATGGTGATTATGCTAGGCTCCTGTCTGCAAGAATAGCCGAATATCATTAGAAGTGTCAGGAGTATGCTCCCTCTCGTGGCCTGGGTGTATGTCTTTAATCTTAGCAGCTGGAAGGCTAAGGCAGGAGAAGTGAATCTGAGCCCAGTCTGGACAATACAACAAAACCTGAGTTGTTACTTAAGTTCATGCAAAAAAATGAAAAACATAAGTAATAAATATATTTCATAGGGAAAATATTAAAATGGGCAAAGCAGATAAAAATACTCTCAGACTTAGTCATAAAATATATAATAAAAGAGTGGCTGGGTTCTAGCCCGTAACTACTTAACAAATACTTTTAAATGTTATAATATAAGATGCTAGAAAGGATATGAAACAAATGTTGCAGTGTAAGTTCATATAATAATTTGAAAAATAGATTGTTCTGATGCCATAACATTACTGTAAAGACCCTCTCATCACTATAGGGCTAACCCTATGTATATACCTACAGTGCATTGTACTCAGGATGCTGTAAGAAGGTATTGTAGACCTGATCAAGTAAACCACACAAACCTGTTTCTCACTCTTCTAACATCTGGAAAGTCTAAGAACAAGTAATCTGGTAAGAGTGACCATTCTGCATTAAAAGGATAGGGACACTCTGTTGTGTACTGTGTGGGAGTATCCCTGGTCAATGAAAACCTGATGGCCAATAAACTGAGGCAGGATTAGAAAGTAAGACATCCAGCAGGGAGAAAGGAATCTGGGAAATAATCAGACTTGGAGAAAGTCGGATTATGAAACTGAGGAGAAGCAACTAGCCATGTGGCAGACATAGACTAGTATAAACTGGTTTTTAAAATCTACAAGCTAGTGGGAAGAAGTCTAGTTTATGGTCTGGGCACTATTCAATAAATAATAAGTCTACAAATGAGCTGGGACATGAGTAGAAAAACCCTCAGTTACGCTGCCTATAGATGAACTTTTCTCTTTGTTCTTCTGTTGTCTTTTCTTGGTGTATACACACAAAAGCAGAGAAAAGAAAGAAGGGTAAGAGCGGAAAATATTTGAGAGCTATGGAGAGAGGAGAAGGTAAGTGGAGAGGGGGCAGGGAGTTGAAGAGGAAGAGAGAAGGAGGGATCTGAATCTTTCTATTTTGTTTTTACCTTAACTGTGTTCTAAGAAACCTTATTCTAAATACTGGAGGTTTGAATTTTAATGTGTGAATTTGGAGAGATCAATTAAGGTCATTGCACCTAAAGAACATTTTGCTTATGTCTACTATTCTATGTGTTCAAAATTATTTACAACCAGCACAATGGCCTGGTGAAAGCTCAACTCAATTATGATTTAAATATACTAATCAGCATGTAATCACAAAACCTTTCACAATACAGAATCTATATGAGCTTATCCAGGCCAAAGGAGTCATCCTAGGCTTCCCAGAAAAATGCAGTGGTCAAGTGTTTGATTAACATAACAAGGTCCTTGGTTCAATCTTCATTAGCACAAAAGACAAAGCAAAGAATTAACTAAATGAAATAGTGATATTAGCTTTTAAATTCTGAGTTACATTTTTCTACAAGTATAGCTGACACAGTATATTTGATCATTTAAGTCTCTCTTAATGTATATATGCTTCAGATTTATCCAAATTGAATCAAAAGAAAATAAATGTACATTATATGTGCATTCGTCCCTTTTCACTATTCCTTGAGAAGGAAAAGAAAGACGAATACAAAGTTTAAATAAATAAGCTAAGACTAGGAATTCCTGACAATAATTTCAGTAGATTTTGTAAGATAATGAATTACTCCTACGTAAGTAGTAATACAATAAATAGACAAAGAAAAGGCATAGATTTAGATGATCACAATAGCTGTCAAAAAAAAGTTAGACTGTATTTGAATAGGGGACTAGAGAGATTGCTCAGTAGTTATGGGGAAGTCGCCAACTGAGAGACTGTCAACAGTCATATAAGAAATGGTAATGACGTAATGATGCTCTTAAATTTTCTTCTTTAATGGGAGTGTCACTAGAAAGTGCAGATTTTCAAATGTGGACCTAACACTTGAAGTTTTAGAGTTGTCTTTGGAAGGGCTCAGTGGTTAGGAGGCTTGCTGGACAAGCATGGACCCAGACATCGATTCCCCAGAATCAAATAAATGTAGGTTGGGGATGACCTCCCACTTATAACTTGAGAGCTCCAAAATTAAAAACAAGTGATTTCCCACCCCAAAACAAACAAACAAACAAACAAGCAAACAAAACAAAACCCCAAAATCAGCTAGCTCAAGTAGGTATTGTCTTAGGGTGTTTTACTGCTGTGAACAGACACCATAACCAAGCTGGCTTACAGGTTCAGAGATTCAGTTCGTTATCACGAAGGTAGAAGCATGGCAGCATCCACCCAGGCATGGTGCAGGAGGAGCTGAGTGTTCTACATCTTCATCTGAAGATTACTAGAGGACTGACTTGCAGGCAGCTAGAATGAGGATCTTAAAGACCATACCAACAGTGACACACTTCCTCCAACAAGGCCATACCTTCTAATAGTGCCATTCCTTGAACCAAGCATAGTATATTGGAAAGCTCTGGATTGAGCTGAAAGAACCTGGCACAGTGAATGATAAAAGATTCCTGGCATCAACCTCAAGCTTCCACCCACATAAACCTGAATGTGCATAAAGACTCAGATGCATGTATATGTTTACAAATATGCACATATGGGTGGATGCACATCATAAACACAAAAATACATGATGAAAATTATAAAACACAATGGACTTGTCAGGGAAGGAAGAAAGAGATGGAACTAATTATTGACATGAAAATAACGTTTAATGATCCTGCACTGTTATTGAAGTCGTATACTTTTTGTTTACTGCCCCAGTTGGTGGTGTGACCCTGGAAGTACAGGGCCTAAAATTGAATTAGACTAAAGTTTTGTGCAATAGCCAACTTTATTCAGAGCATCAGACAATTTATACTCTAAGGATTAAGAAGAGTCATTTGAGTAAAGTGTATAATCACAAGGACAAGCAGCACATGGCAAATACGTGCTTTTCTATAGAGACTTATGAATACCAACAGCTGAAATAAACACACTCCTACACTCCTGGGAGGAGCACAAGAGCCTCTCCCAAGAATAATTCTGTGCTTTGAAGAAATTGATGTTTCACGATTCCTGTATTGTTTTCTTGGAGATTTCTCACATGACTCCATTCTTGGACTGTGTTCTGACATTTTCATTTCTGTATAATAAATATCTGGTGATTTGTCTTCCCAGCATAACTTCATCCTTCCATTTTAAAAAGCGTTCCCCCTTCTAAAAAATGTTTGAGCCCCAGATGTTAAGACTATCCCTTAAACCTTAGCTGCAAATTCCTCTGCCTGGTTGGCCTTAGATTTGTAGCTTTGAGATTCTAAGACAAGCTGAACTAATCCTAAGGCCCCAATATAATTGTCATTAACATTAGGAGGGAACTGTTTGTCTAAATTACACATAATAATTCATTTAGTCATTATGAGAATGCTCCAGAGAAGATACACCTATTGTCTCTTTTTCTTAGTAAATAAACTGAGGTAGGTAAAGGTAACCCTGATTCATACACACACTGGGTTTTGAACTCCATGTATCTCACATGTCATCTAACACAGACAGTCTTAGCACTTGATATCCCTCTTGTTCAGTTTCTTCATCTGTAAATGTACAAATGTATTCTTCCTGGATTCCCAACTAGAGTATCAAGGAGGCAAAGCCTGGTGTTATTTCTGTTGCTGGAGTTAAAGGAACTGAGTTTGACTTCTGATAGAAACATTAATCTTTCTGTGTGGAATCCAGGCAGAGAAACTGAAGAGACCCTGACAAGTGTGTCTTCTGAGATCAGAGGTGATTTGATGGGGTGTTTGAGTCTCTCGTCTCAGTCACCCTGAGACTAACTGGAGCCCTAACCTTCCATTAAAGTGATGATGTGAGCTTATTCAGGCCCCTTTCTGGATAAACTGGCTTAAATTTTAAAGCTTGCAAGTAGGAGTCATGAGTAATTAAGGATGCCAATCGGCATCGCTGTGGGAGAGTCTTTAGCAATACTCAGCCATCCAGTTAGATAGCAGATTGCTGAGTTAGTACGGGCTGGGGATCCAGCAGACTGCTCTGGCAGCAAGGCAGGGTCACAACTGCTTTACATGAGAGTGACAGATGAGTGAAAAATAAGGGAAGTAAGACAGAAGCCTTTTACAGTTGGTGAAACCCTAGTATAGATGAGTAAAGGTTTTCACCTCCCAAGTTCTACTTTCCAAGTTCCTCTTGCTTTCAATCCTCCCCCTCCCCCTCCCTCTCCTCTCTCTCCTTCTCTCTCTCTCTCTCTTTCTCTCTCTCTCTCTCTCTGTGTGTGTGTCTCCCTCTAACATACTTACACACACATACATACACACACACAGAGAGAGAGAGAGAGAGAGAGAGAGAGAGAGAGAGAGAGAGAGAGA
>NW_021620932.1:2528393-2664108 GCF_004785775.1 Grammomys surdaster
AGAGAGAGAGAGAGAGAGAGAGAGAGAGAGAGAGAGAGAGAGAGAGAAAGGATACTGTTTGGGATGGTAGTTCAGTATTTATACACATAGTACATGTTGGGACTGAAATTTGGGTTCCTTGAACCCAATAAATGCTTGATGGACAGTGTGGCCTGTGGTACCAGTGATCAGAAGTCAGGCATGCTGTATCTCCAGAGAAAGTTGACTGGCCAGACTAGCCACATCAGTGCTCTGGAACGAGCTGAGGAATCCTACCTCAGAGAACAAAGCAGCCATTGACTCCCCAAATCAAATTCAATTCAATTTGTACACAGAAACACACACACTCTCACACACAGGTGCATTCACACACAAGAACATCACAAATACACACACACACACACACACACACACACAGACAAACACACACAAATGTAAAAGAAAAAAAGGATAGTTACTTCTTTATATACGATGAGAATCAAATGAAATAATCTACAAAAAGTTTTTCCAGAGTGTCTGACATATGTATAGTAGCTGTCCTGTAGATAGAACTGAGATATGAACCTGGTGCTGGCTACCATGCAAATGGGGATTTACAGATATTTGAGCTGATAGTTTGGGACAAGTTCAAATTACGTATTAGAAAGTAGCAAGTGTTTCCATCTCTTAGACCTCTATGCCTTCTTGAATATCCCCTGACTTCCAATACAAACAAGACTAGACTATCATAGAGACATTCTTTGGAGACTTAAGTCATAGTCTTAAAAAAAGGACACAAATATGTCCACGGTGAACATATCATGCAAAATAAATATAAACCAAAATAAAATCTGAAACACCACTAAGCATTCTATCATATTTTAAGTTTTTTCTCTGCAAAAAAGCCTAATTATTAAAACAAGAATATATAAACAATTGCCTCAAATCTGACAAGATCTTTCTTACTTGAATTTGAGCTTTGTATTTTTCCAGTGAGTGATGAAGAAACTTCCAGATGGAGAGGTTTAATTTGTGAGATTTTTTTCCCTTGTCTATTCACATTGGCTTTAACTTCCATTTTAAATTACAGACAGAATCCCCAAAATTTCAAATAGCCCCAAGAGATCTGATGAAATAGCTAATCTCTTTCCATGAGCATGCTAACAAAAGCAATTTCTTACCAAGCTATATACTACCCAGTGGGCCTGATAATGAATCTGCATTATGGTAACCTTTGAAAAAGGGAAAGAGAACACCTTTTGGGGGAGCCGTATTTATTAGATGGTATGCATCTCTCAGTGTGTGGATGCTCTTCTGTGTAGATACAGCATTCACTCAGCTATGCCAAGACCTCCTATCTTTCCATTTCTCACAACACCTCTTAATTTAGAAAACCCACCTTATAACACTCCACGATTATAGCCAGTAAATAGCAAACACAAATGTGCTGAACAGCTTTCTCAGTGTTCCATGTTGCTTACTTTGAAAAGGCACTAGATTTACATAGCTGATTTTAGACTTGATCCTGTTACAATTTATAGGATTTAAATTTGTGTTCTGGCATAATTCTGTGATTATTTATTTATTTGTAAACTGTAAGGGAGGGAGGAAACTTGCCTGATGTCACATAGTTGTAAAACAGCAGCATTTCCTGGGAATCTCCTACAGAGGGCACCTTCACCTTATTGCAAACCCATGTGAATGAGAATCTCAGTGGGGAGCAGAGAAAGGACCTGTAAGGCGGCAGCAGCAAATCTGCTTGTTTTCATGAACCAGTTTTCTCTATGGTGTCTTTGTTACCTTATCTTTAATGAAAAAGAGCTGGCAACCCTATGTCCAATCATTGCTAGATACAGGATACTAACACGAGCTTATTATTATGTTCAGCTTGCTTGTGGGTGAACTGGAGACAGCTGTCCATATTGCCTAAGAGGCAACAGATCAATGAAAGAAAAGGGAAGGGCAAGTTTTGAGCTGTTTTTTTCAACAGTGTCCTTTATACAGCTGAGGATATTTTTAAAGCATTGTATTGGAAAACAAAGGCCAATGATAAAATACAGCATTGGCACAACCAGTCTCTGCTGTGTTGTTATGGCTGGTAAGTGATTTTGGACAGAGTCATTTCCATAGGAACAATAAATATGGTTTTTAGACACCAAAAAATACAGTCAGTATAAACTAATTCTAAGGGAGTCGTAACGAAAGGCTCTGAAAAGTAGTGTGCGAGCTTGTGTCCCTATGTAAAGCAGCTTCTTGGTGCTGTTTAGTATCTGATTTTAGATCGCACGGTTGAAATAAGACATTCGTGCTGTGAAAACAGGAGGACCATAGAATAGAAAACATTGCCTTAACATTTATCAGCACAAAGTAAACACTACGTATACCAAGAGAGCTTCAAATGTAGCAGTAATTTGGTGTTGATTCTGGAGTAGTTTTCATTTGTGATGGCTAATCACAACACATAAATCCAATGGGTACAAATAACTTTTAGCATATTGGCTTTAATTGTCCCTGTTTAGGTAGCTTGTTACAAAATACAACAAGTGCTAAGATTTCTTTTTTTAAGGAAACTATTTTGGATAATAAAATCAAAATATTGATGATAGCAATTCTTGGATATTAAGGTACTAAAAAAGAGAAGATCTAGTTTTTCTCTTTATATTTTCAAATGAAATGTTTTCTTTTTTGTATGTTAGATACAACATGTACTACATATTATATTCCAATGAATTACGTATCCAATATCAATTACGTATTGTTAGTTTTATATTTTCAATTAATATTTTGCTTCTGGAACCAACTAAACTTCCTGCTGTTACTATTTAACTATTTGCATATATGTTTGTTCTATACTTGTCATACACAACAAAAATGTGTGAATGCATCTTAGTTACCTTTGAAAATGTATTAAGGAGATGTCTAGAATTTCTTACCAGTAACTGCTGGGAAGTTGGTTTCTTCTTTAGTACTGACTAGCTTCCGCATTCAACAGTTCCCTAATATGAAAACCTAACAGAGAACTCCCTGTTAGCAAAAGGCTGAAGTTTGTCCTAACGTTGGAATTAGACATATTTCAAAATCAGTTAAACTAGCTTCTGGGAGAAAGAGATCCATTTCCTGCTAAGCTAAGTTGGCTGCTTCCCAGGAGAGAGAACCTAGATAGGTCCCAGTCCACCTCCCCAGGAGTCCCTGACACCTTGTTGACATTCTCTGGTGTTCTTTGGCTTCTGGCACTTTGATGCATTCCACAACTCAAGACTTTGAAGACACAAGCCATTCAAGTCCCCCTTACTTCCCTCTAAAGAGAGAGTAAATGAAAAAGCCAAGCAGTTCAGACCATTTAAATGGGGCAGCAGGAGGGCTTACTATTGCTCTGTTAGGAATAGCTGTGAGTGATCACTAAATCATCTACTAGAAAAGTAGAAATGGATCTTCCTTTAAATCAGGATAAAATATTGCAGATAACTTCCCAGGGAAAAGCATATTAGGCGAGAGAAAGACTCCAGGAAAGTTAAGTGTTTACACCATGCACTGCCCCTTTAAGGCCCAGCTCTACAGAGTATAGGTAACTTTTATGGGGCTGGAGAGTGGGCCTTGTTGCTCTATTCTAACCAAATGAAGCCAAAGAAGTCACAGTTTTCAAGAAATACTATGGATTTGACCATCACAAGATCATCAAGATCTCAAAAAATGGTCTTTGGGGGCAGGGGTGATCATTTAACCCCAGGATGCTGGCTTGTATCTCATGAATGTTTACTTCTAAGAAGACACTGGGACCCACGAAAATTTGAAACACACAGAAAATTTATAACACCTATCCACCAAATATATGTGGTCTTTTAGTTTTCCATTATCTTGAACTGTGAAATGAAAAATGAAAACTATTTTACTCCTGCTTCCTCAAAAAGGATCTCTTTGGAAGATGGTTGGGTGGGAGGTGATGATCAGTGATCATTTCCTGTAAAATCAATCCTTAGCTTACAACTCAGCTGCAAGAGATCGTAAGGGGACTCAGCCCTAAAACACTACTTGAAAATTTCTTCTTTCAGAAGATTAAGGGGCCTGCATGAAGAAGGATCTGCTGCACACACAGTGGGAGGTTGCCTGCAGAGCCCTATTTAGAATATGTCACAGATAACCCCTGATGGTGAAGGGTAGGGATCAGTGGACCATTTGTGCTATATGGCATAGTCACTGTGGGGGATAGCAGCACAGTATTTGCAGTCCTCTGATTGGCTAATGTTCTATGATCGTCTCGTGCACAATCTCTATCCTGTTACAACAAGGATACAACAGATACTGCATGAGAAAGAGTGATCAGGAGGAATTGTTTTTATCCTTCGCATCCTCTGCAACCAACATACAGCATGAAAAGCTGAGTATGCTTTGTGCAACAGATTGCTGTGCATGATACAAGGAGTGTAACTTTAAGAGGTTTACAAACTTTTGCATATACCCTTTGTGTGCAAGGGAAAGTGTGGAAGGTAAAGTGGTGCCCACAAAACTACCTGAACTCATCGTCTCCGGGGACAGACCAGAGTGTATCCTTTTGTTTTCAGTCTTGTTGAAGACTACTTAGCATCTTTTCTGACTACTAAGAAAAGATGACTCCACATGATCCCAGGAAAGTTCTTCTCACTGGCCTAGGACTCTACTTTTCAAATCGTAGATATCTAACTTGGTAGTATTTCCAGATTTTTGCTTCAAGAATTCTTCACAAATTAGGTTACAAAAGAACTGGGCACACATATCTAAGCATTTACTTCTGGTGTATCTGGTCTGAATGAATCTATGCACAATATGAAGACTATGAATATCATTTGTATGATTTGGTGGTGAAGGTAACGGGTGAGATCACATAGAAAAGGCTTGTTCTAATTACCCAGGTGATACTTATTGAGCAATATACAAGCATCATACTAGATATTAGCAATGAGTAAAATTGGCTAAGGCCTCCTGAAGAAAAACTTACCAGTAAGTTTGAAAACATAAGACAATCATATTTTTCTGCCAGAATACAAAGTATAAATCATTATAATGTATAGCTATGAAGCAGCAACAATGGGGTTAGTTGGGCTACCCCCTTGGGCAGAGATACTTGCTTCAAAGCCTGGCAACCTAAGTTCAATCCCAAGACCTCATATATGGAGAAAACCAACTGCAAAAAGTCAGCAAAGATTCTGGATATGCTGAATTTTGAACCATTCAGGAAATGATGAGTTGGAGTTAGATGAGAAACATTCATTTTTTGGACGCAAGGATGAACTACAGCTAAAAACTTAAAATGAGTTTGACAAAGAGGAGTCCTCTGGTACACTCAGATCTGTTCTTGAAGTAAGGGGCTTGAGATGTCCATTTCTGCCTCACACTTCTCTCACCCAAGCTGGAGGAGTGAGAAGCTGACCTGAGAAACTAATTCCCGGAGTCTGGCAACGATGTTAGTAGAATGTTTCATTATTATTTGTTCTCGATATTTTTAAAGCAATTCATGTCTAAGTCTACAATGACCAAATGAATTCAGAGAGCCATTGTACCCACCCTTTTTCCATGTCATTGTTTCAAAGTACAGCTTCTGTTTTGACATTTAATATTTGCTGAAGCATAGGACGGAGACACATCACAACAAAATGCCTCCCCCTATAAAACGAGTATTTCCCAGCCCCGTTAAATCAAAAGAAAAATTCTTTCTCCCTTCCCCAGTCCTAGAGCCCTCAGGAGTCTAAATGGTAATGATCAGTTCATTTGAGAAAATGGCGTTTTGGTGCTTCCCTTTACAAGGTCTTAAGTCAGGGAAGGTGTCTCTTTCCCAGGGATCTGGGCCTCATTCTGTTTCCTCACATTACTGAAGCTGACCAGGCATGGATCACTGGGTGAGCACGCAATCTTAAACACTTCTCATGTAAATGACTAGTTCTTTTCGAAGTGCAGTCGCTCACAGGGTAATACACCATTTTACACCTTTGATAGCCAAGTCTCTTCATTCCAAGAGGCTCCACGTCCTCCCTACCCTTTAATCTTCACCATTGTGAAATGAACAGAGAAAATGATGGAGGAGGGTGTTGAGCTTCAGGATCCGGGTTCTAACTTCCCAGGATGTGTCTTGAACAGTTTGGAATTGTAGATTCTCCTGTTTGACTTCTTAAATTCCTGCCTAAGGTGTTTTTGTCTTACGAGCCACCATTAAAATGAACTTATTAAAATAATATGTTCTTATTTAGATAGCGTAAGAAGCAAGTACTAAATATACACTAATATCTGTGAAAAAAACTGACAAACAATTTTGTAGAAATGAAAACAATGTTCACATTTTGTGGTTCAGGACTGTTAGCTAGAAATGCCACACAATGTTCTTACAAAAACCAAGGTATGCCATTGAAAGGTAAGCACTCCCACATTCACTGGATACTAATAATGGCCACATTTCCAAACCAATGACTTTTTTCCCATGAACTCTAATGGCAAGGTGTGTTTTTACTGACAATTCACTTGGATCAGGGCATGCAGTATTGTATTTCATCTTGTGACTCTGTAAACTCTAACTTTCTTTGAAGTTGAGCAGTGTCAATCTGTTTCCCTGTCTGAATAACTCTTACACGAACCTCACTGACCCAAGTAAACTCATTGAAACATACTATTTCCCCATAATTGATGTTCCAAATGAGCGTCCTTTCTTAATAAAATGTTCAGGAAAACAAAGCAGCCTTGCATCCGGCACAAGTTGCATCATAATTAAATTTTATTTTATCCCATTGAGGCATGCTAAATGTTGAACAAAATATAATTTTAAGTAATTTGTTTGTATTCTTATCCGTAGGAGTTGGAAATTAACAGCGTTGCTAGTTTGTGTTCACTGTTAAGCCTGGAGAGCAGAGAGATTGCTTTGCAAACATTACAGTTATTATGTCTGCAGTTGGTACTCTTTGTATAAATTATTGATCAGCCAGCTTATTTTTCTTTCTGCTTAATGGATATTATAGCATAGCCGTTTACAACGCTATAGTTAAGGTTGTGTCAGCACTTCCATTATAATAAACCCTCTGTTACAGGGGTTTATAACTTGTTGTAAAAATTTGCTCTGGGCTGAAACTTGACATACAGTATCAGGCTTGGAGAAGGTAGCAATTGTTTTCTCTTCAACTTAAAAAAAAAATCTCTGTCCAAAAAGTAATAGATCAACAAATAGATTATTCTTTTCTAACAATCCTTCAAAGTTCTGTCTTCAAGCAAAACAATCTTCTGGGCTATTTGTTGGATGATGACCCCTTCTTTAATTTCATAAACAACAAAAAAGAGGAAAACAAAAGGGTAAGTTTATAAAGTAAAACAACAAAAAAGTCAGTTAATCAATAGAAACTTATAGAGTCAAGTAATTTTCTCTTCTTGGGACAAAATTATGCTGCACTGTATGTCTCAATATTTATCACATATTTTCATTATAACAAATAAAATGCTTTCCTTCCAAAATTTTCTTAACTACCTATCTTTTAAGTTACTCACATGCTCTAATACAGAACTTGTTTATTTAAAGAGAAAAGAGGCTAAAAATTACACAACAAATATGAGTAGTTGCAATTAAAGAGCCAATACCTAGTGGAAACAGAGAGATGTAAATATGTCTGTCTGCCCTCACTGTCATCAAGCCCACCATTATTTTCAGGATGATGGCCTGATTTAAGAGGTGAAGGAATTTAATCTGAATTTATATTATTATTGCTGGTGTTCCCTCCTACCCTTCAACTGCTCGATGATATCACTGTGCTTGCTATTTTAAGGATTATTTGTCTGGGCAGCCTTTCATACAACCCCACAGATGGTATGGACTACACTTACCTGGAAGTGGGTACTTATAAAAACATATAACTAATTCATCATGAGGAGTTGACTACCCACTCTGGGAATGATGCCGTTTTAGAGTCTGAAAAAAATTCCACTATGAATTTTTTTCTTCATTATCTATTTTTATCACAACTGTATCTTCCTTCACCTGAGTTTGGATATTTCTTATTTTCTGCCACATAACCAGAAAAGTATCTTCGGACACCTGTGACCTTTATTCTGAATAAGCAGAAAGGGCTTAGGAGGAGTGAGGAAGGAATGGTGGTCTCCCACTGAACCATTTGAAATTGGATCTACATTAATGCAAATAGATGATCACTATGTTCACACAGAAGCTTATGTCCTATCTCTGCCTCTCTCTGTTGTAGAAAAATAACCTGAATGGTATTTAAAACCATTTTAACCAACTGATAAGTTAAGTATCAAAACTAGTACTATAAAGTCACAGTGCTTCAAGTTAGGTATGTTCCTATTCAACTTCCCACTTTTTGTCCTTTGGGTAATTCATCTGCAAACTCTCTGTTCTTCATTAAAGAATGCCACAGCCAGAGAAAAGTCCCATTCTTGATCCTTAAGAAGAGGCAGAGAATTAAATCAGAAAGGGAGCTGAGGAACACAAAAGCCACCAAAATTCAGGCTGAGAGATGAAAACAGGGATGGAAAGGGCTAGAATTGAAAAGTTTGAAGTCTGTACTTGACGTATCTGCTGGGCTGATTGGTGAGGCCCCATGTGTCAAGAAGGCTTGAAAGAGTTACTTGGCATAATTTCTCTATCTTCAATGATTTACTACTGAAATGCAAACATCAATTTTGGACTCTCTCCTGAGAAACATTTAACAAAGTCAGTGAACTACTGGTACCCTGATATCTTTCTAGATTTGCCAAACTCTGATAGCTCTTTAATAAACCTATGACTGAAGTTTATCTTAGTCTTGTTTTTTTTATTTCTATTAAGGAAACAGGTCCATTAGTAAAGACACAGATGTAAAAATGGTCTTCTGTACTTAGCCATTGTGGTGTATTGTAGGACTGTTGAGAAACCTAGTCCATTGTTAAGGCTGTTTGTGGCGGGTGTGCTAATGCACTCTTTGATTGAGTGAATTAGCAGTCATAACAATCTGGCAGTCTGGCCATAGAAGTGTGCTCAAATTGATTTGTGTTATGGCTGGACTGGAAAATCTAGTGTTAGTTGTTTTTTGCCCTGGGGCATTGTTTGTACCAAACTCTACTTTTCATTTAATTTTCCAATACATTTTGAAAGATTGAAATGCTTGTGATCAACATTTGATCCACTTGCATTATTTAAAAAAAAATCTGAAAGTAATTTCAGATTCCAAAAAAACCTTGCTTTCAATTAGGGTAAACATAATTAGAGTGACGTCGTGCTCGGAATGGTAAATCTGCCTTTGAATCTATTAAGCGTGTTTTCTCCTTGTCCTGTCAGTATAAGGAATTTAGTATAGATCTATAGCATGCAGTTGTAATTTCTGACATATATGCTCCTAATGGAGTCTGCGAAAAATTAAAGAATAAAACTATAATGAAGCTTTAGTGTATCTCTTTTCATATACGCCTAAACTGCTTCTGTTTCATTTAGAAATATCATAAAAAACAATATATGCAAAGCTTTTGGAACATCGTGAGATTTTAAAACAGTATATTCATATATACATTGCCCAGTTACTCTATGCTTTCTTATGTTGCTAAAAATAATTAAGTTTCTTTTTCTTTCTTTCTTTCTTTTTATTTTTTTTAAAAGAAAAACACTATACCAGTTGCTATATTGAAAGTCTGAGGCATGAAGACCTGACTTATCCTAGACCTGTCAATATTTGTATCTTTCTTACAATCTTCTTCTTTGCAGTCATTTACCAGAATTATAATGCAACATGAATAAACCTAAAAAATGACTATTGATTACAGAGAAAGCTTTGTGAAATCATTTAGTCAGTTTCCCCACTTGAGAAATCACTGAATGCAACATGCCAATACATAAGAATGGAAGAGATGTAATGCAGTCCTGTGCCTCCCTGAGTTATAAAAAGGGTCAAAAAGAAATCCCCACAGAATGCATCTTTTTATACTCAAATAAAATGATACTTACCAAATCCCAACTACAAGTCCATCTTTTTACACATTTATTCTTCCTTTTTGAAACCACAGGTTGTGGAAGCATGTTTTTATGTGTCCCTATTTGCCACTGAGCCTTTTAACCAAATAGGATGCTCTCATCACACACTAAAGTGCCTGTTGTCATTCAGGTAATCACCCGGACTTTAGCTGCCACAGCTACTTTATATTTTCTCACTGTCTCCTGCAAAGCTTACAGCTCTTCTCAACACTGCGTTTCAGACTGCGCTGAAGTCTGTATCCTGTGCCGATGATTTTTGTTAAGTGATAGATGATGAGACTATTCTTTTTATTAGTTCCCATTCTAACCCGGCTCCTCAAATGGGGAAAGGTGGGGGAGGGGAGGGGAGGGGAGGGGCCAGAAGAGGGCAGAAGGAGGGAAGAAAATACCTTCCCTGAACTGTACAAGCTAAGCTTCAAACGATATCCTAGGAAAGAAATTAAAGACTTCTTAATTAGTGCAGCAATTAAGCTTTCTTGGTAGCATTTTAATCAGCATAGGCCCTATCAAAGGACAAACAGAACGATTTGCAGGTCTTTGAATTTTAAACAGTCTTATTGATTTCAGCACAATACGTCTCCACAAAACATAGGGAGAATTTTCTAATATCAGTTACAGTACTTTGAGTTTTGCTTATACAAATTGAATGAAGGTTAGGAAAGACGAGATGGAGGGAGAGCATCTTAAATAACAAGGGATGTAAAACAATCAACAGGAAGAAAATGCTCTCAATGCTAAAGATTCAATGGAGAATTTGAAATCTTTCTTGAGTTGATCTATGGGCTGTGTTAAACACGGTTTGACTTCTTCATCACAGGAAAGAATTTCTCCAAGAATAGGAGAGAAAAAAGATTAAAAAAAAACCAATATGCTTTTTCAGGGGTTCTCTTTCCGGTATATTTTATGTTGTCACCTTTGACTTTTCTAACCCTATTGTTTGACGGAAGGTGCAAGTGGTGGTTTCTTGCAAAGGGTTAGAAACCTGAGGTGGGGGAGGGGAGGAGTCACATATAAGTAGAGGAGTAGTCTCCTGAGCTTTGCTTCTAACAGAAGCATGTGCTTGGAGCACACACATTTCCCTGCAGAAAATTTGAAGTTGGCTGGAAGCAGGGTGGAATTATGGCTGGCTATGCATCATTGCTTATGCATCTCTTCCTGTTTGTCGCTTCAGAGTGTGGCAGATTTTGGATGAGTGATGGTTTAAGGAAAGATAAGAATGAGAATGGTAAAGTCAGGCTTTGGCCACTTAACTGGCCTTTTCTATTTGTGGTCCCAGGACTTGAAACGCTCCATAATTTACCATTTAAAAGGCACGTTAGGTTTCAGTGAAGTTAGGAATGACATTCACAAATAAATTAGTTGTTTTTTTTTTCTTTTAGAGTTTAACACTTTCTACAGTGTCATATTTCACAAATGCAGTAATTTGGCATTTTAAAAATTGGCAATATTTCTAAAGCATATTTTGATATTTGTGATACACACTGAATCCATGCTTTTAGTTAAGAATAGGTTTGATGAAATTAATAAACCTCACCTCATCATGTTACAACACACTGGGTAACTAGGACAAACAGCTGTGAAAACCTCATCTAACTTTGTAGAAGTTGATATACTTTTATGCAATTTCTTTTTAACTTTGTACACTGTAAGAAGGTCTTCCAATACAAGTATTGTGCCCCCAAAGTTTAGCATAGAAGAGTAATAAGACAATAGTGTCATATTTCACCTTAGAGGATTCCTGTACCTTTAGATACTCAACTTCAAAGAGTTCAATGGATTTAAAAGGATAAAAAGAAAAGTAATAATTTCAATACATAAATGGCAAAAAAAAAAAAAATCCTAAAATTTCCCAAAGCTACGAGCCTGTGATAATAGTTTACTTCTTAAATCTGTCAAATGCTAGCTCCTTCTCTCATCTTGTGAAATCTCCGGACATGTGTAGACAGGTTCAGTGCCTAACTACTCCAGATTCCTAGAGATATAAGCAACAAACACACAGGACCTATGCTCAAATCCTATGTTGGTCAAACATCCCTGAATAAACACCTCTGTGCAACAAGTTAAGGAAGACAAGAGAGCCCGAGTCCTCTCACGCAGCCCCAAAGCTCTACCCCCTTCTTTCTGTCTTTACAAGTCGGCCAGGAGGCTCAGTTTCTATTTTCATTATTTACAAACACATTCTCACTGAGAAACCAAAAATGACGTTCCCAAAACATAGCAGGACTTTCCAAATTGAAAAGGAACCCCATAATTATTGTGTTACTTAAATAACATGCTTTCGACTCTCCTTGGGTACTGAAGGAGGAATGAGAGTTGATTACTGTGCAAGACAGGTGAATTAATTAGAGTTTTGGGTAAGAAACATCAGTGTGTTTTTGTATTCCACTTTCTAATCTTCAAGGACGGCTGATCTCTTTAGAAATTTCTAGATACAGTAGTCATCTCTGACCAGTCTTTGGAAGGTGAAAGGGAAGTTGTTTTAGTCTCCTGTATTTTCAGTCTATTAGGAGATAAGGAATTCTATCAGGAGCACCCATTATTCTTAAGTGACTTTCTTCCCGAAACTTGAAAACTCTCCTGAAATTTTTCTATCTTTATGTAAACATTTTAAAATAGGGGGAAAAACTCCTTCAGATACACAAAATAGTCCACTCTGCTTACATGTGAATTTTCCTAAAAAATAATTGCTCAACATTCATGAGCTGGGGATGTGTTTTCTTTTGTAACTGCTTGCACAAATGCTCCGGTGTGTGTGTGTGTGTGTGTGTTATCTTAAATGCTTGAAGGTGAGCAGGCAGCTGTGACGCTCCTCTTTCAGTCCTCAGGCGTTCGCTTAGAACCTCTTTTTGGGGGTGGGTGGGTGGGTGGTTGGGAGCTAAGAGTCTCTCGGAAGCCACAGAGTAGGTGGCAGGCAATGTAACGGTAGCAGCACGAGAGAGAGGTAAATGACCAGCTCTCTCTGAGCACCACTCTTGGGCCCCGGCTTTTCTAGGGCTTTCCTCCCACCCTTTTCTCTCCATACCCCCTCCCCCGTTTTCTACCCGCCCCACTTTCCTCCGTCTCGCGCTCTTGGAGTCTGTGCTCCGAGTTCCTGGTTGGATAATTTGGGTTAATACTAGTGAGTGAGGTTTTCGCGGCTTCAAAGGGTATTTCAAGTATCCGGAGCTCCTCCCCTCTGCACCGTGTGACAACAACAACTCGTCCAGCCGGCAGCCTGCACTTTCAGCTCATTTTCTCTCTGTCATTCCCCTCTCAATCTTTGATCAATGTACTTGCCAGGGAGAACCCAAGTCCCTCAACCCTCCTCCTTTTCACCTTCATCCTTAACTTTGTGCTAGAGCGAGACCCACACACCACCAACCGACCCTCCCCCCCCCCCCCCCCGCCTTCCCTCCCCCCAGAGCAGCCCGCGATCCCAGCCCCGAGAGAGGACTCGCATTTCGACTTGCGGGACACTTTTGTGCGTTTCTCTCTCGAGCGCCTCTCGCGCTCGCCCCTCCTGCGCTCGCTCTTTCTTACCCTCACCTCCTTTTTTCCTCTTCTCTCCCCTCTCTCCAACTAGGGTTCCTTTCCTAGAGTGCTTGTTGTCTCTGCCCCCCTCGATCCTTGTCCCCCTTTCTCCCCCTTCCCCTCTGGGGGGTGTGTGGCAACTTTTCCCCCTCGCTTCTCCTCCTTCTGTTTCCCCTTATATGTGACCATGGCAGTGCCGGCGGCTTTGATCCCTCCGACCCAGCTGGTCCCCCCTCAACCCCCGATCTCCACTTCTGCTTCCTCCTCTGGCACCACCACCTCCACCTCCTCGGCGACCTCGTCTCCGGCTCCATCCATCGGACCCCCGGCGTCGTCTGGGCCAACTCTTTTCCGGCCGGAGCCCATTGCCTCTTCTGCTTCTTCTTCAGCGGCGGCCACAGTCACCTCTCCTGGTGGCGGCGGCGGCGGCAGCGGAGGCGGCGGTGGCAGCGGCGGCAACGGAGGCGGCGGCGGCGGGAGCAACTGCAACCCCAGCCTGGCGGCCGGGAGCAGCGGCGGCGTTAGCGCTGGCGGCGGCGGCGCCTCCAGCACCCCCATCACCGCGAGCACCGGCAGCAGCAGCAGTAGCAGCAGCAGCAGCAGTAGCAGCAGCAGTAGCAGCAGTAGCAGCAGCAGCAGCAGTAGTAGCAGCAGCTGCGGCCCCCTCCCTGGGAAACCGGTGTACTCAACCCCGTCCCCAGTGGAAAACACCCCCCAGAATAATGAGTGCAAAATGGTGGATCTGAGAGGGGCCAAAGTGGCTTCCTTCACGGTGGAGGGCTGCGAGCTGATTTGCCTGCCCCAGGCTTTCGACCTGTTCCTGAAGCACTTGGTGGGGGGCTTGCACACCGTCTACACCAAGCTGAAGCGGTTGGAGATCACGCCGGTGGTGTGCAATGTGGAACAGGTTCGCATCCTGAGGGGACTGGGGGCCATCCAGCCCGGAGTGAACCGCTGCAAACTCATCTCCAGGAAGGACTTCGAGACCCTCTACAATGACTGCACCAATGCCAGGTAAAGAGCGGAGGGGAACCTCTTGTCGCCCTGGTCCTTTCCCACCCTCCTCCTCGCCCTTCCCCTGCTCCCTTCCCGGCGCCGCCCGCTCAGCGCGTCCGCGAGCTGCGCGCCCTGGCGAGCGCGGCCCTCTCCTGTCGGTCCCCGGGGCTAGTCTCCTTCGCCCAACCTCCTGGACAAGTTCGCACCGCTCGCGGCCTGATCTCTGCCCGCCGGGTCTTCCTGGTGCTCCCCAGGGCATTCGGGCTAGGCTGCTGCGGAGCTTGGGATGCAGAGTGGGAAACGCGAGGAAGGTGCCTTCCCAGGAGTCGCAGCCCCTTGCGGGTCACGCTGGTGACCTGCACCCATTCGGGGCACTACTGCCTGAGTGTGCACTCTTGGGACTTGGGTTCCTCCGGAAGCCTCTGGGCACCTCTGGGATAGGAGGGAGGTCGTGATCCTGACCCCGCAGGGTTCGGAAGCTAGGGGATGCGCTCTGGGATAAGGGGCTCCTCTACTGAGGAGAGGGTGGGCTAGCAGCTGAGAGCCTCGCTGAGAAGTCAGCCGGGGAACAGTACAGGGGCGCTGAGAAGAGCAGGGGTAATCCGAGAGTTCAAGCAAGGAGTTCAGTCCCACATCCCAGAGGGAAGCTTATGTAGGGGAGGGGTTTGTGTGTGCGCGCATGTGAGTGTTTGTGTCTCCTTATCGGTGTGTGTGTGTGTGTGTGTGTGTGTGTGTGTGTGTGTGTAAAGCAAAAAGAAGTACGTTTGCCCCGGGGCAGCAGATGCGAGGGCACAAACACGTTTTGTTCTTTAGTCGATGACCTGGTGCCCCAGACTCTTGGAAGCTGAATTGGGGAGGTGGGAAAGAAAGAAGAGGAGTTCCTCGCCCTCTTTTCAAAGTGGGATTTACCGGTCTTCTTTCTTTCTTCTTTTCTTTCCACTTTCTTTCCTGAGTTTAGTAGCATAGGAAAAGGAGCAGGTGTACATTTTGCCATAGGATGCTAAGGACTTGAATACTTTTCGCCTAGTCTTTCTTTGTAAAGCCTGTGCACCGAGGTGGCCTTGGGACGGTCCCTGACCCAACCAGTTTTATGCTAATGAACGCTCACTGGGGGAGGATCTACCGAGAGGGGGCGGGAGTGGGGCAACTTGTCAGTTTCAGGGGTAGAAATGATCCAGCTGCTGGCAGAGGGAGAAGTTCAGAGGTTCTGAGAGAAAAAGAATAGAGAAAGTTGAAGATTACAAGCAGGCAATTGAGAACTGGGCGAAAAGATTCATATGTATAAAAACTTTGGTACTTTTAAAATAAGCGTAATAGTGAGAGGAGGAAAGCAGGGCCTCTTAGCAGGGCTAAGGGACCTGGGCAGGAGAGATGAGAAGGCAATACTTAAGACCAGAGGAAATGGAGGCCCAAAGCCACCAGCTATTTCTTCTTTGAGACTATTTCCTCTGTAGGGCCTGGGAAGAAAAAGGTTAAGACTGGAACTCCATCCCAACCTAACTGACTTAGCTAGACATTCTTTTCTGTGTTTATTTAATGTTCCTGTCTTGACCTCTTATTTAAGCTATGGTGTGTGTGTGTGTGTGTGTGTGTGTGTGTGTCCTGCTCACGCATATGTACACGCACACATGCTTCTGCTGGATCCGGTGGATGGCCAGATGGCAGTGGGCACGGGTGGGCATGCTGATCGCTAAATGCCTTTTAGTCAGATAACTGTCATTCTTGGTTGTCCAGAAGATAACGTATTTGTCCAAAACCCGTCGTAAAAACTACCAGAAGCAATCGGAACACTGTTGTAGAGTTATGAACAATGCACGGCAAAACTGGAAGTCAGTTCAGACACTTCTGCTGCTGTCACATTGACTTTGCGACAAATTGAGATGCAGCTTTCCTCTTTACTAACGAAATGTCTGCTCTTCTCCCGATATCCATTGTGTTTCTGTTGTTGGATAATCAACAGTCATTTTACATACGTGCAGGCACACACGGGCATGAACACACGCACACACACACACACACACACACACACGCACGCGCACACACACACACACACTCTGTGAGAAACTCCTTACAGTGGCTCTGTGATGTTATGGTACCAAGATTTTAAATGGTTGTTTTAGTCATATAATTGGAGGATAGTCTTAAAGTTTCTTTTTTTTTCAAGTTTTCTTTTTTACTTTCTTTCCTCTGTCTAGTCCCTCTAATCACCATTCTTTAATTCCTCTTTACATTTTTTCCTTCCCAGAGGTTCCCAACAGTTCTGGAGTCTTAAGTCACAAGGTCAAAGATCAGTTTAACCAAGTAGAATTGTTTATCCCTTTAAAAATATCTCATCTGCACCCTAATTATATTTCATTTGGCTTTAATATTTTGTGATTAAATGTTTTGTTATAAAATCCTACTTCAAGCTATTCTTAGGGAAAGTGCTGACTGACTATTACATTTTGATTTTATATATCAACTAAAGAGCCTGCTTAACTTAAATTCATGAAGAATGTGCCAGTTATCCCAAGAAGATGTGAATACATACCTACATAGGTTCTCCAAGCACTGCCATAGGCAAGGAATGAAAAGTTGCATTTGAACTTTCTCTCACCAAAAAATATACAACTTGCATGTCACCACGTTAATAGTTTAGTGGTAATTATAAGGGTTATCTTTTCCTTTATTTTGAAAGCAATAGCAGAAATACTTTGAACTTGAAAGCTGTTTTTTCATTTAAACCTTGTTTGTGCTTTGATGTTAAGATTTCATTCTTATTAATCTAGATTAGAATGATATCTTCCACCCTAGTTTCTTTCATTTCAGGATATTTAGCAGACCAAGGAAAAATCTGTTCATTGTATTACTGAAAAATGTAGAAGAAGTAATAACATTTCTCATATATGATTAGTTATATAGATAAACATTGTGTGCTGTGTATACATTGTGTGCTGTGTAACAGTGTGTGTCTGTGATATCAAATTTTAGTATTCTCAGCTGCTTATAGGATCTATATCTATGAGGACTCAGCGATATTTAAATTTCAGGAAATTTGAAGATGTTAAAAAGTGATGCTAAAGGAAAGAAACATTAATAAACTTTTTGAGAGTGACTCAGGAACAGTAGAAAATCTTAAAGTCGATTTAATTTGCTCGGGGCTATTGAATTAGAATGCTCACTATGAAAATTAGAGTAAATGTTGAAGCCATCTGTCATTACCACTAGGAGAAGAAAAAGGCACTGTCACCTCTAGATAGTAAAGCTAAAAAAATATAGGTCTCTGAACATGAAAAAAAATCTAGGAAAATCTGTTTGAAAGTTGTTAAAAGACAAAGTCTGACCTTGATCAGTTTCCTCCAATTATTATTTTAAAACTAAACATTAGTTGTCTGAACTTGGCTGTTGCAGTGGAGGTCAGTTAATTAACTGCTAACCATTAAATAACAACCACAAAAAAAGTCATTATGTCCATGGTCAAGTCTGCTTGTGTCAGTCAATTGTTTGTTTGTAGATTTGAATTAAAGTTTGATTTTTCTGTGAATTCATGGAATGAAAAGTGAGTCTTGGATTTGTTATCAGAAATGCTTATTTTCTTGATTACTGGAAGAAGGCTATTTTATTTCTGTTTTTTTCTTTTAAGCCAGACTATGACTTGGCCTCTGTGTTGCCTGAGATTTCCAAAGTTTTTAACTTAAACAGACTACCTCATTCATCCTTTTACATGTGCACACATATATTCATAAACAGCATTCTTTTGTCTTTAAAGTAGATGCTATCCATGAGCATAAATTGGAAGATATGCCAAGCCTTTTATGTTTCAGGGTCATAGCTGAATACAGTTTTACTGTAAGAACTGTAGATGCCCCAGGAATTCTTGGCTTTATTTTTCTTGTCAAGGGTTTTTAATAAAGATAGAATGCTGGGGCAGTATTTATTTAACATTTTCCTCGTTGTCTGCTTTGCATTGACATGGGACTTTCAACACAAATCCAGATTCACTCACTTCTGACAGACGATCATGATGCTTGGCACAGAGACATTCAAGAATTGTTTGATGTGAAGAAATTATGCTTTTGAAGTGTTTGTGCTATGGTAGATTAACAATTCCTATAAAACCAAGTGTCTCATTTTATAACATTTCAAACAGAAAGCGACATGATTAGATGACCAAGCCATAAAATAATGGAAGCTAGTTTGGATGTGTAACTTATTCCTTTCTGGTTTACAAATGTTAGAAAATTATAGCTTAATTACTAATACATTAATAAGAGAAGAGAGTATCACCTTGTGATATAGACTATAAGTGTTTGAATTATTTGTTAAGATGCTCCTTGAACTTAGTCTCAAATATTATTATAGTAAAAATGTGCATAGTTATAAATGGTTTTACTTTTAGAAAAAATACATTTAGTAAATGTTATGATGAAATCAATTTAATTTTTATAAATTTTTTGTAGCTTCAAATATTCTCTTCGTGCCCAGTTTCCTTACACATGCCCAGTTTCTTTAGACAAAATTTAATAAATATGATACAGATTTTTAAAAATCACCTCTTTATTAGTCAATGCTTGTTGCTTTTTCTTTTGTTTAATCTACTATATTTCATGGGAGTTACATGTAAATTAGTGAGAAAAATATTAGACACCTCTTTTTCCTCAGTTACTTCCCCTGTCCCCTGGGATGTGACACCCAATATTGATTAAAGTCTTGGCAGGGTTTGAGCATAAATCACTCCTTTCTTTGGCGGTTTACTACATGTGATTCACCAACATACAAAAACATAATATGGTTTATTGTTTCTCATTTGATGTTTGTTTCTGGAACGTAAGTAGCATTTGCCAATTAGCTTAATTTGCCACCAAGTAGTTGTCATTCTAAGAACACAAGGTGATTTGACTATCAATCAGTATTACCTTACCTTCTCAAGGTGTTTTATTCAATTGTTTCCTACAATTGTCTTTGTCAAGCAAGTAAAAATAGTTATTTTAATAGCATTGTATCAGCAACATAGAATACAGATACTGCAGAATGTCCTAGGAAATGAGACTCTTACAGGTTGCACGTTGGCTCCTTTTGAATCTCTGCAGGAAGAAAACAGTTTAAAATGTGCCTTCTAAGTAGGCACAGGTGAGTTTTCTCCTTTTCATTAAATATTTGATTGTAAGTGTCTTTTAGATTCTTTGCTACATCTCGACATTGTCTGAATTGTATTTCTCAAGGTTATCATTTTCAGGCTGGCAACCCAAAAATGTCATAGGGAATTATGTGCTTTGGAAATGGTAGGAAACAAGTTATTAAGAAGTATCTGAGTGTTTAAATGGGGTTCTTTCCAGGTTTCAACATGTTACATTTAAATTGTTATAAAGACTAGAATGAGGCTATCATTGCTAGGCTTGGCTAGTAAGTATCAGTTTCTAATGTGAGGTAGTGGGTTCTAGTTGATCAGTATGAGATATTGTGTATAAGAATCAATGCTTACATAAGAGTTCCAACTAAAATAATCTAGACAAGCTTTCATATTTTTATCCTTTTAGATTACACTAGATACCTCTTTTCTATTGTATTTGTTGCCTTCATTGTTGTTCAAAGTAGGAAATATTGAATTTTTTAAAAAGCACTTAATTGAGCTCAGAGTCTAGTATAGAACTCTCTGTTACTAAACTGATATATTTACCTCAAACCTAGCAAAGCTCTCTGCAGACACAAACCTATATAGCATTAAAAGTCATTTACTTTCCTTCAAAATTTCCTAGAAGTGTTTTAGTCAAAATATTTTTATGACGCAATAGCTGATTTATTTAAAAAGTGTATTTTATTGGCAAACATTTGTTTTTCTTAAAAAAAGCTGCGTTAGATACACAAATGACTGTTAGACTAGTGTGATCAGTCAACAAAATATTGTTTTGGAAACCAGAAATATCCAGATTAAGATAGTTCTAGTTTGTTCTAATAAGCTATCATTGGATTAACATGCTTAAGACACACACACACACACACACACACACACACACACACACTTATTTATTTATTTCAAAGAATTCTGGTGGTCTATGAAGTATCTGTTCATTGCTTCTTAGCTGTAGGCAGTGAATTGTTAACTTTATGCATAGTGTCTGTTTGTAAGCATAAGTCCAACCATATAAGAAAATGAGTCAGTCAGGTTAACACATCAACCTAGTGAAGGACTTGGTTGCCAGGTGCACTGAAATTGTCTTGATATACACTAATGGGTTTCTACATAAGAAAACAACATTCTTAATTTCCCAATTAAGAAATTCATCTTTAGGTTTTTCTAGATTGGATGCTACACTTGTCAATGGATGAAGTTTGTGAAAATTACAATATTTTGGCAATCTGATCACAAATGACTTAATGTTGGTCAAATATTTCAATCTGGAATTCTTTTGTGCTTTTAATCATATGAGATTTGATTGCAGATTGTAAAGTACAACTTTTTAAACTGAAAAACTCACTATGTCATTTAATTGGTCTTAATTATTTTTTGGTAATTTTTAGTAAATCTTTTTGGTAATTTTTTTGTAATGCAGTATTCTAAACTACTCAACATGGCAAGCCATTGATGCCTAGCCAGAAATAAGTTTAAAGAACAATAATAAGTAGATGGAGAATAGGAATCTAAATTCAGAATTCAAAACTGTCATTGTCTAGACAGATTACAATACCTGGAATGCCCCACACCTCTTGAAAGATATTAATTGAAATAAGCCAGGCACAGGAGGACAAATGCTACATTAGTTAATTTATGTATGGAATCTTTAAAAGTTGAAAGTAGAGAAGCATGTTAGATGGGTGGTTACCAAGGACTGAGAGGGATATTGTTCAAGGCTATCTAGTTTTAGCTAGATAAGAAGAGAAAGTTCACGAGAATTTTATTTTCTTATTTTTTTTTTTGTATTTATTTCTGCAGCATGGTTCCTATATACAAACCATCTAAAGTCTGGGAAAGAAACTTGAAAACAGTGTATTTATCTGACTAAAAATTTTATGTACTATTAAAACATGACTTTCACAAAGTGAACATTGAAATATGCAGTAGGATCCAGATTTTATGAGTCACATTGGATGATGCTTTCTTTCCTTAGTAGACATGAGCAAAGTAAATACAAAGAAGGAACAATAAACAATGTTGGATTGTCTTTGGCTTTATATAGTATCAAATGCTTCTACATAGTTAGATTGCTTTTTCCAGCACAATAGTAAAAATAGTCTCGCTCTTTTTAAGGGCTATGAAATTATATATCAAGAATATGGCCGGTTGGCAGGCAAGTACTTAATAGAAACATAGAAACTTCTGGGACAATTACTTCTTAATTCATGTTAAGGTATACTGACCACATATTAACAAAAAGCAATGTTAGTTAATATTAATAGAGAAATATTCACCTCGCATGTAAAATATTTTCTTAAAATCATAAACAATATTCTGAACTTTTACTAGCAACAATTATGAGTCTGTACTAATAGTAGTATTATTACTCTAAAGACATTCCATTGAAGTGCCAATCAAATAAATGACTTGAAGGTGAAACCTTTGAGTTCATTACAGCTTTGATAGAATCGGCTGATACTTTCAACTCCATTCTTATTTCACATCTTAAATCTTTAAACTTTGTTTAACCTTATTCTCAGAAGGGGTATTTCTTGAGGTAGACATGTGTTAACTTGACCTTTGAACTTTAAGAGAATGACTTAAACCACTTTCTTATTCATATTGCCACCCATACATGTTGTATTAGGATAGTTATACTTGCATGTGCAACAGGTGTAAAAATTTTATCAACAGTTTAGTGATATCTATGAGTAATATTTTTATTTTTGCAATTTTTATTCCACTTGATACCAATGTAAGAATGATGTAAGTTATTCTAATGTATTTAGAAGAAAAGCTTTACATATATGCACATGTGCATACTCAATAACTGTTAAATGTACGCCAGGGGACAATGACTTACGTGAGAATTATCTTTAGTTTGCTTGTTGATATCCCATAAAGCATAGAATACATTTTCAAGAAAGATTTACTTTACACAAGGAAATGAAACTTAGTTTTAGAGTAAAAAGTTAGAAATCTGCATTTAAATATTAAAATGTAATTAAAACATATGAGTCTATCACTATTAGAAAAATAGCTAAAATTTGATGAATTTTCTATGTTTATTTTTTAATCATAGCCTACAATGTGATGTCAATTCTCTAATTAGAATGTACCAATGAGAATTATTTGTATGAATAGGTATTATTAGATGCCAAATTCTAGGCATTTCTAAACACCACTAAATGTGCTTGATGTTCTTACTTTAATGTTTTTGTTGCTTTACTTAACTCTTTTTTGAACTTTAGAGGATGCTTATCTTTTAGAATCAGTGGATACGTTATGAGAAAATAATTTCATAACCTGAGGAGAAGTAGTTTCTTTAAAAGCTTTGCCACCAGTGAGCTGCTTAGGAAGAGGTCAATGGGTTAATCTTCATGTCTACATAAGGAGATGTGTATTGCCACTTCTTGCACCAGACTGTAATTGTCTTTGAAAACACTTGGTAAAGATCCAGATAAGTTGAAATCAATCACTTCCTCAATCATGCCATGGCACTTGTCAAGTCGTTACATCAGTGCTAAAAGTGCAAGGATGGGCACAATTTTTTTGCAAGATAGAAAAGTGCTTATATACATGCATTATATATATATATATATATATATATATATATATATATATATATGCATACATCATATATATGTGTGTGTATATGTGTACACACACACACACACACACACACACACACAAAACTTGTCCACTAAACATTTCAACCTCATCTCACGATTCTAGAATTACAAAGGCTACAACCCAAACTTGAATATAGTAGTAAAACTTTATATTCATTTATTTTACAGGAAATTCATCTTTTTATTTTGTAGCACAAAGGGAAATAAATATTTGTAGTCTCACATTTTACATCATCTGGTGTGCAATATGTGAAGAGGGAAAACTTATAAGTAATTAAAGTGGTTTCAAAATACTCTATGGCTGGATATCTCTGATACATTTATTCTTACCAAGAATACTCTGATGAGTGAGAGGGATGGTCAAAGATGATTGTATGCTCATTTTACCACCACCCCTTTTTTTTCTGTCTTTACACCATTGACAGGACATGCAGATTTGAACTTGTAGCCAGGAAGAGAGCTTCCATGCTTCAAATTGCCAAAAGACCCCCAGGGATGGAAACTTGACCTGCTTTTATGAAACCATAGAATTACATTTATACAAGTTACCCCATGGGAAAGCAATGAACTGATCCCAATTCAAGCCTTAATATTGGAGCCTTCTGGGTCAGATTTGATTTGGGGGTGGAGGATGGGGGCGGAACACCTGTTTGGCTACCATATTAGGGAATCTGATATACTTACGAAATTTAAAAATAGCATTAGTATAAAATTGAAGCTACTTAAGTTTACCTGTGTTATTATAGTGTTAGTTAAATAAAATATATCTTTTATATATGCTTCCTAGCTTTAAGGAGCTTGAACTCAAATTTATTTAATTAGAATATGAATACATTTCTTTTATATTTAATTGTTCTCCAGTTCTAACCCAACTTACGTAGTAGGTAAATATTTTTAAAAAAGTTTTCCCTTTTTATAATCTTTGAGGATGTAGATTTTTATATGAGTATGTTTCAGTTAATTTAGTGTCACATTTTATGATTTAATTTTGTTTTGAGTTGGAATGCTCAGTAGAGTTTACAGGGGAACTTATTTTTATCTCCATTAGAAACAACTGAACATGGTCACTGGCCATTGGAGCACACTGAAGCTGCTTGGACTTTAGTTGCCTTTACATTGGAGTGTAGGATGAGTTCAAGCTGGAAATCTAAAGTAACTATTTTGTTCGTAGCTATATATATATGTGTGTGTGTGTGTATGTGTATATGTATATAAAATATGTATTATTGTTTTCCTAGTGTCATGAGTACCCAAACATTTTACTACATATTCAAATATATGATTAATATAAATGATTGGAGGGTTATAATCTCTTTGCTTATGAAAATACACTATTGAATGCCTACAGAGAGATGAAAGAATGTTTATGTTTCAGATAAACATTCTTTTTAACTTATTATTTACTAAAATATATATACTAAAACACAGTTTATAAATGGTATAGCAAAACACAAATGCTTGTACTATTAGAATATTTTAGTAACTTCATCATTAAACTTTAAGTTTGAAGTGAACTTGTGCCTTCTTCAATCTAAAAACAAAAGGAATTCGAAATACTACTTGTTTCTTTCACATTTAATATCAATAAAGCCTCTTAGATGGATTGTTACTGGGTAATTTTCTGTAATGAACCACTTTTTTGAGTTAAGGGATGGAGACATAGAAATTTCTTATACATAATATAAAATATTTATGTAATTATAATAATATAATTCTTATATATAATATTCATTGGCATAACTCATGTTCACTGCAGAGAAATTATTTGTAATGATAAACATGCATTACTTACTTGCTTTTTATTGCTATGTAACCTAAGCTTTTCAGAGGAAGCTCGCAGCTATTCAGCTTCGCCTTGATGCTTACCATTCAAAGAAAGTTGATGAATTAAATCAACGAGAGGGAATTTTTCTGAAATCACCTTAATGTCATATTTACATCTGATTATATATTCTGTCTAGTTTGAAAGTTTTCCGTGGCTAGCTACAGGATTTAAACTGTTATCGAAAGAGGGAGAAAAGATAGATCAGAAGTTTGTTGATGTTAAGAATAATCCATTACTGGAAAAGCAACCTATACTGACTTCTGCTGTGGCAGTCAGTGATGGGAAGTTTCTATGACCTTTTTTTTGTCTTCCCATGGCACCCTGAAACTCTATTTCTAATAATGATTGATGATACCCACACCATGCAATCTGAATAAAAGAGCACATTAAAAACTCTGTAAAAGTATATAGAGAAGGGAAACCTACCTTTTTGGACAATTCTTTAAAACTAGAATAACGCTTATCATTTCCAGGGCTCTATGTGGAATTTAAAATACATATTCTCAGATAACAAACTAAATTTCTTAGTTATAAATACCCTTATAATATGAACTATCCTTTAAATAATCCTATTTCTTTCTGGGAAAAAGTTATATAAAATTGTAAAGGAGATAGGAACACTTTACCATGAATTCTACCTATAGACATATGGCTAACATAAAAAAATGAGAAACTTCTGTGTTTAAACTATTGATGTTTTGTTTGAGTTTTCTTAATTTCAAGTGAGAAAATATCACTTCTTTTTTATTAAGGTATTTTATTCCAGGTATAGGAAACAACATTAGGATGGTATATTTGATCTGGGGTAAATAAACTTTCTAGCTCTTTCTTTTGGGGACAAGGCTGAAGGAAGGCCCACGACAGGAACGCTGTTTGTTTTTCACAAAAGTTGTTTGTGATTTCAGGTACCCCTGGGAAATCTCTTGATCAGATTCACATCTGTTCCTGTCAAAGTGGGTGCTAAGATACCGGTCACCCAGCAACCATGTCCAAGAGGGAATTGGGCCGATAATAACTTCAAAAAGGAATGACAGATGCTAGATTAGGATGAAAGACAAAACGCATGAAAAATGAGCTTGTTAGAATCAAAAATTTGTTCAAGCACCTTTATGCAAATTAAATGAATATTGAATATTTGCATGCAGTAATTTCTACTTTTTTGCTCAATTGTAGAGGAAAGAATAGTGTATTTAAACTCACAAATGCCACTTCTTTCTTTGTCACTAATTAACATACAAAGCAGAATCTCTTTTTAAAAAATCAGATTAGCCACCTGGGTTCTTCTGTCTCTACAGAGAATGTGACGACGATGCTCTCCTTATGACAGTGATACTTTCAAGATGACTTAGCTTATCTATTTTTTCTTCCTGATAAACAGTCTCATGTGAGTTACGATTATTTTAGAAGAATATAAATCCGTTTCTTGAGAAAGCATTTCAGAAGTAACCTTATCCTGTTGTCCTTGAAATTGCTTAATGTACATTAATAAAAGATCACTCAAGATGAGTTCACACCGAAAGCACAGGCTTCTCATTGACTGGTTAAATAACAATTCCTTTAAGTAAAGGAGAGGGGAATGCTGGACAGGAAAGTGAGCAGGAGATCTCTTCACAATTTAAGATGCTCTTTGATACATTACAGTTTCTCTATTGAGCTGTTCACATACTAATCAGAGTTTAGATGGGTCTGATAGGATGCTGTGATTGAGAGTGCCTTCCGAGTCTTGGTTTAGCAATGTCTAATGTGGTCACGTAGAGAAATTGATTTTCTTCAGAAATTAATTAATTTTTCATATCGCCTTAAGCTGCAGTTAAAAAGAGTGCATACTTGTCTGTTTTTTCCAGAAATATTGCCTAATCATATTAATACCATTGCCCCAAGGATGAAAAGATAATTGTACAAATGCATTTGGAAATATGTATCACTGAGTATTTATGATTAAATTATGCAAATGACCCAGCTCTCATCCTTTCCAGACCCAGATTGTCTAATTAGGATTGATATGCTGAATAGATGTTCCAGAATTTGAATACAAGCATGTCCAAGGAGCAGAAAATTGGAAATGACAAGGCTGAAATCCAAAGAAAAGTGTCTTTCCTTTCTACACTTTGTTAATGTGCTGTTAGCAGTTGAGGGCTTTTTTCTCCCTGTGGCTATTTTAAGGTTCGTGTGTACTTATTAGAAACAAATATGGAAAATGAAATGAACTTTAGCAATTGGTATTTTGTTTCTACTTGGCACTTATTTCAAAATAGTTAATGTCTCAGTCATTCAAAGGGACTATTCGTAGTCAGTTGCTTCAGTATAAATCTAGCCTTGAGATAGTTTTATAAAGTGTTCTTTGAATTGGCAATATTTTTGAAAGCTAGTTCTCCAAACTTGAGCAGGACGTGAGTGAAGTATTTTCTAAGGATAAACTTTCTGAAGCCATACTTCATTCATTCATTCATTCATTCATTCATTCATTCATTTATGCATGCATCCATACACTTAATCTTATAGTTGAAGATAACTGTTTAAGAACAGTTCTGATTAAGGATAAAACACAGCACTTTAAATGTAACAGTGTTTGAATTTGAAGCCCTCAGCAGGCTTTCTCCCTCACTGATTACACTCATTCATCTTAGATGGAAGGGTGGTAGTGAGGAGCGAGGACAAGACTGAACTGTCAGGACTCCAGCCTTTGTTAAGCAGCGGGTAGTCAGTGCCTCTGAACTCGCTGGCTCCTGCTCCCCATCTGCAGGATGATGGATTGCAGTGTTTAATACATTTCAGCTTTTGTCTGTCGTAGTGTAGACAGACAGTACTATCAGTGATTTCAATAGTGATTAGGGAACCATTTCAGACGACTCCTATTGGCCAGACAGCTTCCAGGAATGTCTGATGAAACATCCTCATTGACACTCTCACCATGTGAAGTGTGAAGTCTATGTGGAGATTGTACATAGACAGTCTACACTATTGCAGAAGCCCACTGAAAATTCCTGGATGATATTTCATTGCATAATCAAATTATATATGACAATATTGAGACTATTCACACTAAGCAGTCTAAAGTTTAAGGTGAACTTGCATTCCTTATTTTTTTTTTTTTTTTTTTTTTTTTTTTGGTTTTTCGAGACAGGGTTTCTCTGTGTAGCCCTGGCTGTCCTGGAACTCACTCTGTAGACCAGGCTGGCCTCGAACTCAGAAATCCGCCTGCCTCTGCCTCCCAAGTGCTGGGATTAAAGGCGTGCGCCACCAACGCCCCGCTTTGCATTCCTTATTTAATGACAGCATGAACAGAAGCACTACATTCTATAGACTGTGATATCAGTTGTTGTTATGATTATCACTATACACCCATTTATCTAAATCGGATGAGAGAATGCAAGGATTTTGTTAAAGCAATAAGATATGAGCCGGGATGTGCTATTCTAGTATTTGCTGAGTTGTGCATTCTTTGTAGTTCACAACTCCAGAGGGTGAATACATTTCAACAACCAGAAATCCACTCTGAAACTACTCCATGTTCTCCCTTGGGTGTCACATTCTATTTATAGAACTGGTGTTAAGAAAAAAAAAGTATCTAAAAAGAAAAGAAACTAGTCAGTGAAGTTATTCATAACCTAGGAAAAGTTTTATTTTATGAATGGGGCTAAATAAAAACTCAAATTGGTAAATAGTACATCATTTACCAATTATTATATAATATGACCAGTGTAATGTAAATCTCGTGAATATAAACCATGGGGATGTAAATCAGTAAATATTTCTGGGTGTGGATATATGAGTGCGACGATAGTCACAGAGCGCCCAACACAAACGTGTGATCATACAAACACACACTCAGGCACACACACCACACTCCTCCATACCCTGTCACCCCAATCCACTTGCTACTAATGAACACAACAGCCAAACTTTTGACACGCCATTATGGTAATAGCAACAGGTGTCCTTGTATCTCCTGAGTTATGAAATCAGAAGTATATTTTTCAAATTACCACAGTTCTTTTGTCTTGTTCTACATTACTAAAATAATGTTCACCTTAAGATTTGGGCATTGATTCTACGTATTCTAACGGAGTCATTTGTCAGGAGAAATTAAATGTAGTGGCCATACATTATATTTTCATATAGAAATTAACATAACTGGGTTTAAGAAAAATCTAAAATTTTGAAACAAAGCTTTTCTTTAGACTTTAGCATACAGTGAAGTAAAGTACCCCAATGAAGAGGTTGTGTCTCCTGGAAATGTTATGAAGTATGGAATGTTTACCAAGTCAGTGTATAATACACACAACTCAAACATGGCAATAGCACCAGAATGAATGAGAAGGCCAGGAGGAATTGATCAACAATTCAGTCCAAAGTTGAGTGGTTTGTGCTATGTTCAGATTTTACTGTGATTTTCACCTACTAATTATTTCATTATGAGCTTTAAGATTGTAGGTAATAATTAATAAAGACTAGGAGTACCAGGTCTTTCTGGGGAATATGTCATAGCAGTGAGAAAGGAGAATTTATGCTATACAAGATTTGTAGTCTCCTACTGGCAACCTTTTCCCTAAAGGAAACTGAATCTTTCTCTCAATATCTATTGATTGCCTATACCTAATCACCTAGGGGTTAGACTATGTGAAATTTCCCCTACCCACATTTCCAAGTGGATAGCTTCAGGTTCAAGTACCCATGAGCAATGCTAAATGAATTCAGTAGGTTGTAGGTACATATGTGCACACATGTAGGCTGTCAGGCCTGTTATTTATATTGTTAGTCCTGTGTTTAGTTAAACCCCGTAACTACAAAATAATTCAGGTTATTCGTCCTTGGTGGATGAATAGATGAATAAATTTATTGTAGAAATCAAATGCATGCATTTCTCAAGAGGCTAAATGAATATGTGTGCTGTCTGGAGGTGTTACCCAGAGAAGGATAGAACCCTGTTTAATCCACTGCATCCATTTCTAGCTACATTACTATTCACTAGCTCCCATACCTGCATGAAGGTTTTAGTCTTGATACCTCACCATGACTCCATGGTAGATCTATATATTTGGAGAAATGCAAGCCAGGCCAGCAGGTTCAAGTTCTCATTTCTCAGTAGCTTCCTGTAATGATCCCACCTCTAATGAGGTGAATTACTACTGCTTGAAAAAAGGAGAAAAAGGAGTTTTGGCCATCTTAGCTAATAAATCACATTGACTGCCTGGCTGATCAGATCAATTGTGCATAAATCAGTGCCTTAAAGAGTCTTAAAATAAGATTTTACTGGGACCAATCGATCCTCTAGATTGCATAAAGGCATGGTCTCCTGCCCATAACACACTGAACATGAGCCTACAGTCTTGGCACTGCATTTTGCTGTCATTGTTGAAATGAATGTTGTCAGACTACAAGAATGTGGCTTCGAAGTGTAGTTGTCATTGTCATTGTCAATGGGTCTATTTCTGTCCTATTTGTTTCAACTCTTGATAGTTAGGTTATCAAGAAAATTTAATTTTTTTTTTATTTTTAATTTTTTAGTAGTAGAGTTTAAACCTGAACCTCATGCACTCTAAGAAGGTACTCTATTACTGTTCTACCTTGCAGTTACTTCTTTTTCCTTTATATTTGGATCTCACTAGATTGCTAAAACTGGACTTGGACTTGTTTTGTAGCTCAGACAGGCCCTCAGCTTGTGATGTTAGTATTTGGAGTGACAACACACCTGTAACATCAGGCGTTGTTAACAGTAATAGTGGATGTTGTTGCATATGAAAGCAGCTTTCGGAAGCTTTAGCAACGAGAATCATTTTTAGGAATCATTTTTAGAAAATATAGTATACTGTTATGACTATTTCAAAGGAGAATTTCCACCAATTCCCACCAAACTATTTCATTATCACAACAGCTGTATATATGTGACTTATTTATTTGTAGGCACCTTGGATGCTTGAGACAGAGTTGGGACACTTGACTTCATAATTTGCTTATATGAGTTAGGCTGGCTGACCCAAGCCCCACATTCAAATGTACTGTGGAGATAATGGCAATATTTTTGTACTTAACAAAGAAAGTTGTGAAGAGAAGATGTGATGATGGTTGCTTTGAAAATCATATTTTTCAAACTTTATCGCAGATTCCCATCTAAAACATTAAAATTTCTTTACCAGTTTAAATCACAAAGAAAAAATTGTTCTAGTTCTTTCTGCAACATTGCACATTTATTTCTGAGAAAATTCCAAATAAATCAACAAAGTATATGAATTTGAATTTTTATAACCTTATATTATCTATTAAAATTGTGTTAGTGTTTACACTCAAATATATATTCTAAATGATGGATTAAAATTTTAATAAATTGAGGCACAAAAAAAGAAGAAAACAATTTGGCTACAGCACACACATATGAGGAGATTAAGTTCAATACTTCCAGGAAGCTGTCATGAGACTTCTGGTCATGCTGGAATGTTTACACAAGCTGAAATTGGGGACTGCTGAATCTTGGATTTCATTTAAAGTTGTCTATAGCATTCTATAATGACTAAATGTCTAAAATCTTTCTAAGATAAAGACACAGTTTATAATTATTCATTATTAAGGATTCCATAGCCCTGAAACAGGCATTTTTTCTCTCATTTTTTAGTCTGAAAATATTTGATATGGCAAAAAATGTTTCTTCTTTCAAAACACTATTCTGCCTTTGAAAATTCATAGCATCTTTGTTTTATTAGTTATATAATGCACATCATTTTTCTCTACTAGACCGTAAAACTTAGCAGATTGTTGAAATCGCATCTGAAAGGTTTTCTTCTTGACATTTGTCTACAAAAATTATACTGTCTAAAATTTCCCAGAGGAAGGGACACAGGGAAAAGCAGGTATTTGTTGTTTTTGTTGCATTATCCTTGATGTACATAAAACTTGGAAATACAGTTCATAAAATGCAGTTCAAAGTATAGTTGTCATTGTCAACGGGTCTATTTCTATATTCATAAAAGATGAAAAAACAGTTGACTTTCTTACTGAATTTTTGTTTTCATTTTATTGAACAACATTACCACACTCTACTTTATGAGTATTTACCATATTCTAGTCGTAATTTAGGCAACAACAATGAAACTTTGTTATGTGTACAGACACACATAAGATTTTAACTTGAAATTTTAACTTGATTCTGATTGTAATTAATTTTACCTATCATAATAAATTGAACTATAAAAATCATAATTCTTAACTTACTCCAAAATTTTAACTAAATGATCATAATCACACCAAATGTATGCATATGTGTGTGTGTGTGTGTGTTTGTATTCCTGTACGCACATATATAGTTAGATAATTATGTGTTATCATGTTTGTGGTTATTATTAACTAAATATCATAGTGTTTTAGATATGTGCTTTAATAGCTTTAGGAATTACATTTGATCTGAATTTAAAAAATAAAAGCACCAAAGATAATAGCTGTTAATTAAGTTGCTTAGGATTGCACGGACTCTTGAACCTCCCACTCCTGGGGATCTAATGTTATCTTCAGATGTCTGTGTGCACCTAAACTCATGTGTACACACTTCCATTCACACACACATATACATACTTTAAAACATAACTGTAGCATTGTTTTCCTGACTACTTTGTACATTTAGATGGTTGAGGGGGGGAAAGGTAACATGCAGAAATAATTGGATTACTCTTACTTCTTGTGCGTTCCAGAGAGATGCTAGTTCATTGTCTCCTATCTGTTTCATAATTCTGTTTACTTCTTACGTTCAGAACAGAGCACTGTTACTACTGGATATAGAAACTTTTAGGGATTGAAAACCACTCATGTGGGCATAAAATTGGAATTGACATTAATTCTGTTGTAAGTAGAGCCTGTAGATTCAGCCAGTGTCTGGTGGCCTCTATTTTCCTTTATGGGCTGTTCTTCATATTTGTCTCTATCATTTCATGTCAGTCACCATCTGGATCTGCTTTCCATCCTAGTGAGTCAGTACTTTGTTGATGACTTTATTTCATAGTCAAAAAGTCCTTGATAGTCAGGCATCCTTATATTCCATAGGAAGAACAGGTTTGTCATGTTGTTAAAATTTTTTTTCTTTTTGATTTGTGACTTCCTTGATCGAATAAGTTCTTCAATGTTCTCACCCTTAGGAAGTGTGGGAAATCATATTTATTGCATTGGGGTAATTGGGTAGGAAAAATGATGCTATTGCTGCTCCCAGAGATCTCCTTGTAAGGTAAGAAGTTAGCTGTGATTTTTTTTTCATTTACTGTTAGTGTCTTACCAAAGTACTGAGTAATAAGAGAACACCCATGTTTGACAGTCTCTAGCAATTAAAGAAAAACAGTTATTTTTTTTCCACTGAATCAAGAGGAAGTGATTAAGGTAGAGTGTTTTTATATAATATTTATCAATGTGTCATACTGTTATTCAGTTTTATTCCTTTGCATTTTTTGAGGTTCTGTATGTAGCCTGGTTAGTCTCAAACCCAAGGTTCCATTTTATCTTCTTGAGAGTGGTATCAGGAATTACAGGAACTAATATTGAAAAAAATATTCAGCAGTTTAAATAAATTTCAACCTGTTTATCATTGAAGTCCCTGGTATGCATTGGTTGCTTGACTCTTCCATTGCTACTCCTATCTCTGTCTTGTGCTTTGATTGTCCAGGGTTCTGTTCACTATTTACTTATAATTTCATTTTAATCTAGATATACTTGATGTCAGGCAGTTAATTTGTGGAATCCTCAAGAGTGTGTGCCCTAAAATGGTAATTTTAAGCATATCAGGATCACTTAGTTTTAAATTCTATTAGTAGATCCTCATGGGAGCCACAACTTTTTTACTTCTTCCTTGGTAACCATTCATTGCTGACATTCAGGTAAGGGTGCTTCTGTGGAAGGATGCGAAGAAGGAAGCTATTTACATTTCCTGTGGAGGTTTCTGTCTGAATGGACTGTCTCTCCTCTTCTACTAAATTAGATTTTTCACATTTATAACTCCTCTAGGGCAAGTGTCACAATGCTTTGCAAATAGTATGCTTATTTAAATGTATGAAAAGTATAAATCCACCCCCATTTAAACAATAGAAAAAACATGCATATAACTTTACTATAGATACATCTTTCCAAATAATCCTGACAGAATACACAAAATTCTATCGTTTAGCTCAATATGTTGACAGAAACAGTGTTTCCCTACGCCTTGGGATCTACCACATTGGACAGAGCGCTTGTATGTGTCTGATAAGCAGGACACTTTTCTTGAAGAATTGCAATCTCTCCTGCAAAATGACAAATAACTTGAAATTTGATTATTTGGAAGAAATCAAATAGATCCCTAGAAACATCATCATGATACTTTAATCTCAAATAGTATATGACACCAAAGGGAGAGAAAGAAAAAATTTTATAATGTGCTTACTCTAATGTTTAAAAAAGAAAAGTATTTTTCCAGAATATTTGAAAGATTATTAAAAATTAAAATTTGCTTTAAACAAACTCAATCTAACCCACAGAGTCAGTCACCTTGATGGCCATCAAATAGATCTCTGCATTTGACATGACTTTCAGCTCTCTGTCAACTTTACTCTATTGAGAAATAGTTCAATATCCTAAGATTCAATGTTGAGAAATAAATATTTAAGTTTTGCTGGTTTCCCCCTTCTACTGGATACCACATTATCTTTACATATCCCTCCCCAGCCTCAACCCCTGTTGACATTTAAGACAAAATCTAACTATGTTGCTCAGGTTGTCCTCCAAGTCTCAAACCTGTGATCCTCCCATGTCAACCTCTTAAATGTTGGCTCACAGTTATGCTGCTCCATCCCTTGGTTTTATTCTACCTCTACTCAGGATCATGTGTTAATTTCTTTATCCTTCACAGTACCACTGTCCTTTTTAATATTTTTCGGTGGAGTCTTTCCCCTGGAATTTGTACTATTATTTCTGTACATATTTGTTTATCTGCAATGTCATAAGCAGTGATGCTTGTTTAAGTGTGAGAATGATAGTTCCATAAAGAGCACACTCAACGCTGGCAGCTGTAACAAAATTTAATTTTCACCTACATTTCACAGTTTATTCATGGTGCGAAGTGTTTCTGTTCAAGCATCATTCCAGTGGACTAAGAAAAATGGGCATTACTTGTCTCTACCAACAAAGAGGTTAAGCTTTGGAGTTTTGTGGGAGGAAAAAAAAATAAACCACAAATTAGTTCTTCATTTTCTAACAAGTTACTTACTTGTTACAGTTCTATTTTATGCCTCTGAACAGCATGTCTGAAGGATAGATTACTATGCAAATGCTGTGTTGTCTGAGAGTCTGGGAGAATATAGTTTATTACGTAAAAAAATAAAAGCAGTTTTGAAAGAATAGATATAGAAAAAACTACACAAATCTATTAATCAGCACTCATTTAATAAATAGAGATATCTTGACATCTACAGAAAATTTTGGGTTTTAGAAGACATAGCTACTAGATAAAAATAGTCTTTATTTTTCTAAAGTAGATTCTTAAAACAAACAAACAAATTAAAACTTATAGTATATTCGTTACAAGTATGAGTTACATGTGTGTTTGTGTGTGTATTTGTATGTGTGAGTATGTGTGTGTATGTGTGTTTATGAACAATCCCATGGGCTAAGGAAAACATAGAGTCTGAAAATAAAGATACAGTCTAGGATCATCACATGTATGCATGATCTTCCTCAACCTCACATGTGCCCTTTATCTTTTGGAAGACAGAAGAAGTGATAAACACCTCCTTTGGTTCTATAAATCATATTTCCTCTGGAAATACAAATTTAAAGTCTAAAGGATGAAAAAAATAAATTAAAGTACACCTGCTCAGATGCATGGCCATTAGAAGTTACAGCGTTCATTTTATATTCTCTACTACTTTGCATTAGTCTCATTTAATCATGTTTTTTCTGATTTGACTCACTTTTCATTGCGTCTCATTTTACATTTGTAGTACTGGCAAAAGACAGATGTGAATTAACAAGTTGAAAAACTTTCAAACTAAAACCAAAAATAAACCACCAATAATCTGCAAATATGTGGTATGATAGAAGAGCAAGATGAAATAAAACTTTATTACAGGGATCTAGATTGGTTAGGTTGGAGATTAGAATATATCTTTTTATCAAGTTTTTGCTATCAGGCTGCACATACAAGTCTTTGCCATCTTGGGAACAGACCTATATGGCACAGTTAATGAATTTAAAATGTATATTGTGATAACTATAAATCCTCTTCTCTTGGTGTACTTTTAATTGGAGAAAAGTCACAATTGTATTTAGGTTTTGGATGTATAACACTGTGAATGTGTGTGAGTTGAAGTGGACACATTTTAAAGCAGAGATTATCATATTACTCCAAACTTAAGTGAATGAGGGTTTTATGTAAACCAGTTGTACAAGAATGGAAAGATGAAAGCAGACAAAAGTTGCTTTAAATCATAGGAGACTACGTGAATGAGCAGCTTAAGGAAAGAGTTAGAATAGATGAGCTTTACCCTCGAGTTTTAGGTGAGCAGTAGGGACTTTGGTGAGACCATTGAAACTCTGAGGGGTTAGTTATGGCCACAGAATAATGAATGCAGCTTTGGGGATAACTACAAAATTATCTATAACTCACCAAAAATATCAGCTTCAATATTCCTTTGTACTGATATTTTCCCCATCTTCTGGTTTCAGATAACAATATGAAAACCTCATGTACTAAATAAAACACATTGATTAATCTAATTCCTTGATAAAGCCCACAATCATATAAATATTGAAACCCAAAGTCTATCTGTAATAGTAAAAATTCAATCACCTCTGAAAAAGAGCTTTGCTTGAATTGACTCACTGTAAAGGGAAGTGGTTTATTTGTCTTATTACCTTGCTTATTCCAGTGCATGAAGTCATAGCCAACTTGCTAACCTCTTTATGAGGAAGCAAAGATGTGAAAGAAGGAACTGGCACTTCAGAGTTCCTTCCTTTGGGCATGCTTTCAGTGACCTAGCTGTCTACCTTTAGATCCCAACTTCAATGGATCCTGACTCCCTCTTCCAAAACAGTGTCACTCTTGGGACCTAACTGTTAAGACATCTTCCCAAATACTAGCAACATGTCTACCTGAGTTGTACTTTGTTTTTGTTTCTGTTGTCCATTAAGTAATTCAATGGAATGTTGACAGTATTCAGCAGGTTAAGCCATTGTAGTTCATTGTAATTAAAAACATCTTAGGCTTCTTCTGATTTGGCCATTCTGCCCTCCATCCTTGTTTCCTTAGCTTATTTATGAGAGAATACAGTCTTTATTTTCACCAATATCTAAGTTGTCTGTACTTTCTCCCTACCCCAGGGGAGCCTGAGATCTAGATTTAATAGTAATTACACTAATTTCCGGTCCAACTTTTGATCACATTTTGAATTTTTCATTTAGTCAACTTATAAGTGAATCTTTAATATTTTTAACATGTTTAAATGTTAAGGTACCTTTGGATATTGCTAAAATTGTATAATCTAATAGTCATGTCACACTAGACTTCCTGACAGACACTCAAAAGTACAAATGTTTTTGCTCATTACTGTATATACAGTATAATGTGATTCAATGTATATGGATGCAATAATTAAAATGAAACAATGCATTTGGTAAATATTGATACCTAGATATTAATATATGTTTATTTGAATCTTAATCTTTCTCATTTAAAATTATTATTTTCTATTACTACAACAAGGAGAAGCTATTGGATTGTGCATGTGTACAAAATAACAAAAGCTATATTTTACCTACATAATTCATATTCATCATGCATCTAATATGTGATGGCTATTTCTTCTATATATCTTGGATATTCTAGTAAGTATCTCACACAAAATTCAGCATTCATAGGCAATATTTTAGCACTCATAGGTATGGAAGGAATGACAATAACTCCATTAATAAATGAGAGAAGTATATGGACTTAAGCTGGCATAATAGAATAGAACTTGGTAATAGGCCCTTTCTAGATAATACCTATAGTGAAAAGTATGAGATAATTTTTACGTAGAGAAGAATTTGAGAAGACAAACTACCCTTTTTGGAGGGAGTCCAGAAGAACAAAAATTTTAACCTTGTATTAGTTTTCATTTTAATAACAATTACAGTATTTCTTATGAGTGACAGTGATTCTAAAATTGATTCTAAAAGCCCATGTTAATCCAATCTTTTGTACAGCACACTTTCTTCCTTTTACCTCTTTGAGTTCATTTGCTCAGTTTCTTGCTTTTTCACATATCCCAGTAAACAAGGCTTTATTTCTCTTGGCAGACTCTAGATAACTTATTCATGAAGCATACGGGGTGATTTCTTCCTTTAATAGACTAGTAGTTACTGTTTTCAAACAACTTCCTTCAATCTATTTTGGTTTTATTTTGAAGACATGAGCAAACATGCTCAAAGTTTTTGCCAGTTTTCCTCAGTACACATGGTGAAGGAATAATGAATTTTGGTAGGGAGTCGGGAAGAAATGGGGAAAATGTTGGCAAGCATTTGTCTCCTTTTGTTTGCCAAATTCCTGGGCTGGTCCTTAAATCTGAATTCTTTTCCACACTGTGTATGGATAGCCATTGACAGGCAGGAAAGAGTGTAGGAGGAAATCAGTGGTTTTTACTGGAGAAGAAACACACAGTACCTGAGTTTTCATTTTCTGACACATATACTGATATCTAGTTTCCCTAAAGTCTATTGGTCCTTTGATTCTAAACATGTGAGTATATGCAATGTTTCATGGTTATTAAAAGCACATTATCCCTGCTATCACTATCAGAGACAAAAAAATGCTGAAACATGAAAAACCAAATTAGTTTTCGTAGAGCATGAAAAAACTCCCTTGTCATAGAAATGCTAAGATAGATACAGCTTTTTACAAAATGAGAGAAAGGGTCAACCATGGGCTGGGGCAGAGGGTGGGAACTGGGAATAAAGGCAGTAAAGTGTGGAATTTCTCAAGTGCTGACTTCATTCTTGGGACTACTTTGTTTTATATAGATCGTGATTCTACAAACGATGTCCCATAATAGCAGTTCAGAGATGCTCTGGGGCGCAATAGCTCTAGATACTAGAGATTAGGTAGATATTCTGGGTCTTTGAGGCTGGTCTATTTCACAGGCTTGTTATATGAGAACCTCTGCCTTATCCATTTTGCCTCTAATCACGTTTTTCATTTCTTGTGTGTGCTTCACTCATAACCCTGTTTTTATGTCATAACAGTTGCTGTATCAGCACCCTTCTCTTTCCAGTACTCAATTTTAAACAGCCTCATTATGAAGAATATAGCACTTAAAAACATGGCACAAATGTGTATTACTGCAGCACAAGATAAAAGAAATTATTGAGAAATGCACATAGTGCTGAAGTAACTTTATCCTAAGGGACATTTCACTATTTTAATTGATTTTTTTCCATTCCATTTTATTAAGAGTTCTTGGAGAAGGAAAATGGCAAGTTACCTCCTGGAAATAAGGGAACACTTGACTTAATTGTGATGCTACTGGTGAGTTTGTCCTGCCACCATAGTAAAGTTAATCACATCTTAAAACAGTTTATAGTGAAAAACAAAAACAATCAGAAACATTTAGTTCTAACTTTGCTAAAAAATCAATTTGATTTTTCAAATACTCTTTACTAATAAGAATAAACACAATGCTTTCTTATTTACGGGAGCCTTTCAAAAAGAAATGCAGAGATCACAACTTAGTGTGTTAGATACATTTACTATGAAGTTATGTTCTTGTTCTAGCTTCACAAACCCATTCCTCCATTAAAGACTGTAGTCCTGTTATGTCTTTAGTTGAAGGCTCCCTCTGCCCAAGTCAGAAAAATTTAGTTCGTTAAATTGTCATAAACTGAAAGACCTAAAGGTTTGTAAAGCCCAGATTTTATAGCTCAGCCAAAGAACTGAAGGGTACTATGAGCTGTGATTGTTAAGTTTAACTATCCTCACTTTCATCTAATCCACAGATATTAAAAAAAAATAGATATATTACCAACTGGGTTTGCAAACCTCAATGCTAATTTTGTCAGTGCTGTTTTCTATAACTCCAATTATATTCCATGTTCCTGTGCATGAGTTGGATTCATGATATTATCGAATAAAACTCAGGTTATAGTTTCTTCTCAGAAAGTAAACTTTGGGCCTTTGTTTTCTAAACACTGAAAGATAAAGTAATGTCTCTAAAACTTGGAGAGTATAACGCACCTCTCTAAATAATTCAACCCTGTGTCTAGTTGAAAGTGACCCCTGTCTAGGGACCACTCAGCAAGTCTGGGATGCAGACGCCACTAAGGGCCAGCCTTCCCAATATTCCTGACCCAGGTATTACAGATGGATCTGCTGCTCTAAGTTGATTATCATCCCTGTTTTCTTTTTCTTAAAAATAAATATTTTCCTTTCTTGTAGCTCTCAAACCCCTTTTCCGCATAGATCTAAGAACATTCTGAAGGGGATAGGGACAATGTTTTGTGTTATTTCAACAGCCACATGGACTTTTTGTTTTTTAAAGAAAAAGAAAGGAAGATAGAAAGAGGAAAGGAAGGAAGGAAGGAAGGAAGGAAGGAAGGAAGGAAGGAAGGAAGAAAGGAAGGAAGAAAGGAAGGAAGGAAGGAAGAAAGGAAGGAAGGAAGAAAGGAAGGAAGTCAGGTTTCCTTAATTGACTTCTTGCTCTGAGGAAAGAGGGGAAACACTTTTTGCCTTTTTAGAATCAGCAATATATATATTAGCATCAACAGAAAATGTTTCAGTGTTTGCTCACCGAACTTAACAAAATACTATTGAAAGGAGAGTAAACAAAATGATAGAAGTGATTCCACCAACCATAACGGATGGAATACTCTGTGCTCTCAACAGTTTTACGTTTCCAGTAGTAGGAGGTATCTTAGTTTGAGACCTTATCTATTTATTCTATTATAACAAGAAAAAAAATGATCTAATGTTAACTCTGTGGTCAACTTGAGTTTTAAGGATCATTTTCTCTTTGTTAAAACCAAATATACTTTACACATTTACATAATTTTTGGCAAAAGTATTTATTGAATTTTTTTACATAAAATTTGTATGTTGACATCTCACATATTCTCTATTTATGTTCATGAAACAGTTAAAGCTTATTTTCTATGTTTGTGTGGGTCCCAGGCATTTCAACTAATACTTTAGACAATACTTAACATGTTCGAGTCAAATTATTCTGTTATTTGTAACAAAAATATTCCCATTTAAGAACAAATTGTTGACTATTCTTTGTATTCAAAAATAGTGCTAATCATATAAAGAAAATAAATATCATTTTATTTTTTATTTTTTTTAAATATCATTTTATTAATAAGAGGCCCACTTCATCTATTCCTATTTAGTTGTCTTCTCTTTGTCAGGATGTAGACTGAGAAATTGTAGAGAGATCCTTTACTGTCTAAACACCCAGCACACAAATGCTTCTCAATAGAAATAACACACGAAATGTGTTCAAAGACAATACATAGCCTGAGAAATTCTTGTGTGCTGACAGCTCTCCAACAGTGTTATCACAGCAGGGAGACATCAGTTGAAGAAACAGATAGTGACCTCAAAAAATGTCTGGTCAGCGGTGTGGACAGGGTTTCACAAGATTATAAATCACCCCAGGGTCGCTCTGTTCCCACCATAAAGAGAGCATGGTCATTTTATTGTAATCTAATAAGAGAGCAAAGGACAGCTCCAGTGTGTGTTTGAAAAAAAAAATCTTGATTACAGTTTCAAAACTATACAGTTTCTCTGCTATTGAAGTGTAGATTATAGGGGTTAAGGCCCTGTTAGGATTGGATTACCTTTTATAGCAGAATGTTATCCCCTGGTTCATGAATCAGAAAGTACTTAAATTAAACTGAACATTTGGGAGCAATCTCAGGATCTGGCTTGGTGGTAGAAAATTAATCATTATTTGGTGGTAGATTATTAAACTGTTCATATGAAGGGGGTCTCTTACAGAATCAGAAAATTAACTCTGTGTCAGGTATACATCAACAATGTGGGGTACTCTCTATGTAACATGTTATGTTAGGGTTGGTTTCAGTGGGAGTGATTCAGTGATAGAAAACACACATTTATATAAAGAGCATGTTAAAGGTAATAATGACTCTGCATTGAGTAACTGCCAGAGTTTTAAGTTTTATGGATCTTGAATAATTTTCACAATATATCTTAGATTTTTCTGTGCATTTATTTTCTATAATAGTATTAAAATAAAACACATAGTTACTGAAAATTTTAGATTCAATGTCAAGAAAGCTAACAAAAAATGTCATCTTAAGAATCCTAAGGAAGCCGAAAATTTCTCTAAATTAGACTGAGCATTGAAGAAATAGTATTGAAATCTTGAAGGAAAGCCCGATTTGATGCTGTCCTAAAGCTCTCTTCCTCTTGATTTGACCTTAGAGCCTCCTGTGTGGAGGGCAAGGAATGTTTTAAACTTAACCCCTCACTTTATCACTCAAAATTAAGCTTCTTCAACACTACTTGATATCGGCATATTTATGGAACCATAATTTGCAGTTTTTAGCCCTGAAATGGCTTTCATTCCTCAAGTTAGCACCTTTCCCTTGTCAGGTTGTTTCTGGGGAACTGAGCTGACACCCAGCGATAAGTACTATCAGTCTTAAGCTCTCAACTGAACTCTGATTGTTAAGAAGCAGTCATTAGTAGAGAGAGACAGAGAAATGTAATATTGTTAAGGTATACTTTATGCTATTTTTCCAGATCCAAAAGTAAATAGGTTAAAATTTACAGTTTTTTCCTCCATACTAGGCCTGAACGGAGCTTTGCAGGCTATTTGTCTGGTTTCTCTTCTGTTTCCCTTAAGGAGTTGCACATCCCATGGTCTTTCTCACTCTTGTTCACTTTCCTGAGCAGAGATGAACGTGAAGGGAATTCTGTCTCCCGGAGGATATTAGACTGGTCGGTTAAACATAGTGGGTCTTTAATTCATCTCAGTTTATTTTCCACCTGTCAGTTTCTCTTTGTTCCTTCTTCTTTTTATATGCCTAAGTAGGGGTTTAGGCTGGTTTCCCTGTGTCTCTTTGCCATTTGCTTTCTCTAGGGCTGCTCAAGGAGCTACTGCATGAACTGGAAACTGGATATGCAGGCGAGGTCAATGCTGTTGTGTGTTTAAGCTGGAGATGGAGCACATTACTTTATTTTTATGATATTGTATTGGCTGAAATAACACATGCACTGAAGGCCAATATAACATCAAGCAAAGAATAACCAAGTCAAGGATACCATGTTTTCCTTTACAATAGCTCATGGTATCTTCATTCCACCTTGCACAGGTAGCTGTGAGCATATTGCCAATAGAAGTATGATGTTTTCAAACAGTTAACAAATATATTTTAAAAAACATATATTTGATTCCAACCTTTCAGACCAGTTCTCACTCTTCCAAGGCTATAATATATTTATTTGCTATGGAAATAAAATATATGTAAATATCTTTACCTAAAATATCTGGTTATTTAAGAAGGGCAATCTATTTTGATTTCCTAAGAGTAAAAGGCAGAACAACTCCTCTCCTAAGCTCCCCCTTCTCCAGGTAAAGAGTAACCCTCAATCCATAGCAACACACATGTAACACTGACAATCCCCCTGCAGTGAGGAGTTGCCTATAGCCATCTGTTTTACATATATACCTTCTTGCAATCTTTATTACTAGATGCTCTCAGATAGAAAGTAGATAAGTGCAAATGCCAACACATATTTTTGTTAGTGACACTGAATAGCCTGGCTAAGGTAGAAAAACAAATGTGCTTATTGTGATTTATCACTTCTGACACCAGCATGTACCATACTGCTCTCTGGGAAGCAAAATGGTTGCTCCTGAGGAGAGTGATGTAAACACTACTTTGATTATTTGAAACAAACCATTAGGCTTTGATGAAAAACTATCACCACAGTGAATCCTGCACAGGTGGAAGAGGCTTGCAAATAATGGATAATCAAACTAAAATGTCTTGTTTAGGATTCAAAGATGTCAAAGCTGAGTATTTAGAAAAAAACTAAACACATGAAATAATTGATTTTTTTTTGGATTTGTAAATCAGATTTTTAACATTAGTGGGGACTTAGCTACACTACTCTTCCCTTCTTCTATAAACAATTCATTTAAATGAAAGAAAAATTCCTCTGTGAAATAGGTTTTAAAATTCAGATCATTTTATTATACCTTCCAAAAGTAAGTTACTGAATATAATTTTATTTATTTTCTCATAAGACTATGATGTATTTTACTTAAGCACACATATACTACTTAATTATAAATTATATTTTCCTTTCTCTTCTGTGATTTATCGATGCAGATTATGTTTGACTTTATCAGCCTCCCAACTATTCAAATTACCTCACTATGTAAAAATTTTCTTAAACATGTGTAAGTTAACATATTTAAGGACCCAATGCAGGTCGTTTTCTAGCTATCATAGGTTAATGTATTCTGAATGCCAGATTAGACAATTCTGTTTAACATTGTAAATAAACTGGTCTTTAGAGGACAGTATTTAAATAACTTTATATGGGAGGTGATTTAGTCAGGATTTGTACTACTGCACAAAACATCATAACCACAAAGCAAGTTGAGGAAGAAAGGCTTTATTCAGCTTACACTTCCACATTGCTGTTTATCATCAAAGAAAGTCAGGACAGGGACTCATACAGGGCAGGAACTTGGAGGAAGAAGCTGATGCAGAGGCCATGGAGGGGTGCTGCCTACTGAATTGTTTACCCTGGCTTGCTCAGCTTGCCTTTTATAGAATCCACAGACCACCAGCCCAGGAATGGCACCACTCATAAAAGGGCTGGGCCTTCCACCCTTGATCGCTAACTGAGAAAACGCTTTACAGCTGAATGTCATGGAGGCATTTCCTCAAGGGAGGCTCCTTTTTCTGTGATAACTCTAGCTTGTGTCAAGTTGACACAGAAAATCCAGTAAAGGAGGGTAGCGCCAGAAGGAACACTGGAAAGAGGACAATAGTCACAAGAGTGGCAGTAGTAACTTTCATGAATAGGAAATACTGAGATACTTGGAGCCCCAGGGATTGGGAGGGTACCTTGGAGACTGGGTGGGGTGGGGAGGAGGTATGGAATGTGGAACAGTCGGAGGTTAGACCAGGGAGGGGGAATTATAAAGTCTGGATTGTAAAAAAATATTAAATAATGATGATGATGATGGTGATGATAAATGAAATACTGATGTGAACCTAGACCATAGTTATTAGGGACCACACAGCCCAAGACAGGAAGAGGAAGAGACAGATCCTCAGGATGAGTTGTATCAAGAGGAAATTGATGGAACTTGAAAGATAGACAGCAAGAGGGGTATATTCGAGGATTTGGAGGGAGGAAAGGGAAAAGTCATAATATTAAAATTTTAAAATACAAGAAATAATTGGGAAATTAGTGGCTAAAGAGGCACAGCATACCTCTTGAATCTTCCCTAAGGCAGTTAACACACCCGTGAAAAAAACAGTCCAACATATTAAAGCAACTTGTTTTGTAGATAGTTTTAAAGCTACAACGTACAGCTCACAGTTTAAAAAAGCTGAAGATTTCGGTGTTTACATGCTTTCTTTCTTACTTAGACCACGTTAAATTTGGATGTAGTCGCTGTACATATAATGCTTAATTTCCCCATAAGGAAATGTCAGTTTCTCACGGGCTAAAAACTTGATCTTCCCATTGCCTGCTGCCTTCCTGTCAGCCTGAGATTCAGCTTAGGACTTTTGAACTACCACGGTTTTGCCATCCTCAGGGCTAGAATCTTCCTCAGAAGTGTTTAGTTGGGAAGACAAAGCAGAGCAAGTGATATCAGCGTGTGGTTTTATTTTTAGTGCTTCCCCCATGATGCCTACTGTACCTGCTCAGTATGTAGAGGAAAGGTGGCCTGTGTTAGGTGCTGAAGATGACAGCTAGTTGTGTATGTGTTGACAGACCATGCTAATTCACTTACCTAGGTTGCAGAACCTCCAAACAGTTAAACATACGCAATCTCAAGTATTGTGAAATACAGATACTATTACGTGAATGCTGATTTAATGAAACTAATACTACTATTCTTTGAAAATTGCTCTGATACAAGGCAATTGCTCTAAATTTCAGCTGCCTGCTTTTATCCTAACCAACAGAAAAAATTTCCTTGAGAAATAATTTTCTATTTAATCTATGCCTTATATTGGGAAACTGCAATAAATTGCATATTTGTGACTTTTTCCCTGTTTTTTTCTCTCACTACTTCAATTGGTAGGCACAGTCTGAGGTTTTATTATCAGTGACATACATTAAATTATCAATGAAGAAAGGGCACTTTCCCATTGAAGGTGACTCCAATGTTTTTACAAACTTAATAAGGAGTGTTCTGTCAACGACCTTATTCTTTTATGGTACGTTGACAGTCTTTTGATGTGGTTCTCTCTCTCTTGCTCTCAGCTTCATTCTTCAGGTCTGCTGGCACTTCTGCTATTATGGAATCATTTCCTGGTTGAGTGAATGTTTTCTCAAGGTTTGAACTTAGTGTGGAACCCAAGGATGCCTTACCAATTAAGTTGCAAGTTGATTTTGTTTTTAGCCAGCTTGGCATCAAAGGCTGAGCTCTGCAAATTAATGAAGCCCATGTTGTAATGATTAGTTTTCAGTTCCTGCAGCCAATATGTTATATAACAAGGGGTGATCTGGTTTAGTGAGTGGTAAATCAGTAGGCTATAGATCTAGCCTTGCCTGTACACCCCAGAATTAAATTATTATAAACTTCCTATGTTTGGGAAGGTTGGGACTTGTGATCTATGATAAGTTAACTTGTTTTCTTGAGTTTGAAATAGAAATCCAACACCTTGCCATCTATTTTATTTTTATCATTTCCACTAAAAATGCCTCTTAACTCACACTGTGAAAGTGAATCTAAGTGGTATAGTAGCACGTTCTCTAATCCTAATACTCCAGAGGCTTAGACGAGAGGATTTTGAGAATTCTGAGCAAATCTGGGCTATATAGCAACCTGGGCTACAAAGTAAAAACATGTTCTGAATGCCAACAGTAAGTGTAGAATACCGGTGCACTTTATCCATGTGACAATAATTGAGAACAACAGTCATTCTTTGAAGTCACTCTATAAGAATAATCTAAATATCTTTTGGGCGCATTGAACAGGTTTAATTGTGAAGCATCCATAGATTTAAATTTAAGGTTACTGTTGCTCTCTGTTCCCACTTGCAGTTAATGAGAATTCCAACAGTTAGCTTCAGTTGAGCAGTCAATGTGTTCTGCATGCCTTCCCGGTCAAGTACTCTTTTGGGTACTAAGAGAAAACGGCAAATAAGGAGCATTTTCTTTTCTCCAGGACCTGCTGTGGATCTCTCTCTCTCTCTCTCTCTCTCTCTCTCTCTCTCTCTCTCTCTCTCTCTCTCTCTCTCTCACTAAATACACTTTTTAACGTATACATTTGGTATTTACTTTGTATATGTAGTATTCCTTTACCTTTAGATGTAAAGAATGCATGTATACAGCAGGTACAATTCAATGTAAAGGGCCAGGTTTTGATTCGCTAAATTTTCAGGAGTAAACAATTATAGAGTGCTATAGTCGAGGGAAAGAGGTATCTCCTCAAAGAAAAAAAAAGAACAAAAACCAAAGCAGGTTTTGCCACGAGCAAGTGTGAAAATGAGAGTAGAGGTTACCTGTCTTCCTGGATCGTACTTCAGCCTAGGCTTACCGTTTGACTGCTATAGGGAAAAATGCTCGGTGGGATGGTGTGGCACCAGTCTAGATTTACCAGTAAATAAATGTTTTGTGCAACTTAGACAATGACTATTTGAAACAGAATGATGGAAGTAAACCATTGGAAACATCCTGACCTTAGAATAGTACTTTATGTTTTTCCACTGGTGTTTATTTATGAATCGCTTAAAAGAACTCCAAGCTAATGCTTAAACCATGAATATGTCATAAAGAATCCAGATTACAAAAGAAAGCAATCAAATCTAGGAATATGTTCTATATTCATACATGTGGACTATATGTAAGATTGTTTTGTTGCTATAAAAGTTTCATTTACTATCAGGCAGTCAAATTGACATCTCAATGAATGCTTTAAGAGTCTGGATTTTATGCAGCATTTGGGATCTGCACTGACATGCCAAAGGCAGTGGGCTCAGGGTGTTAATGCTTTCCATGTTTTTGTTTTACATGTGCGTGGGTACAGCTGTCTGTGCTGTTGCCAGATGTCAGAGTGGGGGCTTCAGGAAGCTTTTCCCCAGATCTGCCATTTCCCAGAGGTGAAATGTTATAGCGTAAAATAACATTCCACATATAAATTCAAGTTGTCTGCTGTTTTCTTTCTTTTTTTTTTTTGTGCGTTTTAGGTGTTAATCAGAAACAAAGTGGTCAGACCTGAGTCCAGCCTCATCTTGTACTGTTCACAGAAATGTTACCTATAATAGCCCAAACAAGAAAATAGTCCACAGTGGCAAAACTTGATAAATAAATAAATAAATAAATAAATAAAATGTTATACATCGAATGGATACAATGTTTGGAGAAAGCAAAAAAGCCCACTGGTACTGTAGCAGTTGAAATTTGAAAACATTTTCCTTAAATCAAGGAAACCAGAAACAAAATAATTGTATGAAACAAAATAATGTGTATATCATTCAATTTATGAAAAAATTGATCACAATAAGCAAAATCTTACAGTGTGATTAGTTCCTGCATGGGATTGCAGAGTGTAGTGCAATATTACTAATGGATAGAGACCTTCTTATATAGTAGTGGGCAAATAAGCTTCAAAATTAAATTATCTATGGATGTGGAGATGACCCCATGGACAAAACCTCTTGTGCAATCCTAAAATACAGAGTTTGAATCTACAGTACTATGGAAAATCTGGCTCTGCCAGATGTGTCTGTAATCTCAAAATTGTCATGATTGAGGCAGGGACATAGTGGAAGCTTAGTAGCCAGTCAGTCTAGTTTTTGGTTAAGAGAAGGGTCTTATCATAAGAGGATAAGATAGAGACAGATAGATCAAGACATCTTCCTCTGGCCTTGACACAGGCATGTACAACCTTGGATGCACACTTATAAGCCACTCACACAAAATTAGATCGTGGTGAGACTACATAGCTTTCTACATTTGTCAACACCAGTTATTCCCATGTTTTCTCATATAGGTAAATGTATACGACAGGAATAGTTTCTAAGTAAAGCTATAGAAGGCACATGTTTTATAAACAAATGAGAAAGGGAGTTAAATAATACAGAAAACCAAAAGAGGGCTTCAGACCCTTGGAACTGGGATTGCATGTGTCTGTGAGCTGCCCAATGTGGGTGCTGGGAACTGAACCTGGGTTCTCTGCAAGTGTGTCAGGTTCTTCTAACTGCCAAGCCACCTCTCCAGACCTGCTTTAAAATCCTAATTAAAAATTCACTTGAAGATGTAATAGTAAATAAAAAGCATATACTTAGTAATACTTTAAGAGCCATGTTTTTTCTTCCTTTAATATTTTTTTTAACTTTTAATTTTCCAATTTCACTGTGAATAAGATTAATAAATGAATAGTGGACTTCAATCAACTATAAGTTTTCAATTCTTTCTTTCATTAACTTCTCCTTAATGCTTGATTCTTTGGGAAAGTCTTTGAATATATATCCAAGTATGTTTTATGTTATAGTAGTAAAGTTCATCTGTTATGAAGTACGTAAAGGTCGCAATCTTTAGCCTTACAGACACCAAGGCACTGCATGTGTTTGGACAGAGCCGTAAGTTTACTGACTTCATGAAAGAAAAGATAAAAACCATTGAGGAGTAGCCTCTCCCTCCATTTGTATAAACTACTCCTCAAGAGTAAGTAAAGAGTTATGTCAAGTGTTTTGCTGAAGTAGTAATTGAAATAATACCTTAGTGGCTGCAAAGAGCTTGTCTCATTCTACAAGAAACAGAATAAAAAAATCATATATTTGAGGGAAGATAAATTCTAGTTGACTCTGTAGAAAACTAAATAAAACTCAGGTGTGCAGGAGTGTTACATGGCCTGTGTGTTCGCTCTCCCTCTGTCTGAGCTTTCTCTCCCCGCTTTTACTCACCGGCTCATATATTTGTTTTTCTTCCTGAATAGAGTCACTGAGCTCCTTCTAGATACTGAGTATATAGGGTACTTCATGGTGCATTTATAATACACACCATATAGCTATATATTTCTTGTGATTACGCATGTCTGGATTGCTTCTGTTTTCATTTGTCAGTGGGGTGTTCAGAATGTAAGGAAAAATTCCTCATCCTTTTTCCTAATTATTGCAGCTTTTTAGTTTGTTTATTTTCAAAAGCTTAGTTAACCTTGAATATCCTTTTCTGAGTCCAAGTTGATTCCTCTTTTAAATAATATTTATAGTGATATAGAATGTTCATAGAGATAAAAAAATTAATAATTTAATGTGTGGAGCTTGGATTTTGGCTCTTTGTAGACAGCCAGTACAAAATCAGACTGGGAGTAAGGCTTAAGAATATGTGGAAGTTTCAGTATGCTCTATAGAAATTTTGTTTTATATATATATATATATATATATATATATATATATATGTATATATATGACATAATAGCATAGCTTTATTACATGACATATAGTAATAGATTTTCAGCTATTACATAATCAAAAAATTGTTAAGGAATCTAGTCTTGACATCCAAAAGGTTAATGAAGTTTAGATAAAATTAAGGTATTATTGATATTAATCCTGATAAATAATTAGTCTTCTTGTTTGAGTTAGGGAAATGTATTTTTGTTTTTTTACAAAGCTGGCTGTTTTATTTTCTTTTTCTCTTTTTTATATATTTTTATGTATGTATTTTTTTTACATTCTAGATTTTATTCCCTGTCCCACCCACCCCCACCCCACCTGACCTCTAAACTCCCTGGGGCCCCCAATCTCTTGAGAGTTTGGAGCATCATCTCTGATTGAACACAGACTCGGCAGTCCTCTGATGTATATGTGTTGAGGGTCTCATATCAGCTGAGTTAGTAAAATGTATTTCAGTAATGGTTTTTTCTCTTTTTAATCTAGTACGAACCTCCAAATGAATAACCTTTCAAACTCACATCATTTAGCTTTCATTTGTGTACTGATTTGTTTACAGTAGTTTACTAATGTAAACTACTTCATATTAGCATTAAACTTTGAGTATAATACATGTCTGTTGTGACTACAAGTATTTTCTTTTTACTTTTAATGTTTGTGATCACTCAGCTTGAAATGCCCTTTCGATGGTAAAGAAACAAATTAATTTTGTCAGCCATCTATCTCCTTTAGCTATGTGCTTAATGTGACCTCTGTACAAACCTGTAACACAATGTGTTAAATGACATGCTTAGCTTTTTCATGTTTTAGAAACATGTGTAACATCCAGGAACATTTCTTCATATGATTGTGATTCTAATACATGAAATAAACAAAATTCTTTTCTTGATACATGAGAGTACATCCAAGTCTGACCTGGATTTTAAAAATTGGGAACAAAAAGTCAAACAATTCTACACTCTTATTTATTTAATTGTTTATTTAGCTAAAGTAAAGTTTTATTAATAGGAGTATTGCAATTAATTATGCATATATAGAGAATTAGAAAAAGTAATTCTTTAGTATTTTATTTTTCTTACAAATTCAGTACTAGTCAACATACATAAAACCATAAAAAGGCCTGTGGGCACTTTTGAGGTAATACCTTTCTGTATTTTAGAATACATTCTCAAAGATAAACTTACCAAAGATTTTTTTTTTAACTTATGAAACCACAAAACGAAGATCGGGTAAACACCTTTTTTTTTTTTTAATTTTTATTGGATGTTTTATTTACATTTCCTATGTTGTCCCCTTACCCCATCCCCCACCCACCCAGGAACCCCCAATCCCCTCACCCCTCCTCCTTCTTCTCTGTGGATGTAACCTCTATCTACCCCCCCACACCTTTTTACTCTCTTTTTCATATTTAGCATATTGTTTTCCAAATTTAGCATTTAATTTCTTTACAATTTCAAAGAACTTTTACACAGGGTAACAAGATCACTAACTTTTTTGTTTGTTCTGTTACTGTATCATTCTCTCTTTTTTCTATTGCTATCACATAGGCCTGAGTACCCTTTTACTCATTTACTTCAGCTGAGAGACGTTGACACCCTTACATCTTAACCTTCTGCTGAATTGTGGTGTCTACTGTGACAGGTTAATTTCAAATTCAGTCTTGATTGAGCATATGCCACCTTTTACATGTTTTGCATAACATAGCACTGTACAAGAGCTCCTCATATTAGAAAAGTGAACCTTATTCAAGGAGTGTTCTGTTTTTACCCATTGAAAATTTCTAGAAGTATACAGTGCGTTCTGTATAGAAACTACCTGAGATTTATGAGAGTCTGAGAGCAATGGCATGCGAGCGACGCCAGCTTCTTGCACTTTGCCTTCATTTGAGAAATGTGTTACAGAGGAAGTGAATAGTATAAAGATGTCACAACCCCACTCCCCAGTTTTAAGTATATTGTAGCTGTTAATCTATATGGTATTCTCCAAGGTGAATGATAGAGCTTTGGTGATGTGAGTATGGCTATTCAGTACAAATTGAGAAGAAACACTATTTTACCGAACTCTGTATTAGTTTCTTTAAGAGAACATTTTAATAATTAATAAAAAAATTTACAAACAGGTTTAGAATGGGATTTTATTGATATGTTTGTGTTTCCCTGTGTTATATACATACATAATTTTCCTTAAATTTAAATGAGGCAAAGAAGACTATGACAGTGCATGTGGTTAGCAGTTACCAAGAGAAATATTAAACAATTACTCTTGCAAAGAGGTTTTGTGCGTCCTAATCCTTATGATGACTATATATAGGAGAAAAATTTTATTCTATTCACTCAAATAAAGTGGATCAAGCTCTGTTCATCTCAATATGTCAAAAGGAAACACAGCAAGCATCTCCAGATTATAGGAACATTCCAAGTAACATTAAAAGTTTAGTATTGTGCAGAAATAGAATATATCCAACTGAAGGAAGTATAATACAATTAGCAGGGTTTGGTATTTAAATCTAAAAAGTGTCAAATTGTGGAGGATAATTGAGCTCATCTTCTTTTATTCCTGGTGTTTGTAACTGAGAAACAGGGCTCTATCAAGTATTTTTGTAAACTAAATGGAAATGGAAACAGTTCAACAGTGGGATTCTATATTTAGAAAACTAAGTTATTTTTCAGTTCTTGTACAGTTGCGAAACTGCATCACAACACATAGGAAGTTGGAGATGTGAGTAAATTCTCTTGAATACGGTCATCATTTCATCCATGGACTGGGAGTCTGTAGAGACACCTACCATGCCCATTTTTTTAACCTCTTGAAGATGGGCCTATCTTGTTTCACTGTGGTGTTATGAATAGATTCAGACCCCAAGAACTACTGTCTCATCTTACTGGCTTCCAGTTAGGTCTTTAAAACTTGTTCTTGATGGATCGCACTTTGAGAATTTCATTGGAGACTTGGTTGATGCTGTGACGAGTGCTCAAGAATCGAAGCTTGAAAGAACTTTTCTGTTCCCACGTGCATCTTTCTTCTCCCTTTGTTGTTCCCATTGGACTAACCTTTGGAGGAAATTTTGGGGCAAATTATAATCCTACACTATCTATATGGAAATTATATTTGGATAAAGATAATGAGTTGATAATTTTAGGTTGTACAGGTCAGTATTATTTTGTATTATTATTGTATTTTGTATTATTACTATTTGAAATCCACATATTTACGTGCTGGATATGTCTTTCACTTGATAGTGTTTTATTACCATGCATATGAAAAATACAAGTATGATGTAATCTGAATATCCAGAAAGTAGAAACAGTAGGACTAAATGTTCAAGGCTATTTAGTAAATTTGAGGCCAGCTACAAAAGACACTGTCCTAAAATTAATTATTAATTAATTTGTCATTTACTAATTTTGGATTTTTTTTAGTTATCATTTAATGCATGTTCCAAAAAACTATAACACCATTTTTAATTGTGTGCTGCCACTCTCTTGAGTATAGAAACACATACCTCTGACTTCCTAGTACTATGGTGAGGGCCTGGGCTTCATATGACCCTCTAGTACATCTTGCAGGACATTTATACTTCTCAGTTTGCTCCTCTTCTAGGAAGAAGGAAGAATGGTGTTTGTACAGTGTCATAGTATTTCTGCATGTAGATGGATAAGTGGACACAGAAAGGTGAATAGCTCATCTCCTTTCTCCTATCTAGCAAAATATGTCATAAAAGTTGTAACCTAGAGAAACAATTGGAGACTCCCAATTCCAAACCAGTATTATATATATTAAAGGGAGCCCAGGTCCTGTGGTGTTTGCTTGGTTCCATGATGGATATTTTCCATGTATATCAGTTAAATAGATGACTATTGCTTCCTTATCAGTTATCTCTTTTCTGAGGGATTAGATTTTAATTTGCTTTATTGACCTTCCTTGCTCCCCGCCTCTCACTCTCGCTCCCTCCCTCCCCTCTGTGAGTGTGTGTGTCTGTGTGTGTGTGGTGATAGTTAACGCAATCTGCAGATCAGAAGAGGAAACAATGTAGAATGGTTTCCTTAAATTTCATTTATCCCCTTCCTTCTTGCTGCCTTAATGAGGAGAAGCTTCATTTGTCTCAAAACTGCACAGTCTTTGCCAGGAGATTTGTTTGTGTAAATTTTGACTCTCTTAGTTCAGGAACTGGGAACTGTCATACCTCGGTGCTCTGGTGGTCTTCCAGACCTGACAAACCTTGGGTGCCATCATATTGATTTTCCTCACCTTTGATGGCACTTTCAAAACTTTTCCCCTGTATCATCCAATTCCTCTGGATGCCAGCATTTCAGAGTGTTATAGTCTACACCAGGCCATTGATCTATTTTGGAAATTAGAATGGGAATGTGGAATAAAAACATGTGTAGAGTAGATGATATAAGATAGCATCAGGGTTAAAACAAGCTTAGCTACAGGTGGGGATGCAGACCTGTAATGCTAGCAGTTTCCAGCTGAATCTGAGGCAAGAGGATTGTTAGTTTATGGCCAGACTGGTCTTTATAGGGAGCTCCTGGTCAGCATAAAGTTTTGGTCTCAATACAGAACAGAAATAATGTTGGTTCTCATTGGAATGCTTTTTAATGGTACGGAGTTCTCACTTTAGAATAGGCCATCCTGCCATTTCAAAGATAAATGTGGAGAGTTTGCACAGATTGCCTTAGGGTAACACTTGGAGTATTGTTCATGAAGGCTTTGTTCCTTCACCAGTCATAGTATCTACAAGGGTGCCTGTCCTTCTCTTAGAAAGCAATCAGCATTGAGTAGTCTATATCATGTCCAGCTAGCCCTATATTTAGGCTTCTCTCCATCTTTCTATTCATCTTTATATTCTTACATATTTCCTAAAAACAAAGAATAAAAGTGTCAGATGCCACTGTGCCTTACAGTATTGTCTTATGATCTCTGTTATTCTGCAAAAAACAAAAACAAAAACAAACAAAAAAAACCAACCCTGATTTCATCCATGAGTTGATTACATTCATTTGTTAATAAATACAAATATATTTTATTGAAACATTTCCTTTAATCTCTTGGTTCTCTTCTAAATTTAACTAAAGCAATGTTAGAGTTGACCAACGAGAGTATTTTGAAAACTGACAGAAATGTTAAGCTTCCCCGCATGGTTCAGAATTCACTTAAGTTTTATTCCCGATACAGGGAACTTTCTTTATGTCATGAATTCAGCTTCATTTCCTTGAAAAAATGTCAAACCTTTTCACTGAAGATGAACCTTGAAAATATTTTTCAACTCTGTGTTCCAAAGGCAGTTAGGATTTCTCTTCAGTAAATCTACTCCTCAATACGATTCCTGGCTATTTTAAATTCTGATATTCCTCAGAGTCTCTTCTTTTATGAATGGATAGAAATGTGATTACCCACTTTTTTGAAAATGTGGTATTTTGCAAACTATCAGCAAGTGAGGAGAAGTGCTTCACTGGTTCACTAAATTAGGAAGCAGTGTCATTGTGGGCAATAGTGATGCCAAGTAACATTGCACATTGAAGCCTGGCTCTCATTCAGCCTCTTCCTGTGTTTTCTATAGCCACATGAATACTCCAAAGCCCACACCTAGAAAACAGTCTGTGGATGCTGTTACTTGGACAGTCTTGCTCCAAGGAATATTTGGACATTAGCATAAAGGTTGCACATGTTATACAAAGTGTAATTAAAGAAGCTTTGATCCCCAAATGTCAACTAGCTTGCTAAGTGTCATAACAAAGTGTCAAGCATCTGGTATACAGTTAATTTGTAGTCATTAACTCCATATTGTTGATGTGACAGTTTGTTAGGGAAGTGAGCTTGACAGTTGCATTTTGTTCTTGATTGACATCCACAGACCTCCCCACCAGTTTAGTTTACATTCCTGTTGGAGTTTCCTCAGGTTGCATTTATTTTGCTGCTTAATTTCTCTCAACTTATCAGATGAAGTGGCAGTAAACTTTTAAAACCATGTGCTATAAGCATACAGAATTCCAGCATCCTCATCTAAGAGAGTCCAAATGTTCACTAATGTTGGAAATAAGAAAGACTTGTTGATCTTTCATTAGAAATCAAAGATTTGTTCAAGTGATGTTGATAACATATGCACTATCTTCATGCATAATGTTCACAAATGACATATTTATAATATGGCAATTGCTATGACAATTAATCTAGTCAGCACTAATTTCTTGTACAGTTCCATTAATATTTCCACTTTTCAAAGGCTCAGAAAACAGATAACTGGATACTTCATCATATTCTTAATTGCATTGATTTAATTTAAAGAGTCCATTATAATCTAATTTCATTCCTTTAATGTTTTGAAATTTTAGTTGTATTGAATTATGTTCAACTTGGTTGATGCCAGGTTTTTACTCTTGTTATTAATATAATCTTATTTGAACAATGTTTGGTGAGTTATTTCAGACTTCAGCTGCTCTGATGCTATCTGGGCCTATGAATTTTCAAGTCTCCTGTCTCTGCCTCCCATCTCTCTCTCTCTGTAAGAGTCCTGGCATTACAGGTTCTAGTCATTTGACTTTTCTTATTTACAAACGATCTGAGATTTGAACTCAAGTGGTTTGCTTTTATTGGTAGAGCCATCCCCAAAGTTTAATAATCTGTATTTGAACTTTTTGCCTTCTATGGTTACTTTTCTTTCCCAGTTGTACTGTCTTTGAGAAGGAAAGGGAGTGAGTTCTCCTTGAGAATGAAGAAAGGAAAACCCACTGATGGAGAGATGGGAAAGTATCTGCAACTGGAGGTGAGAGCATGCGTATTGATATCAGAAGACCATGAGGCTGATCCTTGAATCTGATTTTGAGGATGACAGGTCGGCATTTATCATTCACCTGATTCACCTGCAGTTGTATAAAGTGGTTATAACTACTAAGAGTGAAATTAGGGTGCTTTCAAATTCAGTTCACTCGAGTCTTTGCTAAAGAAATATGATAACACTCATGGCTTACACATGGCACACGTGATAATAAGGCACAGTTTCTAGAGCTCCTTGCGCTCTTGATATTTTGAATGAATGGCTTCCGTTATATTTACTTGAAGATTCTGAATACATTTCAGCAATTGTACACATCAGACAGCATCTTAAAAACAACCGTGTAGAAACAACCGTGACTTGTGCAGTGATAGGAGGGAAGGTTAGATGTGAATTTTTGCAAACTGCAAAGAAGGCTTGGAAGAAGTAGTGATTTAAGGCTATCATCATTAACACATACTCAACATTTCAACTTAAAGAACAGAACCATCTCATAGATATAACAGCATTTTAGGTCCCAGCTTCCTAAACTGGGAGTGGCCTCATCACCCAATGAGGGATTATAAAGATTTTGGCTACAATAAAGTTTTCTGAACGAGTAATGATCAAAATTGGTTCAATATCAAAAGTGTAATGAATTTAAGAGATTTCTGGCAGTACTTGCCAGGGTTGAATTACAGGACTGTGTATGCTGTTGCATCGTTGAACACAACCATATGCTGACTAAAACTCCCTGGCTCAGGCTAGAGACTATTACATGCTTTAAATTTTAGTCTTTTTATGGTACATACAATTTCTGTGCCTTTAAAGACATTTCAGTGGTTAATTACACAAAATTTAATTTTTTCTAACATCATTCCTTAGAATGTAGAATATGAGGGTCGTGCATGTTCGGATTGTACTATATTAGAATGTTTAAATTTAAAATTCTTGTTTTAGTTTCTGGCTTGAATTGTTTAAGAAATTGTCATTGAAATTTGAATTGAGATTAGGATAGTATTTTCAGCAATTTCTGAAATGGACCTATGTACACTACCGCCATTTTTTATTACATACTTGTACAAATCAGCATTCTCTACATTGGTGATTAAGAATTCAAAATATTGCTGGGCAGTGGTGGCGCACGCCTTTAATCCCAGCACATGGGAGGCAGAGGCAGGAGGATTTCTGAGTTTGATGCCAGCCTGGTCTACAGAGGGAGTTCCAGGACAGCCAGGGCTATACAGAGAAACCCTGTCTGAACCCCCCCCCCAAAAAAAAAAATCAAAATATTGAACTCTGAAAAGTTTTGAAAGTGCTCTATGTCCTCCAGTGTCAGATTGTCAGCAAGATTTAATTCTTCATGCAAAAAAAAATCAGCACCTTTCATTAGCATGCATAGTTATTTGCCATCATTAAATGGTAAAGATATATGTATCCCCAAGAATCACTTTGAAAATTTTTTTGTGATTTATTATCAGTAAAATTCTGTTTGTGCAATGTATTTATACATATGACTACTTAGTGTGATATTAAAATTTCTCAGGTAAAAGGATTGCATATGGTAGAACATTAAGAAGCTCTGGTTAGGTGATGTTGATCTATGAACTATAAATCAAATCATGACCTTGGGAATCAGCTTCTTCCCAGGTGGTGTCTCCCTTTATGTGGTGCACAACTTGAACCTCTTCTTTCAAGAAAGAATCCCAAGGAAACTTTAGTACAAATTTGAATTATAATAAATGCTGAAGCCTTTCAAATACGTACTTCAAGGAACACTCTCTTTATTTCGGAGTATGTTGGCAACCACTTTGCTGCCCCGTAATTGCCACGGAGCTCTCCTCTTCTACAGATTATACTCCATGATTTTGGGATGGTAGTAATATCTTTAACTAAAACCCTGAAAGATAAGAATAATACACTAATTTAAGAGTGAAATTTGATACACCAAAAGAGCAAAAAAAGTCCTGAATTCTATGGTTTGAAGACTTTTAAGGTACAAAAAACAAATAAAGCAATGACAGAGTAGTACAGGAGACCGTATTATGATGGTTTATTCTGTAAGAAGAGAAAGTGAAAAGAAAAGATTTTGAAAGATTCAGTTTATATTGGATAAAAAGATAAATTATTTCCTTTTAATGTCCAGAACAATGCATGCCAGCATCTCAGTTTCCTGTTCATTAATTAATTAATTTATTAATTTATTTTTTATTTCTCCCAGAGGCCTCCTCTTGGGAAGGGTCAGTTGGTTTTTCATCTGAGCTCTGGTCTATTTCTCTTTGGGTCTCGTATTAATCTGATCATTTTGCATTGCACATATTAGAAAGCTAACTTGGCTCTTAAAGTGCAAGATATGCTCAATGTGCACATTAAATTCTCCTGGCAAGAGTCTTCCCTTAACTTACTTGTTTACAAGAATGCCAACAGCCTGCTGGGTAACATTGTAGATTTTTTCATTTTCCCATGGCAACATTTCGGGCATTTTTTTTTCTATTTTTCTTGAATAGGGTCTATTCCTTTGATGCCACCTTAGTTTTTGTTGATTCTCTTGTGTATAGATTTAGAAACAGCTTCGTGCTTTCTGAAAGACCTAGAGAACATATTTTTCCCGTTTTCCTTTGTATTTGACAGTGTTCTATATTATAGGCAGATTGGCAGTTCCAGTTAAAATTAAATCAATATTTTCTTTAAATGCATATAAATTTATAGCTTTCTGCCTGAAATTTAAACATTCATAAACTCTTGAATTTAATCAGTTGAAAAAATATCAATAGATTGTAAATTAAGGCTAAATTTTCAAACCTGGATGGCCACTTTAATTGTTGAAATTAGTATTAAGAACACAATCTCAAACAGCTGCAAGAAATTTGATTTAATTTATAAATCCATTTTTGAAAGATTTCACAAACCATAGAGAAAAAATTCAAAGCATGAAGAGGGGTATAAAATCTCTTTAGCTCATCTTTAATTTAAAAGTGCTTTAGATTCATTTGTAATGAAAGGAGCAGTGTTTTAAATTTTAACAGCATATATCATAACTTCCAGTTTTCAAAACTGGTCATGCAAATAATAACATATTTTTTAGTCTCATGTGGGTATTAATTACTACTTCCACTGTAGTTTGAAATGTCATACCACAGGTACTTCTGTTTTTTCCATGGCAGTTATTTACAGAGCAAACTGGTTGGCTACAGAGCAAAAGTAGAGTGTAAAGGGAAGGACATTCAATCTATTTCTTTCTCAGTCCTGGTGTGGTGGTGTCACATGCTTTTAATCCCAGCACTCCAGGAAACAGATGCAGGAAGATCTCTGATTTCAGCCAGCCTGTTCTACAGAGTAAGTTTCAGGACAGCCAAGGCTCTACAGAGAAACCCTGTATAAAAAGCCAAGAACTCATGTACTTCTCTGAGAATTTCTGTATGTATTTTTCTTTTAAGGTAGATGCTGTTTGACATGGCAAAGGATAAATTATCCAATGGTTAATTGCTAGTAAACTAATGATATACAGAGATACTGTAGCCTCTGAAGATGTTTCATTTTCTATTAGTGGATAAATTATAATGAATATTGAAGTTACAATAATTTTAGGAATGTTTTTCATAGAAACTTGCTTTATATCAATCTCCTATATATAAACATATGTGAAATTTTTTCATTTAAAGTTTCTTTGATGGAATGCTAGTTATCCATTTTATAATTACATAACTAGTTTAAAGTATCTTCGTGTTTCTTCATAGTAGTTATATTTAAATTTCAAGTTCTAGTCTTAAGTAAAACCTTTAGTGGTTATATATGTAATTAATGAATTTCAAAGAAGTCATAATCGAAAGTTGTATATTCATTACATTAGACACATTAACAAATTAGAGGAAAGTTTTTTCATTTGTTAAATGTAACCAGAAACCCTAACTATGGATAGAATGAATAGAATAGGAAAGAAGAGATTTATTTTCTTCCTTCGAATGTTTATTAGCTATTCACAGAACATTATTAAAAATAGGTTTTTATTTGAGTAGATTTTCTCTTTACACTGATTTGTCTCATTGAGCAGGAACTCTGGTAATCTATCCTACTGAGAACAAGAGCCTTTGTAGATTACAGTATGTGGGGAATTAGCAACTAAGCAAAACACACAAATTAAGGAATCAAGGGCATCATAAAATGCATTGCATCATAAAATCTACTTCTGCTTCGAAACTGTAGTTTAATTTATAGTATTGTGTACTTGCCGGGTAACTCTATCATAGTTCATTTTGTTAAAAATAATGAAGTTGAAAGTATATGAGCTTTCAGACATCATGTGCCAAGGAGATTAGAGCAATCAATTTATCTTTTCTTGACCAGTTTTACAGCAGATTCATAACATTCTTCCTAGTAAGAATATAAAAGTTACTGGATTCCTCAGTTTACCTCTAGTTTTATTTTGTTACTTCTACTTTGCTTAATAAATTACTCAAGAATGAAGCACACTCAGAAAACAGTCTGTGTTCACATGAATAATTTACCCATCAATGCAGCCCTTTGTGTTACAACTTACTGCTTTACTAAAGTTAGTTATTTTTATTAAAATTGCATATGTTAAAAGTGTCCTGTTGATTCACTAGGGAGAGGCTTAGCTGCTAAGATTCCTCTTTTTTTTATTTTCAAATATAGAGATTGTTTCTTTGTGATGTATTGTGAATATTAAAATCATAATTTTTTAATCTAGATGGAAATTACTTGTAGCACTTCTTGAAATGTCCAGAGTTCCATTGTCAGTGCTACAAAAATAACTAACTTATGGCAGTGCGAGAAGTTACATTCATTCTTCTCATTGTGTGGCGGCTGTTGTATCAACAAATATCAACAAGTTAATTTCTGCAAATTGTAAAATTGGCAAAATTTTGTTTCAACTATTCATATTTCAATACTTTTTTGTATTACTTTCATTCATCGACTGTTATTCAGTTTTCTCTCTCCATTTTTGCACATACCCACAAACACACAAATATACACATTTAAAATACTTGGCACTCAACAAATTAATTATATGGAGTTGCTAAATGGATAACTTACTTTTCTTAATATCTTTTAAAACTGTTTTTTTTTATATTAGTTAATCTTCAGTTACTGAATCTCTGTATACTTGATTTCTTTTAGAGCTATAGAATTGTATGCCCCCTTATTTTCACTAATGAAAATTCATACCATTAAAGTATAACATTATATTTAAGTGAACTTATTAAATAGGGCTATGTATTAATTCAGTATATCCATGTTTCAAAGGAACAAAATAACATGCTCTTGTATGGTTAGAAGCAAACAGGGTTCATTTATTTACTTATGTTATTTTCTTTATATTCAGATATTTATTTATTTTTCTATTTATTTTATTTCATACTTATTTCAGCAATTAATTAGTGTACATTAATTTAAATGTGTATGTTCAACAATATCAAAGATTAAAATTTTTTTAATATGAAGGGAAATGCTTTATCACATATTTTTTTCTTTGAGGTATTTTATGAAAAACTTATCATTTGAAAGATTTTATTTGTCATAAATCATTACTGAGTATCAAAATGTTAGAACTTTATGAAAGTGAAACAATTATCCTTTCTAGTCTGTCTTATAAAAACACTTAAAGCTTATAAATGGTCTATGCTTAGAGTATCCTTCAGAATTACAAATATGTCAAGAAATCTAATTTGTATGCATCGGCTCTCATGCCTGTGTTTGTGTTGGCTTTAAGTAGCAGCATAGATTTTAATTGTGAGGTTTTAAGTTCTGCAATTAAAATTTACCCTTTTTACTAAGGGGGTTGAGTGATAGTTTTTGATTTAATGTAGACAGTTTAGACAAATTATATTTAAAAGAGCATAAAGATGCACACAGCATTTCCCAATTCAGAGAAGGTCAAAGTGTCTCAGTCACATTTTTTTTGAAAGTTTTACCTTGAATAACTAATGATTCTTCCTACTGTATTGACTAAACCTTGCTGAAGCAGAATGTCAGACTGCTTTAAAACATCAAGTCCTTTGAAATCAATGGCCAAAATGACCTTGAACACAATAGGGATCATGATAGTTTATATCTTATGATGTTATATTGAAATCACAATGAAGGATGCAGAAATAGATTACATTAGTTGTGCCTCTAAAGATGCTTATATTTCTTTTCTGATTGCTTTTGTGTTTATAAAAATAATGAAAATTCTTTGCAAATTATGAGCAAATTTGTTTAGAGCTTTGATCAAAGCAAAAGTGTAGTAGAAATTCTGAAGACAGATATTTAACTGGATAAAGAGAGATTATAAAATAGATAATTCTGGTCAATAATGAAAGTGAGGTCATAGGAAACAACTTTATTGAATAATAGCAGCAACACGATCTCTTGGAGACTTTAAAACAGGAACACACTAAAGGGGTAATATAAATGTGAACTAGCATGGAAATAAATTACTAAAATATGACAGAAAGAATAGAATTTCAAAGAGGTAGGTCTATTAGCACAAGCAATTTGACATCTATCTGACATAGACAGACTGGTGATTGTGTCTGATGCAGTCTTGGGTAGGAAGTGATATCATTTACACAGCTATGCTTTCTTAGATCAAGACATGTCTTCTGGGTCAGAGTGCTAAGCAAGGTAGATATATTAATAGAATTTTGTTTTAGTTAAAAAGAAATTACTCAGAAAACATTACTTGATGTGATTGATACTTGTGTGAGAGAAGCCATTCAAGAGATAACTCTGTCCATAAAGGTTGGGATTAGGTCAGTCTGTTCTAGCTTCGTTTCTTTAGGCAGGATCAGTAAGGTGGGCAAAGACACTGTGTTCAAGGGAAGCAGAGATTTTGAATTGTTGGATAGGAGTAAAAGGTTGGTATGATGTATATAAATTTCCAAAATACTCTTTATCTCTTAGCTATAGTATATCATTTATCTAATGTTGGTATTATCATCAATGTGATACAGTAGCCAGTGGTCAACAGTTAGACCTTTCTGTCCAGGAATTTTTGTTGAAATGGAAATTTTAGCTGAAAAAAAAAACCAACAAAGAAATATTATGTGGCCAAGAGAGGATAAAATTTTATCTTTCTCACACACATCTCTGCTGTTTGTGTGAACTTGCAAAGATTTATAACGTTTTCCGATTGTTAATGGCAAATAGCAGCTGCTATTTTTACATATTCAGCGCTCTCACTCTCTCTCCCTCTCTCTCTCTCTCTCTCTCTCTCTCTCTCTCTCTCTCTCTCTCTCTCTTTTGCAATCTGTGATAAATATTGGCAGAGCGAAGTAGAATGACAGGCATGCTCCAAGTGTGAAGGACCAGGCATCATCTATTTTAGTTTCTCTGAAGCTGCAGTTTGGAACTATAAATATATTAGCAAATACCTTCTGGCTTGTTCTCATGGTTCGTTATATATGAGTCTAGCATTTTAAGACAGTTGTGAATTCGATATGAAGTGTACCTGTGTTGACAGAATGGTTCTGATGTTACTTCTCCTTTCTTTTCTACAAAAAAAGAGGAGTTCTTTGGATACAATTTTGAAGTACCAGACATTTCTATCTTATGCCTTTCCTTCCATTCAGTCCTGGCATCTGCCCAGATGGCTGTAGACTTGCCATCTTCTCCAACTACTTCCTGCATTCTGGGAGCCCATGATGTTATCCTTACATTTCCTATTTGAAAATAGAAACTCATCTCAGTTTATGAGCCCTAGATTCATCTTCAGCTGATGGAGGAAAGTAAGTAGTTCCAGTATGTTAATAAAAAAGGTATGAGATTTTGGAAGGATTCCATCATTTTGAAGCTCATTCAGATAAATCAACCTCGTCATGAAGATTTTATGCTCAAGAAGGAGGATGATGATATGATTAAGGTGCAAGAGGGATACTGGGGAGCAGGTAGGCCACGAGAGTGCTTCAGCAGCACAGTGAGCTGATACTCATCTTTGAGAAGTCTAATGAAGTAACCCCTCATCATCTGGTACACTGCTTAGATTTAAATAATATTAGTTTGTCAAAGTGACATTAACAATTCTTAATGTAATGCACATTTATTGCCCACGTTTTTATAGTTAAGTGTTTTATTTAGAGGAAGACAAAACCATCAAAATGGAGAAAAATATTTTTAATTATCTATAATAAAGAAGAAATTATAAGGCTATTTCTTTTGCAAGCTGAGAGGATTCCATGGCAACTAAGTGTTACCTTTCAGTCCCAGGTTATCACATCAGTGCTACACAGGACAAAGTAACCATATGATCTAGTGCTGTGATTCATGATGTCTCACAAATTCTACTTAAGTCTCTTCTAAACACTGTTGACTTCTGTGTCTAAAGTCCTGGTCAATTTAAAATATCTTGTTTAAAATTTCTTAGAATAGTTTCATAATTATAATTAATTTAAGATTTGATAAACATATCCCTTAGAAATTATGCTTGAAAATCCTATAATGAAAAAAAATTGATGAAAAAAGAATACACAAATTACTGAAAAATCAGGTAGACATTGCCATCACCTTTCTTATCTCAAGACCATTTAAGAATTATACACTTTGCACCACTGATAGAAAAGAAAATTCTCCCACTAGGAATGATCAAATCTCTACCTAGTTAAAAACACAATAAAAAGACAAACAAAAAACAACATGCATTTTCAGAAAACCTTAATGGTAAGCCAGGGTAATTCAGTATATTTCTATTCTGTTTTTGTCTGACATTTACAAGGATGGGAGACAAAGCAGAAATAAAACATTATGTGTTTTCCTTAAAAAACAAACCACAGCTGGTGGGTTTAATTTTATCTCTACCAGCCGTGACAGCAGCCTTTTTAAATATTGAAAGTGTGAATTCAGGTTTCTACAAAACAGTTGCCACATAAATTTCTTTAACCACTATTAATTATATATGAAGTATCAGAAGTGTCCTGGCCTAGTTGTGGTGGCTTTTCAGACAGCAAATGAGGAGTACTCTGCAGCCATTGAAACCATCTAGTGCTTGTGACATCTTGTCCTCCAAACTGTCAAAATGGTAGTCTTTAAGACTTTTTCTGAGTCTTACTGCCCATTGATGACTATTGGACACAAATTCAAAAAGTTTTATTGACAGTTGTGGAGCTCTGCAGCAGAACTAATGCATGAAAATCTGTCTATGCGGTTTGAGTCAATGACCATTCGCTACCTATGGCTACTAAGCACTTGAAATGGAGCACATATAATTAGGAAATTACTAATCTAGTTGGCCATCCCTGTGCCATGATCCTCCATCACGGAAAGAATAACACTGTTCTTAAGGTGACAAAATAAGCAAACAGAATAAAAGTTCCTTGTGATTAGGGAAGATAGGTGATAAATGCTTATAGGTCACAATTTTGTATGGCTTTAGATATATTACAAATCTAAAACAATACAAAGGATCAAAAGGAAGAGGAGAAACACCAATTCTGGTTTTCAGTGGGAGACAAAGGATTACAGCAGGCTGTAGGAATTCACACAACCATAGGTGGTACCTTGGCAGATGAAACTTCTTTATAATGAATGGCATTCCAGATGCTGGGAACTAAAAGCAAAGAAAGGGCTTTGGAGAGTTGAGGCCACCTCAGACAGTTGTTATTGAAATTTAGTTAAAGTCAAGACTGGGGCCTTGAGCCTAAGCAAGGCTGGGACCTAAAGAGCAGAGGCCAAGAATCTATGGTAATATACAAGAGTCTCTAAAGATACTGAAAGGCAAAGTAGGAAAATGTGAGATAGACTGAGAGAAAGGCATGAGACAATGGTAATTGAGAAAGAGTTGGGCTTGGACCAAGGGTGTATCTTACCATTGCTCATGTTACTTAAAATAGAATGCAGAAAAACAGATAGGAAAGTCAATCTGTTCCCCTGTACACCTGTGTCCTTCTTGGCTCACTGCCTAATTACATTTTATAGTGATGGATTATGTAGAGCTTAGTCCTAGGCACAGACAGGTTGTAACTGTCACAAAATGCTCCTCTCTAAGAGGCTTGGAGCTACCAAGGGTGGTTTTCAAGAAAGGTTATGTCAGCCATGATTTCTTAGTTACATTGAACATGACTGACTAACAAGGATGGCTAGGAAATACAAATTTCCTAGTTTTTGTAAGCCAACTTAAGTTGTGTTAAACTGATGTTTCACTACTAGTGGTCAGAAATTTAAGCCCTTTCACACAAAATTATTGTTTGGTAGTGTCAATTTATTTTTATTTTTTATGATTAACTTTTGAATGAAAAGATTAGATATAACTGAAGTAGAAATTTTAAAGTGTATATATCTGTGTATGTGTGTCTGTTAGGGGTGGTTTTTTCTCATGTTTAGTAGTTGTTTTTTTTTAAACAGGAAATTTGAAACTTTATAAGCACAGACAAGTGTCTGAACTTGATGCTGTATAAAGATTATAATTTAAACTATACTTCAGTTTAAAATTGTAGATCTAATTAAAAATGTTCAAACAAAGAAGATTACTTTCAAATTTTTTAGTAACTAACTTAGTTAAACCAAACGCATCTGAAACATGCATTAGCATTAACATTTGTAAAACTTTGTCAAACTGTTAGAAGGTGTTTGTTAAGACCAGTTGAGTAATGAAATTGCTAAACAGGACGTGAAGCCCTCACACTGGATCTTGCACATCTTCAGAGGATAAGAAACTGTAGGCAGTTTCCACTTATTCAAGAGTGTTTTCAGATATTAAACTGGCATTTCATTCCTATAAATATTCTTCATTGATGTATACATATTTAAAGAACATATTTAAGAATGTAAAAAGCCAACTTTAAATGAGTTAGGACATTGTAATTTTAACCAAAGGTTATTATCAGAAATGATTTTAATGTAACTAGAAGAAAAATAGCCTTCCTATATTCTGGATGTAAAATAATGTAGGCATTAGGATGTGTTTGGACCAACTGTTTGGTTAAATGTACACAATTAGATGGTATAAGTCTTTAAATGTATGTTTTTCCCCCTTTTTTGGGCACATATTCTCTGCCTTTTAACTGTGCTTAGAGATTGGAGTGCATCTCATCAGCCCTGAGATGTCTATAGCAAATACAGACACTGAGTCCATTTGTCCTATACTCTGAAGACAATGACATTGTTTTATATTCCTGGTTAATCTATTTTCATTGTTCCCCAAAATGAAACTCTCTTAGTCATTGGATTTTCGTAGTTTTACTTACTCAGATTCCCTTATTAAGAATTTATGTATCTGCTATATTCTATTAGCATAAATAATAGTATCTTTTTCTTTCTTTAATGGATATGGGAGATGTCCATAACACACTACATTTTCTGGCTGGTGACTACTTTTGCTAGCTTTCTGCTTGAATGTTGAAAACACTTTATAACTCTCTCAGTAATCTAACTTCTCCATAATAGATTCAATATGCCATATTTATACTAGCACATGAGTTAATACAGATTCCCATTATTATTTAACACATAAAAAAACAAGGCTTTAAATGGATCTATGAATCTAGCCACTACTTGCTATTTAGATCAGCATTGATATATTTTTCAAAGTTCCTTTTTTCCTGTGATGCTGATAGAGTAAATTTAAATCCATCCTAGAATATAAGAAAAATAAAGTGTGGTGAATATTTTTTTTAAAGCAGACAATCTGAAAGGATTAAAATGCTTTAATCAGACAGGGGGAAAAAAAGGCTTTGGCCACTTGATTAGGGCTGATTTCCACCATCTGCTTGTACTTACTAAGGATCTAGCCCTGACTGAACACTAATTTGTGCACTTCCTAGAAATTGAAATCTCTCAGCAAGCAAATTAACAGGAGCAGGGCTTCAGCAATAATGCCTCTCCTCGGCTTTTGTTTCTCTCTGACAGATGGACAGGGTGCGCTCAAATTGAATTCAGCTTTAATTGCATTGTGCCATTTAAAATTTTATCTGCTCCACAGATTTTGTTTACAGGTTTCAGGATTCCAGACCTTTGGAAGTCCCTTTTTTTCCCCTCCCTTTCTTTTCTTTTCTTTCTTTCTCCTTTTTTTTTCCTTCAGTGCTGGGTGAAGAGAAAGAACATTGTAATTCTATGTGACTGGGAGGTGTTCATTACAGCTCCCTGCCCTGAAAGGTGGCACCTTAGGAAAAGGAATTATGTTTTAAAGTCTGAGGCAAATGGAAAACAATTCAAACTTTGCTTATGTTCAAATATTGGCACATCCTAAATCAAAGTAATCAGAAATGCTCTGGTTTGTATCTCAATAAGAAAGTAATCTGTCTTGTTTCAGCTAAAGCATTTCAAACTTTGCTTATCAGTAGATCACTTAGCACTGTGAACTCCTGAATTCTAAAGATAAAGTTGGTTTTTTTTGTAAATAAATCATGATTTCAGACTTACTTTTAGTTTCTGTTTGATTGACAGTCCTCAGATAGAACTGACTTATATGAACTGTCCTTTTAGCAAAGGTATAAAATACTAAATCATTTAGGCATGTCCTAAACATTCCTCTGAATCTCACACTGAAGATGCATTTGTTGCAAAATTGCTTGTCAATCTACAAGCATCTTCTCATAAATTTATGGCTTAGTAGGTACTAAACTCTGACATTCCTGGTGGCAAACAGAGATCCTGAAAGCTTGAACATACCATCATAAGATTTGATTTGTACCCTATTTATGTGACGATTGAAGGCTTTAGCTCGTGAACACCTTGTCAGATGACTAAATTTGGTTTACATGAAGTCAGATAGAATAGGCAGAGGGCAGTGGGTAAGAGGCAATGTCGTGTAGAAAAGGACGATGTGGCTCTTAAGACTCTAGGAAAAACTTACTCTCCTTATTCATAAATTACATTCACACTATGTGCATGAGAAACCTCCTTAACATGTCTCATCTATTATAAACTATAATTTGTATTTGTTTATATATATAGTATTATTCTTCTTAAGACCAACTTGTTATTTGAGATTGTCTCTGGGGCTTCAGCTAGGCCTGTGTACATGTGTACTATTTTTCAAAGAGCGTCTTAATTTATAATGAATAACTAAGATGATATAATAATGATAGTATCTAAAGATTTAAATTTAGCAGCAAAATTGTATTAATTTACCATGTAGACTTCTTGATAAAGCAGCTGCAGTTTAGAAAACTGGTTTCCATTTTATCATCTTGGGTCATTTAATATTTCTCAGTGCTCTGAGCCAAATGGGGTTTTAGGAACCTAAATAAGAAACAAAGTACAGATGCATCCGCAAACATGGTAGTTTCATTAAATTTAGGGAAATCTATCTCAACAGTTCTTTGTTTTCTGCGTCTTCCTGTCTCATAGGCAGTTGTGAGAAAATTTGTTGCTTCATTGATCGTTCTTATCACTAAATAACTTTAAAAAGTAGGAGGGACTTAATTTTCATTAAAACCTATTAGTTTCCTTTAAAAACAAACTTCACTGATTCCCAAATACAGAAAGTGTTGGTAGAATATATTTGCTTCTCTTAGGGGTTGTGCTGAATGCTCCATATTGTACTATTTTATTCTGTATAACACTATGCAGATGCCATATTTTCCTTCCCGGACTCCTTTTCCTTCTTTCTTTCTGGTTGCTGTTTGAATCATCAGTACTTTACGTTCGATTCTTCCTCAGTCATCATTCTCACAGAGGACTGAGTTTTTCCATGGCCATAACAGTTAAGACTTCGCGTAAGTTAGAAGATATCGAATCCAGCCCCATATTATAGATAGGAAAACTGTGAGTGGTCACACTGCACCACTCTGGGGAGCTCTGAAAAGAGACATTTTCAATTCTAGCTCTCATGAATGTCTCATTAGTAATTTTTGGAAACATTAACGTGGTTTTTACTTCATTGATCGTTCTTATCACTAAATAACTTTAAAAAGTAGGAGGGACTTAATTTTCATTAAAACCTATTAGGATCCTCAAAAAACAAACTTCACTGATTCCCAAATGTAGAAACTGTTGTTAGAATACATTTGCTTCTCTTAGGGGTTGTCTCTGAATCCCCTTCAATAATTAGTATAGTGTTTAATATAATCACAAACAAAATATAGCCATAAACACCACTAAGAACTGTGTAGAATATACAGATATAACACTTGCACAATCAAATGAATTAGGACATTAGAGTACTAATAGTTTCTCATTGTCAATACAAACAATGAAGGTTGTATCAGTGACTCATGCTCATATTTTCTTTCTTTCTTCCTTCCTTTCTCCTTCCTTTCTTCCTTCCTTCTTTTTTCTTCTTTCCTTCCTTTCTTTGGCTTTTCTTTTTCTTCATGTTCTTCTACTACACCCTTGAAACTAGGGATAGATAATGTATATATATGCAGATTTCTAGTCTTCGAATTTTGAAAGTTGTATAAAACCCATGAGCAGCATTAGGCTGGTTTGACTTCACTGAGAATTCCACCATAGAGGTGCCAATGGGTGTGCTGGATGAATCTTGTGCTCTGCTCTTGCCAGGAGGATGGTGAGAGCTGCTATGTGCTATCTGCCTTGGGTTTATAGTCTGATACTGTAATACCATTGCCCCATGTGGCAAATGGTGTATCCTATTGTAAAACTGTTTGTCTATGTGATTAAGACATTGCTGCAGTGGGCAGCACCAGCCAATTACTTTTATAATTTAATTATAGCAGAAAAAGGAGAATAGCATAATAGAAATTCTTGTCATACGGAATATGTAAAATGTAAATTGAAGAGCCATGAACATTTCATGCATTGGCAGCCTGATTTGTTTTTATTTTCATCTTGTTTTAAAGCCGTGTTTATTCAGTGTCATAAAATAAGATATAATAGCATTTAGTAATTACTTAGTTCTATATCAAAATAATTATACACAGTATGCAGTTGTGATCCCTCCACTCTATTTGGATGTGAAAATAAACACTCGGAGGCCTGTATCAGTTTTTAGTTTTAGACAGTGTAAATAAAGCTGAATCTTCAACTTCCAAATTAAAACTGATAACCTTGGGCATCAGAGGCTTTCATAAAGGAAGGGGGAAAACTTAGCTTGCCTCAAAACAGGTTGTGTCTCTGGAATGCTTCTGGGACTAAAGAGATCAATTAAGTATGTATAAACAAACAGTTGGAAAAAAGCTACTAAAACAACAGAGGAGAGAGCTCTCTATTGGGCCCCAGAGGCCTGGGGGAGCGAAGTTTCATTAACTGGATCTGAAGTCCTATGGCCTTCTATAAACAGGCATTAATTAAAGAATGTAAAAAATAAAAGTTTCAGACCTTGCAATATGTTAATGATCATATGATTCAGGGCCCAGGAAGGAGAAGAGCAGCAGAGGTCATAAAATAAGCATGAAGCATTTAATATGAGTGCTTGGCAGGGATTTCTGCAAATTAGTTGGTTATTTGCTGGTCCAAAGCAAATTAAGGTGATTTTGCTTCACTTGCTAATTTTTTATGTGCATGCCTGGCAAAATGTTTTTCACAAATGGATGAAGGTTATTGTTAATGGCATAATGAGAAATATTAACATATTTAAGTAAACCTGAAAATTCTGATGTACAGCACAAGCATGTAGCTCTTATTTAACAGAGGTATTGACATTCTGGTATGTACTGAAGGTAGTGTTAGCAAAAGTTATGGAAAATATACAAATCATAATGCTTGACATTATGAATGTATCTGATAAACTTTGTTGTAATTCAAATAGTGCCTTTGATTATTCGCATGAGATATGTGCATGCATATGTATGTATATATATTTAAAGACATCTTATTAGTACCTTTTTTTTTTCCAAAATCAGATTTCATACTTTATTTGCTTGATGTTAGAGAGAGGAAAGCTTTTCCTGACTATCTTTGAGGTTGATGGGAGTTTTCTAAGAGATGACATTTTTTGAAACTCTGGCTTTAGTGACTCGCAGCCTGCTTTCTTTTTTTGTTTAGTTTTCTGTATATATTCTCATCTTAAGTTTGGCCATGCCGAACTGATTTTGTTCCCCTTAAATTGTTTCTTTCCATCTGGGTTCTCAGAATTGAGTTTAACAATCATAGTAATGTCTGCAAAGAGGAAACACTTTTGAAATTATAGTGAACTCTTTCTGTCACTTTAATTACCATGAAGTGGCAGAGAAGTACTGAATTTGGCAACTGAGCCACATACAGAGGTACTGAAGGAGGATGCTACTATTGACATTGTTCTGTTACAGCAATTTAGATGGACAAATTGCAGTTGAGAAAATTTCATGACTCGGTAAAATGAGCAATGATGACATCTGTGGATGCGGGTCTGTTCATATCTTTGTAGAGCCTTTAGGGAAATAAATATCTCGGAACATTCGGTGAAGTGAAGCTCACTCAATAAATCAACCTGACACAATAACACTTCTGGCACATGAGCCACTCTTCTCCTCAGCACCACCTACCCCTCTGTGTTCCTATGCTACCAAATGGTGTCTCCCTATAGGCCTCTAAATCAAATCAGGGCACACAAATACAGTGAGAATTTATTGGGAATTGGTTTTGTTCGGCAAAAACATTACTTATTAGATGAACTGAAATGATAATAAATTTTGACCCTTTAAGGGCTGAGCCAATTCAGGCAATGGTGGTGGTTGGGAGAAGGCATCTAGAATTATCTGATGGGTATCGTCTTATTGGTTGTGGTGTTAACTTTTACTACGGTTAAGCGTCTCCTGCTTAGTTCTTTTCTTCTCATGCAATATATCATAAAAAAAGAACACATTTTCTTTTAAAAGTTCCTTGGGGTGGACTTAACACAATTGTTGGTGATATTTAAAGTAATTAGCAAACTCATAACTGTGTGAATGTGTATGTGTGAATTTGGACATGTGAGCACACATTTATTTAAAGTACCTCAAAATTGACATTATTCAACTAAAGATATCTACCACAGTTATCACAGTTACTATACTTCAAATAGGAAAATTAGAAAAATTGCTGACATATATCAGAAACATTGATGGACAAAAATGTATAGTTTGGTTTTCATAAAGTTTCCTATGATTAAATAAAAACAAAAGATAAAATATCAATTTTTTACTAGTAAGATGACTTCTTGCTAGTGAAATTTCTACTAAGTAAAGTGACTTCTGTTTATATTATAAAATTTTTCATTGAAGATAATAGTTAACAGAGACAATAAATATGAGAAACCAGTTTCCTATCCTGAAATATTCTTAAAGCTAACGGGAAGGCAAGTTTTATAATTTTGTTTATGTATACTTCTCATGTTGTGAATTTGTACAACATATTATTTCTTGTCTATACGATGTGAGAAAGTGTCATATTTTCTATTTTGTATGATTTTCTTTATATGATTTATTAATTAGCCCCAGTCCTTATAATTATTTTGAAATATCATATTTCCCATGTGCTTACTTGCTAAGTAAGTCACATTTACAATAAATATGCCCTGGGAGATGTTGAAATCATTCTGGAGGGAATATTTGTAGCCTTAAATCATTAAGCTGAAATGTATTATGGCATTTCCAGTGGGAATTATTAATGCTGAAAATTTTTAGTAGTCAAAAGCTTTGTAACTAACCAAATTTGAAATATTAGTATTCCATATATTATTAAGAAGAAACAGTAAGATTTTTATTCTCATGAAAATTTACCTGCTTGCAGTTTGGGTTAATAAGAAATAATCCCTTCATTTTTATCCAATAGAAAAGACTAAGTGGTATGTTTTAGTTTTCATTGCATTCCACTACCAAAATGATAAGAGCTAGTGTTTGATCTTTTTCATCAAGAGAGCTACATACCTCAAAAATGTTTTAGAACATTGAGATACTTTTCAAAATTAAATGGGAACTTTTTCTAGAAAAATGTTTTCTTTTTTTTTCATTTTGTCTACAAATATAAGGCATTCCACAAAATAATCTTCTTTTTAAAAAAAATTTTATTAAGTTGCTATGGCTGTCCTGGAACTTGCTATATGGACCAGACTTGCTATAAATTCACAGATACATGCCTGTCTTTGCCTTCGGGGTGCAAGAATATTACATTTTTTAAATTATAAGGAACAAACAAACACACAAACACAGCTTTGCTGGAAAGGTTGAGTCACACGACACACTTTATCTGAAAGTATTCTCATGGTGTTTAGCAAAACTTGTTTTTATGAGTTATTCACTCTGGTTTTAATCACATGAACCAGTTTCTATGCTAGGCTAAGAACATGCATTTTTGACTTAGTCCTAATATTATGATAAGACAGATATTAATACTATGTTTGAGTTGTAAGGTTGACGCTGGAAGAGTTTAAATAGGTTGTACAAAGTTATATGTCCTATAATAAGATCATATTTGTTGATGTCAAATTTAATTCCTTTCTGTATTTTTGCAATTGGTCACACAATCCTGGACTATTTATTTCCCTATGTTCTATTTTATGTTAAGTACATGTAGTTGTGAACGGAATGTCTTCTTTTGAAGGAACAAACTCTGAACAAACAAATTCAATGTAAAATGAGATCATTATGAGATTATAAACAGAGTTTACTATTATTTCTTAGAGAGAGTGAAGGTCTTTGATAGGGCCTGGAAGGAGGTATTGGCTAGGATGTATAAGGAAAATACAAAAAAGATCAAGGGATCAGGAATACAGGCATGGCACAATGTGGTGATAGCAGAACTTCTGACAGTGAGCTGTCCAGATTCTGAGAGAAGCATTACAAGGCAGGGCTTGGAAAGTGAGTTCACTTCTGCCTTTCCAGTTTCCATAAACATTGAGACCCATTAGTGCCTTACAGAATATTTTCCTTTATATTCTTTTATATTCCTTTATTATATTCCTTTATATTCTGATTATTTCTCTTGATAAATGGAGAGGCCACTTTAAGCACATATATCTAGACAAATAATTTTTGTACAAAATTTGATGCTATATTATTCCATACCGACTTACATTCCTCAATGACGTAAAACTATTGACTGTGATTGTAAAGAATGGTTGACCTAAGTTTCCTTAAGCCATCCATGGCAATCCTTAGAAAATACTTCTCTATTCCAATTCTATGATTCCAAGGACTTGAATATGATTATTACTTTTTGTGGAAGACAATTTTTTACTCCCTCAAACACACTTCCCCTTTGATGTAATTTTTTTTGTCTTATAATTTAAAATGATGGGAAGCAATCTTTGTGCTGAATGCTAATCCATGATTTAAACATTAGCATAAAGAATTCTCACATTTTTTCTTAAAATTGTTATTATTTTGAAAGGAAATTGAAAGGGTCAGGAAACCTAGTCACTAGTTATAATGATTGATCTCATATACATGGATGCCATGTTGTTTGGCCATACTATGTCTATTCTGGATGGCTCTTGTATTATGTGTAACTATACACTGGGGAGTGGTATAAGAAGATCGAGTGAAGGCTTAAAGAAGTCTGGACAAAGGGTCCTGCCGATGGACAAATACTATTAGTTGTTACTTCTGAGCTCTAAGATGTGCAGATGGGTTTGTCTGTCTGAGAGAAGAGCCTCCTGCTGCCACTCCTTAGCACTCAGTCCTTAGTTGAGTCACTCAACTACTCTAAGGGCTAGTTTCTTTACTTGTAACAAGAAAAGCTAAATGGGAAGCTGTTCATATTTCACTATAACAAGCACTGAGTTGTGCTTTCCAAATACTTACCAAATATCTGACCTATCAAAAAATTCTCCAAGATGATAATTTAGAAATTAACTGAATAAGAATGGAACATGCTCACTGCTAGAAGGGTGATTTGTGCTCTATCTAACCTTTCTGCTCACTATATGTGTATCCTTGTATATGTCATGTTACTTAAACGCTGTTCTCTCACTTGAACTTCCCAGGACTGAAAGTAAGTGGAGCAGCTGATTGCCTGTTCAATTACTACTATTACTTTTGTTGTTTTGAGGTTTCAGATTAGGATATTTAGATGGAATGATGCTGAGATGGGAAAGAAATCAGCTGGATGTCTAGATTTTTCTCCTTAACTTGAAAGCTTCAGAAAAGATTTCATGTTTCTTTTACATGAGCTACAAAGAAGGAGTTAGGAGTCTTTTATGAAAAGTAACAAAAGTTTAAGTAAGTGCGTGCTTAAGTAAGTGTGTGCTAAGTCATCTTTCCTTAAAACTTCAGGCTCCCAATCTAATTTCACTATAACTGAACAACTTTCCCTGTACTTTCATGTGTTTATCATTCTTTTCAGTTACACTATGAAGGTGTATACATCCCAGTTGTTTGACAATTCTTCACTGAAGAGGTGAGTTCAGTGAAAGTGAAGATTACTACATAGGTATTTCGGAATAAGTGTTCTTTAAGCAGAATTCTTATGACAAGACTCTTTGCCAATCTTCAGTTTAGTGAATTTCAGTCTAGTTACCTCCCCATTTCATTCTACCTTTCTCAGTCTCCTGAAAAATTGTATAAATTCTACTAGTTGCCGCAGCTTGATATTATTTTATTCAATTGCTTGCTAAAGTGCTTAGCAAAGAACATAGTGGCTAAACAGTATTGTGAAGGCACTATAGGGTAAACTGATGGCTGATTACCACTGAAAACGTATGCCATTTTGCTGCAGCATGCTCATTTATTAATGAGTAGTGTGTAATCTGACAATGAGTTAAATATAAATATCTAAATAGATTGAACTCTCAATCTAGTACAACTTTTAACTGTTGTAAGGCAGTAGCTATAATATTATATTGTTTGATTAGTTTGTAATGTTTTGGTTGCATAGTCCTGTTGATCATACTCAGGGCTCTGTGATTGTTATCTAAGCCCTCTGAAATTGAATTAATTCTGAGATTAATGTATATTATACAATCAACCTAATAGTATCATCTTTATGGAGTAAAATAGAAATGGCCACCATAGTGACAACACTGTAAGGACTTTGTCATAATAATCATTGCTGCTTTTGGAGTCTTTCTCAATACTCAGATGCTAGGTGTGTGTGTGTGTGTGTGTGTGAGACGTATTAGATTGTTTTCCTTCTAAATACACAATTGTCTTTGTTCTTCTTTAAGTTATATTTAATGTTTTCTATTTGAATCAAGTTTTAGCTATAGAGATGACCATAGCATATTAGTTATTCAAGAAAGTTTACTAGGTTTATTCCCTATGCAAAATTTCATTGTGACAGACCACAAATGAAACGGAAAGGAATGCTAACATAATATTAGAAATATAATCTGGTAAAGTAGCAAACAGAAGAGAGCAAGAATTCTAGAGGAGAAGTAATTGAAATGGTAAAATGTAAGAAATATGTCAAAGATATTTACAATGATGCCTAATGAGTGAACAGAGCCAGAGTTGCCCTTGATGGAAGTGAGAACAAGCTCTCCACAGTGAAACTGATTTTATGAGAAGCAGCATTATTGACAGTCTGACTGACAGTTGACCTCAACCTGATGAGTATTTACTGTGTGAAAGCAGAAAACTGCATTGGAGCAATCTGCTTCTCTGTATACTTAGATGTATTTAGGTGAACAAACAACTAAACAAAACAAAAAATAAACTTGAATTTTTAAATAAAACTTTATTAAACTTCATTTTTTAATAAAACAACCTACCAAAATTTGAATTCACTTATAGTGTTGTTACTTTTATAAATAGTTCTAGACTGGTATTATGAAATAAACGAATAGAAAATAAAGGTTCCACATTAGCATCGATAGGTAATGTTCATCAACTGTAACAGACATCTAAAATAGCAAATGGGTTGTTCGCTGACTGCTCACATATGGCATGTTTTATAAGCAAACATGGAGAGTCAATTTGAAGACTTTAGATTCTAGTAAAGGATGGTCACTGTAAATACACTCCAGAGAGATTTGGCTCATTAACTGAACACACATCTACACCATCTTGGGAAGTGTCTGGAAATCATCATCACATCAGGATGTTAGTCAGCCATTCTGTTATTGGTTATTCCTAGGAAAATAATGGGTCATTTCATGACCTAATAATCTGAGTTTGTTTGGCAGATTTTATACTTCAAGGCCTCTATGAACTGTTTTGTAAACCTAGAGATAGTTGCTTTGATCCAGGCACAGAATAAAACAAGAACACCTACTAAATAGCAGCTAACGTGCCTTTCATCTTTCCTTCAAAGCCCAAAATAAAAATAATCACTGCAAAGTAGTGCTTTTCTTTTTCCTTAGATTTTTAACTTTCTTGATTACTTGGAAATTTCTAACATCATTGACTCCCAAAGTCAATAGTGTTAGAACTTCTTACGTGTAAGAGAATCTGAATTGAATGAAGTATTTAATAATATGTTTTCTTTGCATTTAAAATAATCCTCCTGTTCTCACAGTTTTACATTTTTTATACATAACTTTACAAAAACATAAGGTTGTTCTCTACATTTCAGACAATTGAAATATCTCCTCTAAGGATAGTATTCTCCTCATCAGATGTTTGTTAAATATCTGTACATATGTGTATTATGCCTGGTGCCAAAAAGTAACACTGTAAATCAACATCAAGAGTAAAGTCATGTTGATGACATTGCTTTTCTCCAGATTCACCATTGTGATTCTTGGCCCAAAAGGAGCTCTTTAGAATAGATCCCTTTGGCTCCCAAGGGACTCTAGTGATACTTCAGTTAAACATGCCAACCTTCAGAGTGGACTCACTAAAGGCATATATAAGTTCTGCTGGAGCACTCATTTGTTTTTCTTTTGCACTGTAAGGGAAAAAAAAAGTCTGTTTCAAATCCTATTTGTCCCTTATCTCTGTTTGTTCAGTTGTTTTTAATATCACACACCGAAGGCATTTTCAATAGCAGTTACTCTGTGAGTCATTTGTTTCCCTTCAGCAGGCTGTTGCCTACTGAATTGTAAAGCAGCTCTGACTATTTGCATCCTGCAGATGGAGCGGCATATAAACACTCTCAGATAGTTCTGGTAAGTATGAAAAAATAGCTTATTTGTCCTTTCTGTGAATAAATAAGAGAGTGTCAAATTTTATAGACTAATAAATTTATATGCCGGCACTGACATTGAATCTCTCCTGGCTTGCCATGTCATAGATCCCGAGAAACACTTTCCTTTTTATTTCAGATGAATTCTTAGTCGAATGGAAGCTCAATAAAAAAACAAAACAGAATTTGATTGCATTGTTTATGTCTGCCCAATATTCTAATTCAGTTGCAATATGCTATGAGGAAATGCAATTTTCTTGCTTCCCCAGCTTGTTACTCAACAATCACTCACACACACATGCTCCTGTATGTCACAGAGATTTCTATTAATGAGTGAAATGCTCTTTAGTATTTACTTTGCAACAGTTGTGTCCCTAACAGATTTAATGTTAATTTTGAAATTACACAATTGAAGCTGTATAAACAACTGCTTATAAAGGGACATTTAAATATTTACCTTATAAATTAAAACTTTTGAAATATATATACATATATGTGTTGACATATGGGCAGATGCAGGTCAAACTCAGACATAGAACCCTACATGGAAAACACTCACTCATATCAGACCAAGAATAAAGAAAACTTTGTTCTTGTCCAATAGAGGATTACTTTGTGTTTTATCTCTAAATAGTGTTGCATATTTTATTGTTGTTTAATCTTTATATTCAGTCGAATAATGAACCTGTACACTAACCACCATTGACAGCTTAATGATGATTTTAGGGTTGCAAAATAAAATATCACACCTTCCAATTTCTTCATGTATTTCTTCTGTGCCCCAATATCAATAAGTTATATACTTCAAAAAGCAAATAAGAAATAGTAATTTTGAAGGTCAGTTTGTGTCTTAAGTACTGAAAGATTAATTTTTCTTTCTTTACTACTGTGTGCAAAAAGGGTGTTCTGGACTGGTTACAGGTTGCTTTCTCCTCTTCTTTCCTAATGTTAATTTTAATAAGTAATCCATGATATTTCTTTTTCCTATGTGATATAAATAGAAATCTTATTTTATTTGTCAGTTTCTATATGATTTCTGAAGACAAAATCTTGTTAAAAATGGGATGGTTTAAGGAAATTAAAACTGACATATAGAAATTTAAAATTAACTTTGTTAATGTTCCAAATGAATGCTTATAAGTGTTCCAAAAACAAGTTCTTCTTGAGTTACTGCAAAACCCTCCTCATCACTTCTCTGAAGGTATGTCATGAGAAAGTTCAAAATAAACTCTGATACATTACTGATACCTGTTCCCATGTCCTTGATCGTCAGAACCATTGCTATCAAAAATCAAAGGTAACAATATTTGTTAGCTGCACAGAGAGACAAAAGGACATGTCTGCGTGCATGTGTCTTTCTAAAGTATGCTATAGCACTTATTGTGTATGTTTCGTCCCAGTTTTAATTTTTAAATTTAGGAATCATCAGTGTTGATTCTAAATTTTTGGATCTAGTTTATTTGTGTAGGTATAAATGTTTATGTCTCCGCTTCTTCCAGAAACAGATGAACATACAAAAATAGCAGGTGTGGCCAGGGATGGTTTGAGTAGGCCGGCAGACTTAAATAATCTATGTAAAATAACAGAACACATCAGATCTTACAGCTGTGTGTTTTAGAATCCTGAAGTTCTGATCATACCGCTTCACTGAGACAATTCTTATATTAGCTTATATAGCTTATAGATTTAGATAGTATTTATTTACTTTTATTGTTGCAATTTTAGCCACTTCTGTGTTAGAGATTGCATTCAGTAACTTACACATGCTTAGGAAGCTCTATCACTGAACCAAACTTCTTGACCAGGAAAGCTTAGTGGCCAATCATCATCTGCCAAATTTCCATATCAACTATAGCACACAAATTAACCCTCACATATGCACACACACACACACACACACACACACACATATATATATAATGTATGCATAACACAAATAGATACATACACATGCACACATGATTGACAAAGAGTCACTTAAATTCTAGGTGGCTACTATGTTACTGCACTTCTGAAACTGATTCCAAAACAGAGTTCCATTTGAAGTTTCCTTCAGGTATTAAGTTGCCCTAACATCTACCCTTTGCTTATTGACATAGGTCCTCCAGAGCTTCATTCCTTAGTTGGGAGTAGTCAATTCGGTAGTAAGAGTTGATATTCCAGCCTGTCTTCCTCTATAGAGTTGCTCAAAAGTCGATGGTAATTATATGCAGAAACAGAGAACAAACTACGGGCATAAGCACTTATTTAAGTCTGCAGAGCTATGAATCTTAAGTTTAGTCTTTGATAAAGAGTTCACACTAAATTTAATGTTAGAGAGGAGTTTCCAGCTGTTGGCTTGGTATGAAGGAGTGGAGCAACTTTATGACTGATTACTGTCCTCAGGAGAAGAGAGGGGAAGTGGAGCGATGCTGTCTCCTTCCAACACAAGGAGTGCTGTGCATATTCCGTGGCACTGATTTGAGAAGGCTCATAACTTTAATGACATCCTTTATCAGTTGTCATGACTCTAGGCTTTGAAACTCCTCAAACCTAGGGAGGGACAAAAAGGAATACAAGTCACCAGAGATACAGAAATACCATGGCATAGCAAGAGCATCCTTTTTAGAAAATTTCACATTGACACGAAGCCACTTGTGGCTTGTCACTCTAGGTAAATGACACATCTAGACTTCGTTTACCAGCTGTACTTAAAGATTTTGGCTTTATGGTTTTATAAAAAAAATATGTCATCTATTCCTTCAATCACTTGTAAGTCCCCTGTAATCCTTTTTTCATGTAAGCACAGTGGAGTATTCCCTTTTGTTTGAGGCCCCTGCATTATTTACTTTGATCTGCTGTGAGAAAATCTGAACGTGTGTTGTCCTAAATGCAAGCATCTCACCAACAAGATGTGAGGCCTTGTAGTTCACACTGAAGAAAGGGCTCTGTGTGCAGAAGCAGGTTTTGTTCCTGCCCTCTCCCTGGTGGGAGCCTTAATTGCATTTCTCTCTCTCTCACAGTGGCTGGCTAAGGAGGGCCTGCCTTCCTGCTGATGCTGAAGTTTTCAAGCTCTATTACTCTGTGAGGAAGAAAATTCTTTGGTCAAGGAAGAAAAGGGTCAGATTTTTTTTTAAAGAATTGTTTAAGTTTACCAAGCACAGTAAACAAAAAGAAACAATATAACCCCTCCCTTTCCTCTAAGAAAGGTATATAGATATTTTATTTAGCACAGTTTATAAATTATTACATTCTGTATACTCGGAAGTGGCTCAGTGCACAGGGCACAAAGGTTAGAAATATTAATCAGCAAACAAAAAGTACTATGCTTTGTGTTATTCCTTAACCATTTTTACATGATTAAACATATATCCAAAAGGGTATTGTTAATTATTGACATGAGTGCCACATTGTCAGGTATGTTAGGAATTGAGTTTTATTAACTTTCTTGCTTGTTGTTGTGATTACTGTGTGCACAGTCAACATATTTGAGTCATCAGAGTCGAAACTACTCTTTTAATTTGCTTTTCCTTTGACAAAGTACTTTCAAACCCAGTAGCTTTGAAGCTGCCACATCCAAGTCCATTTCAAATTTCTGTATTTTTCATAAAAGGGAAGAATAGCATCTGCTTAACATTTGCAGTTTCAAAGTGTCCTAAATATGGAAGCTGTATTCATCTACAATCACAACAGAGCTCATTTATTGTTTGAGGTTTAAATATTTCATGTATATATGTATAAGCTAATTGTGCTTTTTAAAAAAAAACATGTCTTGATTTTCCAGCTAAAATAGACTACCCAAACAAATATTTTATTTGTCAAGATCTTGTTTGATTCCTATGGCTTGCTTATAAGTCACAGATCCTTTCTGGGCCGTCCAACTTTTCCCTGTAATGACAAGTTTCTTCACTTGTCCTTTTCCTCATCATTTCTAATATTCAAGCTCCTCAAGTTTTAAGCTGTGGCTCACAATGTTCTGTCATTCTTAGTACATCACAAATGGTGAAATATCTGGTACTTGTCTTCTATTTGTTAAGAAAAGGACTATTCCTGTCCTGGGATCACAGTGGGATTTTTTGCAGAGGGAGTTGAGAAGACACTATGAAAATATATGGTTGGAATATATTTGGAAGCATGGGATTGGTTAGTCAAGAAGGAAACAAGAGAAAATACATGTTAGGAATCAGAATGTGTTGCAAGCAAAAGAATGTTGGCAGATAAGTTGGTATCGTCTTTCTAGGAATTGTGAGTAAGCATTTTGACTAACCATGTCTCCCATTAGCAAGAACTGTGCTTGCAGGTCTTGTACCAGGAGCTGAACACAGTCTGCACCATCTTTTCAGCTCTAGGAAATAGCAATGATGCCGCACATGACTTAAAAACATCTCCTGGATGCAAGAGTACATGAGGTTTTATGAATACATTAACATCACCAAACAGATAATGCGATCATTAAATAACAGCCCCATGGGATTAGGAGAGAGGAGGGGAGAGAGGGAGCTCAGTCAGTTAAGGTGTTAAGTTGATGTTAAGTTGAACACCTAAGTTTGATCTCTCAGTCTTTCTTAATGGGAGGAGAGAAGCAACTCTCCTGAATTGTTCTCTGACCTCTGTGCATATGTGTGCACATGTACAATAAATAAATAGAATGGTATAAAGAACATCACTCTGAAACCCATGTTTTGCTTTATTGTCCTCAAACTGCTTAACAGTGGAAAGAAAAACTCCTTAGAAACTGATTTTATAATAGTGCATGTTTTAAAACATGGCTTTATTTTTGTTTGCCAAGCAGAGTGATTTTCCGTGCTCAGTGATTACATGTTCTAGTAATGGAATTTGCCTTTTTCTTCACTAAATGGTTAACTAACCAACAAGAAGGACAGGCTTCCATGACTTTTTCTATCTAGTTAGTGAATAATAGAATAAAGTTAGATCATATTAAAAATAACAATATTTCTCCACAAATTCTATCTATCTCTGTCTCTGTCTCTGTCTCTGTCTCTATCTCTATCTATATATCAGAGTAGGAATTTAGTGGTTCAGAATCTTTATAATTTACAACTATTTAAATTGAAAAGTAGAAGCAAGCTGCAGTTTAGTGTTCCCAGTCCAAAAGTAGTATGTTTTATTTTACCTAAATTCCATTTTGTGTTGTTATAAACTTAGATTTTTTCTCCTTTTGCTAAAAGTTATTTCTCACTCTACTTATTTATTTCATCAGGAGAAAATAATGCCAGGAGATCAATGCATCACCAAGGACTTTGAACAGGATATCTAAATAATTTGGTGACTGGCTTTTTTACTTATTGGTGTATTTTAGTCAGATAAAAATTCTTTGTGATGAAGGCTGTGGGACCTGATTATTTTTTTAAATAGGTCAAGAAATAGATCAGAAAATCTTCAGGGGATTTATCTCTGTTTCGAGTGCTTCATAATGACAAAACTTTCCTTGCCTAATGAGCATGTCTAGATGATTTCAAATATATAAAGCAAAGGGTAGAAGAGGGCATTGGACTTCTAAGAGAACTGATCTAATTGCAATGATTGAACTCAAATGATTGGAAATAGTTTGAGAGACACAAAGTGATAGATAGGTCCCACTCTGTTAACCCAAACATATTGCTCTTACTGGAGTTGATGAACAACTTATGGAGATAAAAAATACGGACTATTTTTTTGTGTATTAGTTCTAAACTTAATAATAGTGACTATTGGATTTCTTTTCTCATGTGAGAACCATATTCATTTGATCTGTTTTCTACCACCTTGTTTCAATATTCAATCAATTTTCTATGCAATAGCTTGCTAAAAGTGTTTGCTGAGTACCTGTATAGGGCAGCCTTTCACACATGTGAAAACGTTTTTGAAGTTATCAAGTTTCTTAAGCATAAGAGATTAGAACTAATACGTATAGAATTTTAGTAGACTGAATTGACATTACCAACCTAAACACTGCTGATATTTATCACCTTTGAAGTAAAAAGTCAAATTCACTATGTATGTCACTGTGTCATTTGTATTTCCCATAAAGGAAGTAGCCTTTCTGTTGACCTTAAATTTTTACTTTCATGCCAAGATGTTTTGGGTATGTTTTTAACTTGAAAGTACTTATCCATCTTTCACATAATATTTACCAAAAAATAATTGTATCATCCAGATATTTTCATGGCAGTCCAACAGAAAAAAGATTCAGAAATATGACCTATGCTACATTTGTCTTTCCTTCATACTGTCTTCTCCAGACTCTTCAAATACCAGTTCCAGTGATGCTTTGTACAACTGTCCTAGTCTATCACTGAAGAAGACCTAACTAGAGTGTAGGATAATATTTATATTTCAGTTACTTCTCTCTGTAGTAATTTCTAATTTACTGTAGGTGTCTATTCTCTAGCGTCCTTTCTACAGAAGGCCATCATGATGGGAGATGAGAGCATTCTTCCTTCCTTCTTTCTTTCTTTCTTTCTTTCTTTCTTTCTTTCTTTCTTTCTTTCTAAATAATTTATTTATTTTTTTCTCAAATCGTAATTCATTCACACAGGGGTTATTCTTCTTTCATCTCTCTCTTGAGTCATATGGTATAGTCTGTGAACCATAAGCACCAAGAGCTATTTACTGAATTGATCGAATCATTTACATTTTGTACTTTGCAGTTTGAGGATGCCTGTATGTATTTTGATAGGAAATCATAAGTATACGTTTTAATATTGTTAATTTATGTAGAAAACTCAGTTTCATGTTTTCTGTGGGACTATTTAACATAAATTATTTGAAATTAGTTTTTAGGATAGCTTCCAAGTAATAGGTTTTATTATGACATTTTCATACATACATGTCACTATAAATTTTGTATAACTTTTCTAAGACTTGTAAGTTTAGTTTCTCAATGGAAAGATTAATAGTGATTCCATAATTTGTATGATCATTTTTAATTCTACGTGTTACACCCAAACATTCTTGTGTGCCCTAAGATTTTTAGCAGTGTTCTTATAATTTCTTACTGTGAGAAAATGTGTGAATGAATGTGCTTGTGTGGGCATGCATGTGTTTGTGTCTATTGGCTTGGGTCCTACGAAACAGCATTTGTGTGTGTGTGTGTGTGTGTGTGTGTGTGTATCGTGGTCAATGCCACACTCTTGTTATTTATTCCTCCCACCATAATGCTGTGAAAGATGTTGGCAAAAAGTTTGTTTTCTTTGGTCACAGTTTGTTTTGCTTATGAGAGATGTTCTCTTTCTAGGAAAAATTTAAATACTAATACTTTCGACTTTGTTTAAACAATATCTCATTTCCAAATCTTGCAGTAGTAACTTGCAATTTTACATGTTGCTTAAAATTCAAGTATAAAGTAACTGCCATAGATAAATATCTTAGCCACTGATTTCACTTCCCAAAACTGAAGCTAAGAAGTTGAATTCAGTTAGTACACATTGGTTTAATACCCACTGTAGAGTGTTCAATGAAATAAACAAGTATATAAATATCATCACATTCCTGCATTTGATGGCTTCTGTAGATTTTCAAATATACTCACATTAATACATGGTAATATTTAATAATACATTTTATAATTACTGAAATAAATTAGAGACTGGAATTGCTAATATGATTAGAAGATGGATATTCATTTTCAATAAAATGATGCTTAAAATGTGTTTTTGAAGAATGGGATATAAAATATGAAGGGAAATGCTCAATTTGTCTGAAATTTATGAGTCTAAAAATGGAATTATGTAAGTAAATTATATCTGTTGAGAAATTGTCACTGGGTTAAACAGTGTAGTGACATTGAAACTTTCTTTAGATAGTGTGAACAGAACTATTTGATATTTTAAAGCATGTATATAAAGCACTATAAACCTCTTACGTAGTCTGTCAGAAAACAGAAATAAATCCAAAATGCTCTGATAAACTGAAGTGGCTAACTGATATGTCATAGAAACCTTTTCTTCAGATCAGATAGATTTTCTTTAAACATATGAAAAAGATATTATAAAGAAAATGAATGATCCTTAGGTTTTAGAAGGGAGCTTAAGGACCGACCCTTCATTGTTGCACTGTAATTGTCTAGGGACAAGGAGTGTCTGCCTTCTTTCTGTGAGATATTCACAGTGGTCTCCTCAGAGCTAATCTTTGCCATATATGAATCCAAGAAATCATAGGCATAATAGGAATCTGGAAATATAGCACTGGTCTATGGAACATACTTTATGGCTCAGTTCTTTCCGAATTCCAGTTTTTTTTTCAATCTAAGCAATGGGCACACAATGAAATTGAACATTCTAGTAAATTCTAGTAAATTGACTATTCTGTGTAATATTTTATTTTTTACTCTTCAGCAAATGGTCCTATATAGCAAACAAAATTAGAAACAACAAAGTGCAATAAAAGTGGTTTCACTGAAAGGATGGAATTATTTTTTTCCTTTTAGAAGAAAGAGTGCTAACAAGGGAGAAAGAGCAAGAATAGAATTTTCTTTGAAAAAATATTTTCTGCCATTAACATTGGACATGTTTCACATCATGCTTGATTCTATCAGCTTCTAGAAAAACTTACACACTATACCATATTCTCTTTTGTACACCTATTGTTTACAATGTCTTACATATTTGTCTAGGTATATTTTGTATTAGGGTTAAAATATTTTATTTCATCTAAACTGAATCAAGTGCCTTAGAATCACCTGAAATATAACTGATGTGTCAATATAAAAATATCTCAGATACTACAGATTTTGAATATTTGCATACCACAATTTTAAATTATAAAATATTTTAACACAGACAAGGAATTTCCATGAAGCCATGATGAACCTGTCTGTCCCCTAGACTTGCCTAATTTATTCTAACTTCCAAGGTTTTTGATTATCATCTGCAAATCTCCCACCCATTTCCTTCATCCTCTGGTTTCTATTCATGTCACAGTGAAGTAGTTGTAACCTTCATTCTTCCCTCTGACTCCTCTCCTCAGGCTAGATTAAGTATTAAGTATGAAGTGTTTTATGATTTACAGAACATTTTAATAAATACCATGCCATTTGATCCACACTATTCTCATCCCCTCACTGTCTCATTCAGAGAAGGTTTGTGTAGCATCGCTCTATACCAGGACTTGATGCAGAGATTCAGGTTGTGCAGAGGACAAAAGGAAGTGCTTGTTCTCTGGTAGCCCAAGGTTGAGTGAAGAGGTCAGATTGGCTAATTCTTGTGGTCTGTTGAAAACTTGGGATTACCACAAGAGAACTATAAAGAAGATGAACAGAGTGAGAATAGAAAACCAAAAGAGGCATGGGAAAGAGCAAAGAAGAGATAAAATGCTTTGCTGGAGTTTGAAGACATGTAGGAGGTGAGTGGGAAGATGTGGAAAGAGGTACAGAGAAGGAAAAGGACCTCATGATTGCAGTAAAAAGGAAGCATTTTCTTTTCATTTATCAGCTTACATCCCAAATTATTAGATGGTATGCATAGCAGTGTGCAAGAATTAGCTCTTTTAAGATTACTTTTTACATTGTGTGTGTGTGTGTGTGTGTGTGTGTGTGTGTGTGATCTAAAGAGGTCAAAGAAAGATGTACAGGAATTGAATTGACTTCTTCCACTATGTGCATCAGAGCCACCCACCTAACTCACCTCATCTTTTCCATTCAGCTCTTCAGTAGATATATTTTTTTAATAAACAATGAGTTTCAGCATCAGATAAGTTAATTCTCCTTATTCAAAGTGATTTTGCTTGTTATTTTCTAAAATAGAGCAATATTCTTATCTTTTATAAGTTAACATTAAAATGGAACTTTTGAGTATAATTTTGTTTTGAAATGTAGAGACATTTTATTAATGCTATGATGGTAAACTCTATAGAAGGTTAGCCGAAGACTTAGTGATTCTTCTCATTGGTTTTCAAGAAGAAATTTGCTAATGTAAATAAGACTTTAATCCCCATGCTTACGGAAAAGATTAGAAAACATATATATCATAGAATAGCCAATTCCTTTTGAGTTAACTGAAATGAAAATATAAAATTATTACAAACTCATTTGTCAAAAAATAGCTTATAATACTGATGAAATAATGATAGCTGGTTTAATATTTATTACAAATGCTCCTCTTCTGTACATTGATAGGATTAACTAGTTGACTCATAATTCTGGTTCAATTTGAAAAGCTTTTATTTTATAGTTTATTAGTTTAATAATTTATGGGTACTAAAATAAATGTTGAGAAAAGTGAGCCATTATAAATAAATGGTTGATACAAAATTCTTGGGGGAGGTAGTAAACATTCTATACATTCTGTAGTACAAAAAATTAAGGAAAATATATTTTAGTCTCCTAAGCTTGAGTGTGGAGTTGAAGTTTCAATTCCTGTGATGATGTGTAGAGTTTTGTCTTCTGCCAGGACAGTTATAAGCATCATGACACAAGCTGGTGACAGTGGGCTACATTTGAAAGCATATCATTTCATATTCACCCATAGTTACCTAGAAGGGTAAATGCCACCAAATTTGATTAGCCCTGGCTGAGTACCATGAACATTTAAAAAGTTCTGTATATTTTACCTTCATAATCACCGTAAGATTTGGATAAACTATAGCATCCCCATTTTACCCGTGAGGAAACTGAGACTCACTGTTAAGGTGAGCAGGCTGTTTGGTGATGACTACTGCCATGCCTGAGTCACAGGTCTCTCCTCTGCACTGTGCTGCCTTGCATTCGAAATTATCAGTGTTCCAAGCTTTGTGGTTCTGGGCACATGGATGAAAATTACAGTGAGACTGTTAAACGACAAGAAACGTTCGTAATGGATAAAAAGAATAAAGATAAATAGAGGCATTACATGATATTGCTGTACTATTCAGGCAGAGAATCACACACACATGGAAGAACATAACTAAAGCACCTGAGATGTTTCGTCAGGGTATAAGAGGTATCTGAAGGTTAGAAACAGGTTCAATGAGATGTGAGGAAGGAAGAACCTGGTCATGTTATCAATGAGCTGCAAGGTAAAAGAAACAGGATTTATTTGACAGATAAAACAGACATTATGGTCTCAATGTGGAATAGCAGCATTCAAATATTGTCTTCAGAAATGAAAAGATATGTGAGAAGATGTTCTCAAAAAGGTACAAGGCATTTCAACAAAGCTTTTCCATATAATTTCATCAATGATGTATTTGCATTGGAAGCAAAATATGAAACCTCATAGGAGTTTCAAACTCAGTTATTTGTTATTTTCTATTCCTTATCATAGTGTCACCCAAACTCTAAACACAGATCAAATATTAATCAAATTCTTTATCAACCAATATGCTAATGAAACAATTGCATTTAAATACAGATAGTTCTGATATCACACTTTTTAAATTTTCTGTGCCATGTTACATCCTGAGTCATATTAAAATTATTGTAATAAGACGTTTGTGGTACTGAGTCTCACTTCTGTAATCTGACCTTTTAAAGTCCTGAACACCCAACGTTTATCTTGAACTTACAGATAACAGTAAAAAGTGACCTCACGTTGCTGCTGCTGGTCCTGATTGTGAAACTTTTCATTGCAGACTATTTCCCTTATAGATTTTGCCCATTAGAATAATTCTACTAAAATTTGGAGTGTAATAGTGGACTCTGAGAAATACCCAGGAAGGAAGGAAATATTTGGTCAAATTACTGCTTAATTATTCCGATCCAGGAGTGACTGGCTTTGTTTTGCCTCTCTTACCTAATAACTTTTGAGGCAATCAAACTGAAAAGTCAGGAAATTAACTTCTATGGAAATTGAGTCATGCATTACATGCATTTCCGACTCTGATGCTGCTTATTTAGTAACCAGTACCACTGAACCTAGCTGTGCTACCAAGGATCAAGACTTTACAGAACTCGTTTTATTCCCTTCAGTGTCCTGAGACAAGCTCTATCAATATGAGTGCTAATGTGATCCCGCAGCTTTAATTAAATTTGTCTTCAATAACAAAAAATTTAAGCTGGCTTTGTTCGATGTACAACCTGTTGTAGTTCTGTTTTTATTTCCTGTCCTCTGTCAATGTCCTTCAGATAACCTTAGAATCCAGACTGAAGTTTATGAAACTGTTCAAGCCAGACATCTCATTTTCAACTAAGAGGACGTTACAAAATAAATAGAATTGTCCAGTATAGTGCGTGTGTGTCTTGTTAGACTATACATTTTGAATGTTCTATGAATATTTGTAGAGACAGAACTTTTAAGACAATGAAAGGCCATTTAAATTTTAATTTTATTCACATAGTAGGGAATGAAGTTTACCAATTTCTTTGTTCTTAAAAATCATTTCCAGGCTCCCATTTGCCTATGTCATCGTCACACTGACTGTGGTCAGTATCTGTCTAATTTCTTTCATGAACCTGTTAAATGTAGCATGTTTACTATATAGTCAACTCTCAATTTGGATAATTGTCCCAGCCTTTTACAATTCTGGAAATGCTTGGAAATGAATTTCTGTCTAACTGATAAATTGTCACTTTCATTCTGTTCATTTGTTCATGCATGCACAGGTGTTATACTGGTCGTTCCTGTGAATTTGGAGTCCGGAGGTCAACCTCACTGTTTTTTGTAAGGTATCATTCACCTTGTTTTCAATATAGAGTACCTGAGTGCTCTGGAATTTGCCAAATAGATGAAGCTAGTTAGCCAGCAGGCCTCTGGGATCTGCCTCCCTAACTTTCCTATGCTAATGTTATGCTGGGCTGTTTTCTTTCTTTCACATGGGTTCATGGGATCAAATTTAGATCCTCGTGCTTGTACAGTGAATACTTTACCGCCTGATCTATGTCCTATCCCCATGTATCTGTTTCACAGAGAGTTGTACTGACCCATTTTTGTTCCTGATCGATGACTTCTGTGCTACTAAAGAAAAGTGGGAATTTTAAACCAAATATCATTTCTTTCAAAACCATTATAGGATTTGTGCCTAGAAAGACTGTTCCCACCCAGTAAAAAAGGTAGTAGCTCGTCTTAGAAATCATATCAATCCAGGAATGAGTTAAAAGTTACTTAACTTCTTAAACTGAGTTTTTAACACCTCTCAGTTTGAACTTTATACTGTTCTAGACAGCTGGTAATCAGCAGGGCAGGTAATGCCATATAAATCTTCTATCGTATAATAGGTGCTTGAGAGATATTTACTTCTTTAAGCTGTACATTCTGTGTTATAGGAATGATGGTAGGACATCATTGTTTCTATTCAGAAACCTACAGTGTTTTATCTAAGTCTCCAGATCAAGGGAGTCAAACTCTTACAAAGAGCACTTGAGATTACACTGTGTTTCTACTATGCAGATTACAGTAGTCATCTGCACTATGAAGTAGATATAGGGCCATATTTCAGTGCTGTGTAGAATATGGGAATGATGTGGACAGTATGTGGGCAGTAGAGACATCACCGAGGCAAGCAATTGCTTGATTCTGTATCTGCTTTCAGAATGAGATGTCGGTGCACCATCTGATGTATAGAGAGTGTAGAGGAGCCCCCATGTACTGCTATGAAGCTGAGGGCCTCACCAATGAGTCTCAACTCCAGAAAATGCAATTTCTCTCCAGGCACATGTAAACCCAGGAGGTTGACATCACTGACTATCATCTTGGAAATCAAGGGTTTTGTTTTGTTTCTTTAAAAAAAAAAACAAAACATTTGTTTGACATTAGAGCATAGTACTAGTTTGTTTTAGTCACCATTGTTCTTTTGGGTGGCTTTTAGGAGAGCAGACAGTACAACAAATGGACTTTGTACTATTAATAGGAAATAAAGTTACAGCCTGCAAGATAAATGAGCACAGTTTGTGAACAAACTCAAAACAACAACCTTTATGAAGATTATTTGTATGCCATTACCATTGGTTTCTTCCAAAGATATATTCTCAATGATAATAAAGTAATAAAAGATTGTTTTCACAGCTGTTTGTCTTTGATTACATATTTCTTTGAAGTACTGTAATAAGACAGACTTTGAACCTGGAAAGAGATCAAATAATGAATTCTTCTGCTTTGTGAAGCTTAGGAAGGGATTTTATTGTCGAAACATATAGAGCAACATATTTTTTTCTTCTTACAGTTAAATAATGGTTGAAAGTACTGTGAGATCATTACAGATGGACCAGATTAAAGGGCTTGGGGCCAAGTGTGAGAGATCAGCGCCAAAAAAAAAAAAAAAAAAAAAGAAAGAAAGAAAAAAAAAGAAAAAGGGCTCCAGTTTAAAATGTCAGGTTTTATAATTATCAAATATTTCATTTTTGATTATCTTTAAGTTACTGTTGAATATTATGGCGATGCTAGTATGTAGAGACAGGTATTTTCTCAGTTATAATACTCATGTCTAAAAAGAACACAAAATTTAAGTTCCTGCATCCCAAGAGACTTGTTTTAAATACATCATCATTCTCAGGTTTAGGTAGATTAAAGAGTTTCTCTACATGGAAGGGGATGTTAACAGATTCTTAAAAAGTAACAAATATCATATGTCCTTTATTTTTCTCAAAATAACAATTTATAAAATGCAACAAGGTGCAATTGTAGCATTCTTAGCATGGTTTCAAGATGTTCTATGCTAAAACATTTGTTAACTCTTGTTATTTCCATGAGAATTTTCTCCAAGAATTACTTATTATCTGGTGATCTGCAGAACCCAATAGATATTCTAAAAAATAATAAAATTAGCCATAATACTTGTGGTACTTCATCTCAGTTAAGTCTAAGGTACTTATACTGTCTTCATGATCTTGTGCATCAGATGATAATCAGGCAGCTATTTCAATATAATGTTTTAATTTAAAGTTACACTGAAACAACCGACTAATTTTGTAAATAATGTAGCAGTTCACAGCCATACGAGTTAGAAAGAATGAGTTGCATTTCTGTGCCTATTTTCAGATCTTGTTTCCTGAGCCTATTACTTTTTCAAACTAGTTTTAATTGTATTTAGAAGAAAATGGTTTTCTCCCCTTTATTTAAGATATAAACCTTTCAAATGATAATTTTCATGGAGATACTAGACAAAGGGATGTTGTAACTTTAGAGATTTTTATGATGAAGGTGTGTTTAAGAGATGTCACTTTGATATTTTTACATTATGTCCTACATTTGTCAGCTAAAACCAGGATATTGCCTCAATGAGAAAAAGCATGTTCTGCACTTGTCAAAAGGCAGTAAGTAATGATTAAAATAGCAGTGTGAAACGCTAGGAGATTAAAGTGATGCTAATGATAAGTGAGGGAAGAAAAGGGCAAGCTATATTTTAATCCCTGAGAGAATGGTTAATGACTTCTATTGCCTGAGATTAAACTAAACCTGTCTCATCAGCTTTTTCTGCCTGGTGAAAAAAAAAAAAAAAGCTCTCTGCACTTTAATTTATTAAAGTCTTTTAAGGAAGCACATTGATCTACAGAGGTTAAACTTTTAAAAATTGTGCAAAACACACACAAATGCTTCAGCAAAAGTGTGATTTTTGTTACTGTTAGGCCTGATTGCAGCCTTACAAGGAATTCACTGTCTTTATCTTAGTATGCTTAATGATGAACTATTAATTACTTAAGTCAAAGGATTTTTTATTATTTGATTAAGACCCATGTGACTGCAAGGGCTAGTTGGTGGTATACTAGGGAGGATATCAACCTAATGAAGGAATTAGTAAATCATAATAGTCATTTTTTTAGAATAACACATAGATTCAAAGATATTATATTATTTAGGAAACACCCTTAAGTGTGGTAATTCTACTTCTTAAGCAGTTCTACATCTTGTAAACTTTAAATGTCAAGTCATTGCTACTTTCAGTGTTCAATGACTGATTTTCTTGGGCTTCCAATTCAAGCCTGGTAAATGTTATTCTGCACCCATCCTTAACTGTGAAGATAATTGTAGAACTAACATTTACTTTCTTACTTTGGTTACCTTTTCCTATAGGACGCAAGTTGTGTGTGTGTGTGTGTGTGTGTGTGTGTGTGTGTTGTAGTACTAGAAAAGCAGAAAATCATTGTTTTATTCAAATTTTTCCTTTGCTTATGAGAACCATATTCAAAATATTTCACAGTTTCCAACAGTTTTCTTAAAGTAATTATTGTCTGTCATAAACATAATTCCTTTCATATACTCAGGCCCAAGACGCATACTGATTCACTATAACAAATGACAGTTTACTTCAATTTCTGGATTGTCACACTTCCTTCTAGACTACTCTATAATGTACTGAAATCTCTCGTCTGGTTTAAGAATTTCTGATAAGATTTTTTTTTTAAAAAAAATAAATACAAGGATACTTAAATTGATAAATTTGTTTGGACTTAAAATACCCAGGTGACTGTTGTAAGTCTGGCCTGTGTTTCAACTTATAAGAAACATATTGTTTAGAATAAATGTTTCTGCATCTTTTGATAATGTTCTTTGTAATCCCTGATGTTCATCCCTCCCATTCTTACGGCTTATTTCTTTATACTCACTAAACAAAGAACTAAGATAAAGATTATTTCTAAAATCTCACTATCCAAAATATTTTAAGCTTTATTTTCTACCTTCCTTTTTAGTTGAGCAAGTTTAAACTCCGTCCATTCTTTGATGTTAATGAAACAGCAATTTTTCTGAAGGCCATGTAGCCCTAATGAGCAGCTTCTTATAAAAGAACATTTAATCAAGGTTTATTTTTAACTTGTTTAAACAGATCTAATAGTTTGTGCTGATTTCATTTCAGTATAATAATTGCTAGCAATCCTATTAGTAAGTCCTAGTACAAGGAAGTTAACACAAATTCCATTCTAATGAGAATGGGGTTACAGCAAAAATAATGTTCTCACGAAAAATATCCATATGATACCAGTGCTCGCTATTCTGTAAAAGTCTAAATCACAAGTCACTAGTACATGAAATCTGGTAGCCTTATTTAATATGAATTTATATTATCTCTGAGATAAAAGTTAATGATAATATTGATTTGGGAACATTTTAAAAGATAAATCACATTTATCACTTAACCACATTTTGAAATAGTTTTCTTATAATAATGCCTGTAATGTAATTTAGCTGAATTTTGTGCCTTGGTACATATAGAATTCCCTGAGATCTGGCTGTATAGTTCAGTGGTAAAACACTTGCTTTTGAAGCTCAAGCTCCAAGGTCCCATCCCCTGCATCATTTCTCATAAATTCACTTCATCTTTGAGGACCTTATTTCTTTATCTACTTCAGCCTTGACTGGAAGAAACTTCCACCAACTTAGGACATATTATATAGGACACTGAATATATAGGTATACACACACATGCACAGACACACACACACACGAGAACACTTTTTAAAAGAAATGGTAGAACATTCAGCTGGCAAGTTCATTGTGACAAGGGGGTGAGAGAGCGAAAGCACAGAGCAAGACATTCTCATACTGAAAACATAAAGTGGCAAGGATTTCTGGCCCAGCAATGCAAATGCATTTCACTAGGTTCAGGTTACAATCTTTTAAACTTTTTATAGCTTAATATGACACAGTGACATTTAAAAGATGGAGAAATTGAAGATAAATAATATGGACTGAATGACATTGATTTAAAATTTTAAAGCTGTACTAAAAATATTCTAATACACTGAAGGACATTTGTAAGTTATACATTGTTTATAGGTTTCTGATTAGACTCCCAAAGCATAACGTATTATAGCTTGCCATTTCCTATAGAGAAAAAGAATATTGTCTGCAGAAAAGAATGGATACTAAAATTTACACTCCATATTTACTTTCATTTAAATCATCTGCTTTTTTGTTAAAGGACTTTTTCACAGGCCTGTTATAAGTTCCAATCACTATCTTAATATTTGGTCTGGAACACTTTCGAAGAATAACATTTCTTGCGTAAAAATGTTAAAATTGCAATAGCCTGTAAGAACTGTTATTTTTTTTGCCTAAAGTACAAAGAATAAATTTTCACAAGAGCACTCAAACCAACTTATTTTGATAATTTAAACATATCATTTATTGCATTTATTAACAAAACCAAAAACTGTACGCCAATATCTCCTATTTTTCAGAAGAATATGACTCTCACCAGTGTACACTTTATCCATTGAGGAGCCTGGTAGTAATCAACAATGTACTTCTTTGGTCTAATTTTAGAAGTATCGAGTCTCACACTTGGTGGAACCTGAAAGCAAAGAGCTTTAAGTATGTTCCACAGGTGGTTTGATTCCACAAAGATTTGAGAACTCTTTTCAGAAGCACAACTCTATGTTCTAAGAGGAAAATGATCACTTTCAGCAACTGTGTCTCCTGAAATGTACTTTAGGTTAGATATTTTGTTTAGAGTGTATCAGATGTAGAAGGCATTGTGAAGACATTTGAGGCTTTAGAGATGATGTTTATACGCACTTGTCAAAGTTACTGCTCCCTTCCCTGACACCGGATTTCTTGTCTCTCTTAACCTGAAACAAACCCGCAGGGTTCTACTGATTGCTTTTCACATTTCCTCGAGAATGCTAAGTTGAAATACATTAGTCCAGCCAAAATAACTGAAGCGCGTCTTCATAGAAACAAATTAACTCGTGTTCCTAGGTCAAGATAAAGTAGCCCACTGCAGATAGGTATTGGAGCACAGGCTTTACAGTAGCAAGACTAAATGGTTCTCTCACACTCAGCAAAGTCACAATAAAAGGGGGAAGCATCAAACAGCAGTCCATTCTTCCAAGTTCCATAAATTAAATGTTAAAAACTCTCCCAATACAGTCCACAATTTTCTTGAGTTGTTTGAACAATTTAAAAGAAATTTAGCCAACAAAAGAAGTAATATAACGCAAACCAAAAAATGATCATGAAAGGATTATGGATTAAAGACTATTCTATATTTTGTTCTAGCTACTTTATTGTGTTCTGAGAGGGAGCCTGTCCACTTTGAATTAGAAAAGAGAAAAAAAATGACACCTCTATAGTTGGCTTAGTGAACACAGTGGGCACAGAACTTTTATAAGAAAATAAACTATAAGCATCTTCATTTCTTGAAGGAAAAAAAACAATATAGTTTATATTTTCCCAATCACATTTATCGACTCTTTTCTTTTAATCTTAGAAAATCTATATGATACAATGATGAATGGATTGTTCATGATATTGAGGTATATCACAACTTTTTCTACTTACACTGGGACTCTCCGTGGCTGGACATTAAGGGACTAGCTTTTCTTCCCTTTCTCCTTGCAAGATTCCACCCTCTCAATCTTCTCCTTGAATACAGGGCCTGCTCAAGATACACAGACAATCTGATCTCTCACTAAACTACATTCTAGCTCCTGGCCCTTTTTATGCACATTTGTACTCTTTCAGATGGGGATGGGGGGGAAGTTAACTAAATGGGTTATAAGTTATCTTTGTTTAGATGACGGCAAGTATTATTTCAAAACGAGGGACCTTGAATATACACAGCTCCTGGTTCAACATATTTAAATTGGTTGAGCATCATGATGAAATCATCAAGGTTTTAGAGGCAATCGTGAGGCTTACGGTTTTGGAATTGCTTTATTGAGAATCCAACATTCTGAAATGCTGATTATGATAGACATAGTGAGACTAATAACAGGAATATTCAGAGGTAAATATATAAAAGTTAAAGTTGTTAAAAATGCTGAATTTTGCCTGTGAGGCTAAATCATATTTTATTGCAAGGTACAGTTTATATCCTTCTTATGTTATCTTTTAAAAAGCCATATTCTTACTATCCCACTGAAAGTTATACAGAAGAAAAAGTGTTAAAGGGCTAGGAAAATATTATTTCATCCTTCTTGTTCCATTAGAATTCACTTGGGTGACTGAGAAAATGGTTTATGGATTAGAGAGAGAACAAGCTAAAACATTTCATACCTTCATCTCTGATAAATTCCCCAAACTCATTCTTTGCATCTGAGCCATAAATAACAACCATGCTTTTTGCTAAAAAGAGCTTTTTCCTACACCAGGTCCTTTGTCTTAGAGATGAATGCTATAATAAATTTGAAGTCTTAGGGGGGGCATTGTTTGAACTATAACATTATGGTTTACAACTGTTGCTTCTATTATGAGGAGGATAAAAAGCAACTCGGAAGCTTGATCTCTGTCACAGAAAGGGATTAATATTTCAGTCTTCAATGTGGGTCAAGTGTATGATTCTCCCCAAAGCAATTCACTATGATTATTTTTTATTATGTGAGCATTCAGATTCTCCTTATATTCTTATGTATTTTATTCCCCTACTGACTTGCTCCTTACAATACTGGAGCTTAGATTCTTCACAAAATAGTGAAAACTCAGACATTTGAATTCTTAAAAATTTTAATAAAATACTATGCAAAAATTTTCTGAAAGAAAACTCTCATCAATTATATGGATAACACATCACATTAGATTGGTACGTCATTCTTTAATAATAGCATTAGATCAGCTACCTGATAAATAGTATTAAATATTATATTTTAATTGCTAAGTAATATGATATTTTATTCATATTTTATTTCTTTCTGGGTGGAAATAGCAGTTGTTTACGTGTGTCGTTTTATCTGAAGGCAGAAGATAACAACAACTGCTCAATCTCCCTCCTTCCTGATCCCTGAAACTTTGCATGTATTAACAATCTTCACCTATCACTTAACAATTTTCTGTAGTCTGAGAAAAATTAGAAACTTCAAATGTATAATTTTAATAAATTGCCCAACACTAATAATTCCTGCAAATCATTTTTTAGCACCATCAACAAGTTTGACCCATAATTGTGTTCATTTTACAAATTGTTGTTGAGATGCTGGATGCGTCTCAGTCACTAAGTTAAGGAAGCCAAGTTTGCCACGTCTAAGGGACTTACACAGCCAGGACAGACAATTATATAGGATAATAATAATCTTTGAGGCCAAGAAAAATAGAAGGCATATGTCATTTCTTGCTACTATATAAAATCGAGTTTTGTTGTGCATTTTCCCAAACCTAGAGATATCTTAGAAGTGAACTTTAAGTCCTGCCACAGATGAACTAAGCAACAAGTTAAAGTCGTAAATGATGCAGGCTTGTTTGAACTTTTAAAACTTCTTCAAGTGATTAAAGATTGTAATGTTCTTCTAGGTTGACATAAGCTAGGATAGTGGTTAAAACCTAGGAGGCTAGATGGGAGAAGATGAAAGATGTGTGTTGGGGAATCTGGGAGGGAGCAGGGCATGGTTGGTACCCAAAGCTTTAAATTTATGAAGACTCTGTCAGAATCTGGATTTGACATGATAGTCTTGAGGAACTTCATTGTAGAAACTGCAAGTATGCAAGCCACATCAATTGATAGCTGAACAGTATAGATATAAAGCACTTCTAAAGCACCTGACATATATAATGATAATCACCATTGCAGCTTGTACATGGCTGACGACAGAATCTGGAAAGCCAGCTCAACAAAGGGGAGCACTTGCAGTGTCAACACGAAGACCTGAGCTTGAACTCTTAGCACCCACATAGAAGCCAGGCATGGCTAGCTCTATGTGCCTGTTAAACACCATTGTGAGGGACAGAGACAGGTGGCTTCTAGAACTTCCGAGGTATTCAGTCTAGCCAAAATGATCAACTTCACGTTCAGTGAAAGACCTTGTATTAAGAAAATACAATGTAGAGTAATAGAAGAAAACAGCCAACACTATTTGGTTTGAACGTGCCTACACATGCTCACACCTGTACACTCACATACACTATATACACACATGTAAACATGCACACACTTAGACAAACACACATGCATGTACACATATAACACACACATACACACACACACATACACACACACATACACAACATACCACAAAGATGTCTGAGATGTGTTGTCATTAAACCATATATGCTATGACCTTAAGGTCAGATTTTATTTGAAAACAATGAAGAAACAGTGAAGATTTGTGAAGGAATACATTACGTAAGGTTGAACAACATAAAAGTCTAGAAAGAGTTGAGGTGAGAAGGCTGTTTTAACGTTCACATAGAAGGGGGCTGGGCTGAGTCTGAGATCACAGTAGATGGAGTTAGGAACAGAGATAATAGTCTCTTCTGGGCTGGTCCATTGAATTTGGCCAACCACAGATTGGAAGAAATGAAGTCCTAAATTTTATGATTATGTAATACCATGCCAAAATTATAAATGCTATGTCTAGAATAACAGTAATTAAAATGAAATGTCTCTAAAAAGAGATCATTATTAACATGATTCTTGATGATTCTCATCAAGTTATTACTTAAATCATCAATATTTGATTATCTAAATTTTAGTATTTTCTCCACAGCTGTTTTTTTCTATATCAGCGACTAGAGAGGCTGTACACAAACTAGGTATTCAAAGTATCTTTGCTAAAGTCCTAGCTGTATGAATGGAATGAAGTTTACATTTGGAACTATGTATAAACTAATTTGATAATATTTTTTCTACTGAGCATATGACTTTATCAAGGGTATTTCTTGACCCTTATATTTTAGAAATAATTGCAAATGTTGACTCATTAAAACTGTAATATTACATTGATCTCCAAAGGAAGGGACTCAGTCTTAAGTCAGAACAACACTGGTCAGACATTAGTATAATGTTAAGCACTTAACATTTTCTAACCAACCGAACATCAACATTAGCACAGACTTTATTCTAAATAATATGAGCCTATTTACATTTGAGAAAAGATGGAGATCTTAGAAATAACCTGGAACACTTCATATTTTCCAAGTAAGAATGAGAAACAGCGCACACAGATCCTGCAACTCAGCTGCCTGCATTTCTAACTTCACTGTTCTGCCTCTGGAGTTGCTCCTAACTACTCTGCATCTGTCATCTAATCTTGAAAATGAATTCAACACTGTGATATTCAGTCAGCGAACACAGGTAATTATTAAATGGGTTAATATATGGAAGATGCTTCAGACACAAAATAAATAAAATTGTATAACTGCTAGTGATTCTGACGACAGACTCTTTAAAGCATCATCCCACGTCAGAGCTGCTCATGTATGTCAAAGGTTAAACCTACCTTTTCACATCTGTGCTATGACTGCAGTCTTTTCCATATTACTGATGAACTACAGATTGTTTTAAACTTTCTCATCCTTTTACATAAACTTTAGTAATTGAGAAAATCACATGTTACTTGTTTGACCAAATAATAACACTACCAAATATGACATGTGAACATGAAATCTTTAAGTTTTCATCTTTAGGTGAATTTTCCTTAATCATGGGTTAGTGAGATGTTTTGAATTCTGTTAGTCCTTTCTTCGCAGCACCTTCACAGACTTGGAGTTATTCTAGGCAGAGGCCTAGAAAGGATTCAAGACATTATTAGGGCCCCAAACAGAGATTTTTTTTTTTTCTAGAATTGTTGATAGATTCTGATCAGGTGAGATTTGATCTACTTTGGGAAGTTAGCTCCTTTGTGTTAGTGAGCTGAGTATAGATTTGTATACAATATTTAATATAAGTTTCAGTCTTACTGTTAGACCATTAAGTTTACTTTATGAATTAGAGTTTTCTGGTCTGTATCAGTAACATAATAAATTCAGTTTTACAGGCCTTTAAGGTCATTGAGCATAAATATGTTAATAATTAAATATGAAACAGACATCAATAGTATTAACAGCTTTCTTATTTATACCATTTATACTTAAGATTATATATTTAATTGAGGGATTCACATACACGTATTTTTCACATACATTTTGGTCTTATTTCGTATTAAGTTAACAGATGTTAAGACTTTTACATGTGGATTTATCATGATAATGCTCTTAGGGTCACCTGTCCTACTTTTACTCCATGTGTCATAAATACTTTGTAAGCTTTCAGCTCCTAGATTCTCAAAAGATGTCCCTAACATTTGCAGTTGCATTATGAGTGCATTTATTACAGAGGAACAAATGTGACTCCCTTGCAGAACTGCAGAGGAATCATGGGTACTTTAGTAGCCTCCAACCCACCCCACCCAGTGTTTGATGTCTGGAATGGTTGAGGTTCAGGTACTATTTTAAAGAAAAAAAATACTTGGTAATCTCAGAGGTAATAAAAAAAAAAAAGCAAGTATTTCCCACTAGAGGACACTTTGTCTAACTTCCAAAAAAAAAAAAAACAGTAATTAAATTACATGATAGGTCAGGAGACCATTTTCTAATTGAGAGAAAATGAGAAAGGTTTGTAGTCCCAGATAAGTACAAAGATCTGTGCCTTATCACCTAACTTAGGATACACTTCCAATAAGCTTTTTCAAGCACAGGCAAAATGGGCCTATTAGACACATGGTACTCTCCTCTGGAGCAAATGACAAAAGTGAGAACATATAATAACTATCATCAGAATATCTAACACAAAGGATAAAATAATAATTTGAGAAAAATCATTCCTCAAAGGAGCAAAGATTAGGATTAAAGGAAAGTCAGAATCACAGGGAGGTAATTCAACATTTGATTAAGAGCTTAATTTACTTATCTTTATTCAATTCCGGCTTTTTACAAAATTATTAAGGTTTGGTGAATCGAGAGTTATTTTTAGATGTTCTTGCCTCTCTTTGAGTACAGGGAAAAAGATAAAAACCCCTCTAAGATGAAGGGTTTATGGTAACACTGGTGTGAGGACAGTCGTTTGTGAGGATGAACATGCTGGATTGTATAAACTTCTTCAATCTGAAACATCCGTCCCAATTCTCTGATGTTTATGAACAGAACTGGGAGTTGGCGTGTCAGGTGTGCTCTGCGAGGATGCACAGGGTGATTAAGACAATGAACTCAGCTAAGAGACAGGAGTGAAAAGCCAAGAGAAATAAAGGAAGAGGGAAGGAAAAAGACTAACAGAACGCTCATAATTGAATCACATGTGCAAAGATAAATTAGTGAGTGGCACTGGGAGGGGGCACCTTAGAACTACAGCAGCCTTTAGTTCATAAATATGCCAGTATCCATTTTTTTTTTCATTGTTAGCAGGCAGGGCTGTGTCCTTTCCTTTGATGATGGTAACGAGTTCTATGACATTGCCACTTTGAGTTCTTGCTTCATTAGATTGGGTGACTGTTTATTTGAAATTGTAATGAAATATTTACTTTATAGAGCTATAAGGATTAAGTGTGATAATTGAGGGAGGCTGATCTGGAGCGTTCAGTGTAATAGGTCCCCCTTGTTTGAATACAGAGCTCGGTGAGAATGAACGAGCGAGTGAGTGTGTTTCTGCCTGTCACTTTCTCTCTACATGTTGCTTTTTCTTCTGGAGATAAGTGGGCCTAATGCTGAACAAATACTGGAAATCAGAAGCCACTGAGAATCATTCGCCTCTCGCTTTCCCATGGCAGCGTGATAGAGGCTCAATCAAAGAACCCCCTCCTCTCAGCAAAGCAACAATTTTGTCACCACGAGCAAATCCAATTGAAAAGTCCCTTGGACTGAGAGGAGAACTCCAGTTGTCAGAATCAGCAAACAGAATGAAAAGAACTAAGAAGAGTAAATTGGCACCTGGGGCCTCCGTGGTAGCCTGTGATAGGCTGTGGTATTGTGTTGGGCAGACATTCAGCCATTTTCAGATATAATGGGAGAAATTAATGCAAATGAGTCAATGGAATGAAATGCATTTTAATGCAGATTCGAAGGACTATCCCGAAGTGCTTGATAACAAGTCGCTCTAAGAAAAGGCTTACATTGTGAAGACTCATTTTTTCCCCATTTCTTCTCACTAGTGCCTCATAAGGGTTCTTTGTTCTCTAAGTAAACTCTTTCTAAACTATTGACATTGCTCATTTATGTGAATTTCAGATTTTTTTTCCCTCCCCTGACAAAGTAGCCTTGGGTGATCTGGGAAAACGTTAATTGCAAGAGGACAAGGAAGCTGGCTGAAACAAGAAACGCAGTCATTAAGTGCAGTGTTGCAGTTGTCCCTGCCTCATTATTACATGCATACAAGGCAATAAAATGCATGTTTCACAAACAAATCTTTTGACAACTGCAGTTCAAGAGCCTCCAGCTGTCCTGTTTTCTTGCATCTTTTTCTCTTGCTTTAGTAATCATTACAGGAGGTAAACTTCAGGCTCACAGAGCCTTTTATGGCACGCAGGAATCACAGTCATTTTATAAGAGTTAAAAGGGAAAAAAGTTTGCTTTCAAACACTTAAACATATCTGCTTTTCAGGATTAACTTGAGTTTCTAGCTAGTGTTTTGTTTGGGGTGTTGTGTATTGATAATGTTATTGAATCAAAGGTGACAGGGAGGTGTGAACTCAGTCTCTGCAAAGATAGTCCTTCATAATCCCATATTTGAAAGAGTTACCCTCTTTAAAACTCTCTCTCCAAAAAGAAAAGAAAAAGCAATAGTTTAAGAAATAGGCCTTTCATCTCTCACTTTGGGTCTGTGATGTTTTCACTGGTAAACGCAAACCACTTCTTTTTCTTTTTTTCTTTTTTTGTAGGAGACAAAATAAGTTAATCAGATGAAAAAAAAAAGTCATTAAGTATAAGTGCATTTGGAAATGGGGAACTGTCAGCTTCACCAGTAAAGCGGCTTGGGGGAGGGGGCTGCGGAGGTAACAGATTCAGCATTGTCCAAAAGTTCCAGACCAGTGATTAATGTGTAAGATAATGGACTTGGGAAATGAGTAAACACTTCCCATGCTCCTGCTTTGTGCCTGAACGACTTGATGACAAGGGCAGAGCAAGGTGAGAATTTAAACAGGACCACAGGAAAAAAAAAAAAAAGACACAGCCAAGCAACAGCATAAGGTAGGGAGGGGGACTTTCCTCCTTGTGCGGTAGAGATGGTACATAACAACTTCCCTCAAAGCAGGCCTTAACAGAGCACTAATGTAGAGTCCAACATGGGAACAGAATTAGAGGTGGAAATGATATGTCACTCAGACATCTTGTAATATAGCCAATATTTATATTCTCAGCTCTTTTCATTTCTTTCCTAATGTCAAGGGCCCTGAAAGACCTGGGGTACCAGGCTGTTACTCAGATGTATCATGGAGAGAGAAAGACGAGTTTATATTTAGATTAAATTTGCATGTCAAGGTATGTCAAGGTATTGTAGGTTATTGCTTGAGTAATTACACAGACACATTAAGGGATATCTCTGCACACATAGATTTCAAGATCTGAAAGCCACTCTTCTGATGGCATGGTATTTGTTATCACGCCCTTATCATTTGAACTTAATGTTCCTGAAGGTACTGGAAGCCATTGATCTATGTGGATCTTATAATTACATTGAATAGAATATGCTGTGCTTGTTTGCCGACTTCTACTCCCATGTTTCTTGGGTTCCAACAGAGATGTTTTTACTTTTCTCTATGTTAAAATATTAATGCTTTCAGTTCTATACATGAAAATCTGTCTCCTTCTGCCAGTCTGTTTGAAATGAACCCATCAAACCCACCCTACAATGAGTGCTTACAGCTCTCTGAAGAGAAGCAGCTGGCCAATTCTCTGGACTAATGTCATCCAGTATTTTAAGCAGTGTTTGCCCAAACAAAGTTTGACCATGAAGAGGCAGACTCAAACCTCTGATCTGGTCCCAAGGCATCTGTCTTTAGTAGTTAACTTAAAATTTTCCTAAATGGTCATATGGCTTATAGATTCTAAGTACAATAGAGAATTTCTGTGAAGCATGAAATTTATCTTTAAGTTTCTGTGTATTCCACAGTCCCAATTTAGAAAACCCCCACATTGGATCTTCTTAAATTCAGGTTGGCAAGCCATTCATGAAAAGCACAATTCTCTAGTGACGTGCTACGTTCCAAGTACCTTTTAACAATCTTTTCAGCTTCTCTGCAAGACGCTTGTGGCATTCACCTTATTACAAACCCATTTCAGTGATTAGAAAAAAATGGTCCCCAGAGAGTGTGATTTACTTGGAATATATGGTGAGAACTCTGCAGAACCAGGGCTTAGCCACTGGTCCATTTATTTTACTACAGCCTCAAAGAAAATGCTTTAAAAATGGAAATCATTTCCTTCTATTACTCTTGAACTAGTGCTTATGGCATTTAGGGCCTTAAAACATTTTTTCCCTAATTTTGCTTTTGATCTTGAGTTTTGAATTACTCTGTATTGATTTAAGTGATATTTCAACATTTAATTAAATTCATGTTTATTATGAGTTACTGAGGCATAGTATTAATTATTCAAGCTAAATAAACTAGTTTTGCTTTATGTCAATAACAAGCCCTTTCAAAGATCTTCAAACGTGTTCTTTACCAAAACTTTCAATACATATTTCTCATGTTTTATGCATTGAATTTTACTTAACAAGTAATCAAACAGTGGAAGTTTATGAAGGTTTTTTTTTTCTCGTTGTTACAAGTTTGTTATGTGAGCCATTGTGTTTCCTGACCCTTTAAGTTCACCAGGCCACTTTCAAAAGAGAAAGGTAGGCATGTAAGCATAGGTCACAAGTCAGGATATCTGTGATTATCAAGAATTCATTATTTCAAGGTTGAAAGAAAAGAATCTTTCTAACCATTTCCTGAAAGCTTTGATTTCCTGTACCTTAGACAATTGGTCAAGATTTTAAATTCTCATATTAGATAATATTATGCTTCTCAGATTCATAATAAGTTTATATGCTCAAATTATTGTTTTGCATTTAAGTGATCTTGTTTCATATCAGTCTCTATAATTAGGCTGTGAATTCATTTGGTTAAAGGCACTGTGTCATATTTTGATCTTTATTGCTAAGGTTATTAATAAAATGCCTAGGATACAATTGCCATTGAAGACTGTTTAAAGGGCTGGAAATGTGGCTCAATGGTTAGAAGCATAAATCTTAAAAAATTAAATATTATATTTTTATTATTCTAAAATCAACTTGTCAGCCATTAACTAAGTCCTTTGAGAAACTGAAATTCTGAAATGATGACACTAAAGGAAGATAAAAAGCACTCAGACCAAGATATTAAGAATTAAAAATGAAATCTCTGCAAAGGGGTTTCAAATTCAGTTAAGTATCTTAAGTTTAGCCATTTAGTATTTTTTCAAGTTTATATAATTTAACACTTTTTATATCGTAGCTTCAGTATCTACTACTTTTATAACTTTGCCCCTTAATGTCTCAGCCAGCAAATTAGTGTACTGCAGTAAATATTCTATTTCAATAATTTCCTATGGAGTAATACTTTAAACAGTAAGTGTTTGAATATAGTTGTAAGACAAATGCTTCTAATATTTATAAAAGGAGGAATATAGGCTAAGGGATAGATCCAATTTAACTTGAAGACTTTGCATGTTTTGTTAGACTCTGGTGTTTTACAATGAGTTGTAGAAAGTTATAATTCTATACATTGCAAGCAATGTATAACTGCTTATTAGTTTCAGAATTCTCTGACTCTTCTGGCGACCATTTTTAAGGTACACAGTCCTTACTTAGAGAGGCTCACAATATTCTTGCACCAATGGCCTAGGACAAGCACACACATTATAGAACCTTAAAATAGACTAAAGATATTAAGTGAAAAGGGATAAAACTGAAAGTCTTTCTGCAGAGAGAACTAAAGTAATAGTAATGTAATCCTAAAAACGTAGTGATTAAATCCTGATGAAGATTCTTTTTGTAAAAAAGAGCTCAGCCTTCTCACACCTATTCTCGTCTGCCCTCAATTGAAGTGGGTAACTTTATAGCAACTTTCATGTTGAAGCTACCTGTTTTCTCTACTTATGTTTGGTAGATATTGAAATCAAATCAAGTACTAGCTGTAGTGTTATCACACATCCTATTAAGAGTGTCTTAAAACACAGAAAAAAGAAGTAGAGCTGAAGACAAGACTTAGAAGGTAAGGGGACTTTCTTGGAAGACAGATGATATGTGTTTAATACCAGGAATTTATAGAATAGAAAGAGAAAAACAGCCTCAGTTGCCTGTCTTTTGATCTCCATATGGGTCTAAGATATGTATGCATGCAAGTGTACACACACACACACACACACACACACACACACACAAACACATGCATCCAACAATCAACAACCAAACAAATTTACATATATGTTTATATTTTATAATTTTTATAGAATTATATGATATATATGATAGATATAAGATAGATAGATAGATAGATAGATAGATAGATAGATAGATAGATAGATAGATAGATGTTTAAAAAAATAAAAAGTTTCTAAAGCTTGAGAGTTACTAGTAAATCTTGAAAATAATTAGCCAAGCGGTACTTCTCAGAAGTATCTTAGTGTTCACTGTTTCCCTACAAATAATAAAATAATGCTCATAGAAAATTAATCAATTTTCTCATAAATGTTTAAAGGGAATTGTAGGAGATTCAATATTTTATGACAAACATTTATCAGGCTTTTGACCTTCACTATATAAAGATAACTGATATTATATATGATATCAGTGTCAAGCACCGTAGTTCACATGGCTTTTAGGAGGCTGAGGCAGGAACATTCAAGATTCCCTGGGCTTCCATGGGCTACAGAGAGAGCCTGTCTAAACCAAACCAAAACACAATAGACAAACAAAGAGAAGAGTTAATGACTGACAGATGGTCTCAACATCTCAGCTTCTTGCTCTGTTTTGTTTACCGCCCACCTGAAATACAGTAACTTAACAATGACATTCTTCAGGTTTTCAGTGTTGCAATGAGTTATACATTTGTGTTTTGTTTTTCCAGTCACGTCTAGAAGATATGATTTGGCCTATATTTGTTTTTAATTGTCTGAGAATTTCATGAAATACTTTAGGAAATGTGAGACACCCTAGGGCATTGTGAAATCTGGGCTGGAAAGCACTGGCTCAGAGAAGGGTTGCTAAATTCTGACAGCTGTTGGGTCAATGGGCTAAGCCATTTAACCTCAATAAACCTCATTTTCCTCATCTGTAAAACAAAACTCCTAATGTTGACCTAATTCATAGCTCAGGTTGGCAGCAGCTAGGAAAATATTAGGAGCGAACATCCTCCAGTAAAGAATTAACTCCCTTGTCTCTCAAGAATTTTACATACCACTGAGCAGATAGTTCACTGCATGGCATAAGAAGTGGGAGGTGTGATACATTATTTGTAGGTGGACAAGAGCCAGAAAGCCAGTCTCAAATTTTTAGGATATTAATTGATCATCTCCACATGAAGAATCCTGAGTAGTGCTAGAAGGAAAATGGGCATGATTAGAAAGGAAGCTCTGATCAGGAAGTTGGGGGTAAATTCTTGTATTCTAAAGTGTTGCTTGATCAATTTTGAACTGTTTCAGGAAATGATATTTTGCTAAGGCTGTATATTAAAAAAAAAGAGATAAAATAAAGAAAATTTCCAGAAGTAATTTGCACAGAGGGTGTAAAAGTATATTAAGGCACACAATCACCAGGCAAAACAAATCCAAACTTGTTGGCTTCTGGGTTAGTTATAACAATGGCATTGCCTGTAGCCTGAATCATTTAGGATATTTTGAAACAATGAGGCATTTAATGATTTATATATTAACTATGACATGAGGATTACTTTGTATTCCTTTTGAGTGACTAGTACACATAGATACTGATATTTCTTGTATAGATGGTTAGAGCTCTTGGCAGCTATTGAAGTAGCTGACCACAGTGACTTTGGTTAAAAAAAAAAAAAGGAAACATGGAACAATCAAAAAGAGGATAAACCATTGCTGATAATTGAGAATTGATTATATTTCAAACTCTCAAAATGTAGAAGGCTCCCAAGCTTCCTTACAGTTGTTAGGAGAGGAAGAAGGCTGGCTGTGAAATATTGAATACAATTTCCTTCATGCTGTTACCAGAAGGAACTCAGTAATCTATGCAGTTTTTTTAAAAAAAATAATTCAGCACTTCAAACATAGCAACATTACTATTTGTTTGTCTACAAAAGTGATAATTAATAAAAAGGATGCTAACATCTTGCATTCTTTCTTTTTAAACGAGGACATCTGAATCAGATGTTGAAATAAAGATTAGCCTTTTTTTGCATGGGATGGCAGTGCATGAACCTTTTAAGGGATCTGTGAATTATTGCCTTAGTTCAGCATGAGTGCAATGAGAAGAAATGTACCTCATCTGTAATACACTGTGTAGACTAATATCAGCTCCTTTTTTTTCTTATATTGCAGTGAGATATTGATCTGGTAAAATGGTACCATATTGGAGCTGTCTGTTGTGGTATTCATCACTCTGTCACATCCCTAGTGCCTTGGAGTTATTGGAAAGTGGAATTGAGAGAGTTCTGTCATTTGCTGTGGCAATTCATTCACAGGACAGTCACTATAATACTTGCAGTGGTTCACTTATCTTTCTAGCTGGGATAGTTTCACCTTCAGTAATAAGATGGCCTTTCTATTACTCCGTGCATAGTGGTATAAACAGGTGACCATTAACTCTTCTGGAGTTTAAATTTGCTGTCTAGCCTTACTCTTTTCTAGTCTCAGCTCACACCTTTTGACAGTCCTGAGGCTGATGTTTTGAGTTTATTCCTCTGAGATGTATCTGAGCTATGACTTCAAGCTTCTTTGCTTTATCTGATGGTAATAAGAACGCAGAAGATGAACTTTTACATGTAGAAAGCTTTGCATTTCTTCCCAGGAGAACATATCAGTTAATGTTAAAAGAGCTTTCAAATGTGTAAAAGATACTGTCAATCCTCAGTGACTAGATGAAACGGTTTAGACAGATTATTTTTGTTTTGTACTCTTGCTAACAACCTGATGATTTTACTAGAATGACATGTTACTTTAAAAGTAATTTAGAAACAAGGATTCTATCTGAGGAAATGTTATCTCTGAAGTGCATCAATATAAAGTGTAAGAACAGTTGCTCTTCAGGAACATTCCCACCTGCAGAATTCTCAGCTCCAGCTAGGGAACTGAGCAAGAGAAGTCCACAGCTTGTAGTTAAAGTGCTTTGTGAAAGCTGAGTACTGATAAAGTAGCTGACTAGTCTGATAGACACTAATGGAAAATGTGTGGCTGCTAGAAATCAAGGCTTTAAGTTGGCAATTGAAGAAAAGTAAAGATGCAAATATCTGTGCATTTAGCACATGATTTCGTGTTGCTGTTAAGGCCTGCAGGTCAGAAAGAATTGTCATGGCTGAATGAGCTATGGTCTACACTTAGGCTAAAATCCTACTCTTGTTGGTTGTTGTTGCTATCCTGAAAACACACCCCTTATTTGCTGTTGCTTTCAGGGGATTAAAACCTCAGAGATGACATTTTGGTGACTAATCTGTTTTGTTCTCAGTCAGCACTGGTATTTACAACACACTTATTATGAAGGATATGTTAAATGAATCACAGAAACAAGAATGGGCATTTTTCAAAGTCTCCATGAGATTACTTCAAGTTTGCTGATATTGATCATAGAACACACATAAAAAGGTTTTTAATAAGTAGAAAAACAGTAACAAATGCTGACAGTGCTAGCTATGTGATGTTTTATGTGAAATGTCATTTGATTGTGGCATATCTGGCTTACTTTCTTTATTGCCTAATGTCAGGTGAAATAAACTGTAACTTATGTACAACTAGACACTTTCATATTTTCTTGACTTATATACTTGTTACTTTTAGAGTTTTATGTTAATTCCTATTTTCTTATTTTTCTTATTAGTCTTGTAGCTGCTAAATATATTTGAAAGCATATTTTTTTCCCAGATAACTTACACATACTAATCAGAGTAAATGAATATCTTTTGACACTTAACCATTTGGTCAAGATTATAAGGTATATTTACAAAACAATTTCTATATCATATTGAAGATTTAGATCAACAAGATTTTCAGTCATTAGGAAGGGCAGAATAAGTAATATTTGCAGGGCCTTTATCGAGGTGCTGGTATTCACAAGAACAGACAGAAATAAAACATCACGGTATTCTGTACACAATTTCAATTTGATCTGTGTACATGCTAAAAATCTTGGCTTCTCCATGCATTTAGGTGCTGCCATGGCTGTTGTTGCCAAATAAGAATGCAGTGTGATGTTATTATAGTAAACAGCACTTAAGCACAGCTGGCAGAATTGATCAGGGCCACATTAGAGTGAACTTCAACAGATGACTGACGCAGCAGAAACAATAACTGAATATGCAAACAGTTCCTGCAGTGAATGCTCTGGGGATCAAGCACCATTATTTTTGACTTTGAACAGGGAAAAAGGGGGCAGATTTGTAACCTCCTTTTATACAGAATGGTTCTGGGTATTATGTAAACATCTGACTGCCATTTATAATGCTGGTTAGTTACAATGCAAAACCAAAGCCTCCCCTGACTATTTACATTTCATTAACTGTTAAGGGAGAAAAACATAAACATCAGATAACTGTATTTAATGCTTCACTTAAGAATTTTTTAAGCTGTCTCTTCCCAATTAATGTTTGTTATCAAGATTCGGTTTTAACTCTGACATTGATGTGTGGTTCCTACCCTTCTCACATTTAGTTATTATACGAGTCAATTGTATGAATTACATACTAGTGTTTTCTCAACATAATAAAGAAATCACTAAAAATAGTGTAAAACTATTAGATAACATTTACAGAATAAATTTCATTTATTTTGCTATTAAAGTCAATTTATATTTTTCTAATTATGAAAAATATGAATTTATCATACAAATTACAGTGGGACAATTGATCAATGCTTTCATTTCCCACTTTACCATTTAATTACTGTACTAAAAATAAACAGATATCTTCTAAACTTAATTAGCAAACATTTTATTCTTTCTTTATTGTTTTCTGTGGGTGTTGTTTTTTGAAACAGGGTTTCTCTGTGTAGTCCCAGTTAAGCTGGTACTGTCTCTGTAGACCAGGCTAGCCTCAAATAAAGAGATCTGTCTTCTTCTCTCTGACTTTTAAGAGTAAAAGCATGCACCACCGTGCACAGCTACATTTCCTGTTTATAAAGTTTAGCCATTAATGCATTTTAAATGAAATGTTCTATTTTACTACTAAAAATTCCATTTATTGCAATACTAACTTCTCTTATTACTCCTTGTAAGATAATTAGGTTCCTTTTCATTTATTCTTTTATATGTGTACACATTAATTAGACAATACAGGTATGGTATTTCAGTAAGGTAAAGCTACACTTTGTCAGCCACGGTTTAGGCATGCAAACGCTGTGAAAGTATGCAGGGTAGCAGTATATGAACAGACATTTAAAGACATGCTAACTCATGGTCAGGATGCTTATATCACTAGACTCCAAGTTTGTTAGAGGATGGGAACCACGTAAGAGGAAGGGTAAAGGAAGAGGGTAAAGCAAACAATAGAGTATAAATGCTATGCCTGAAGTCAAGAGCTCAGGAGTCCCACTGCCTGGCATTGTGTCAGGCACAGAGTGGATCTGGGTATGGATGCTCAAAGCATACATCTTTGCAAAAAGGAAAGGTGGTTGTCACAAAATGGCAGGAAAATGAAAGCTGCTTATTTTCTTTTTCTATTGCTCATTTTCACACCCCCTAGCCCCATTTCCTTAGTTACTCCTCTCCCGACACTCAGGTTTATTTAGGTCTAAATTTGCTCTCTCATGATGATTATTTTGTTTGTCATGGTGGCACATTTTAAATGATGGCAATACTGTCGAGGGTCCTGAGTTTTGGGGAATGAAGGAGATGTCATTTATGGAACTTCTGTTTCTTATTCGGGCTTACAAAGTGATGTACTGTCTAAGAGTCTTCTACTACTCTTACAGCAAGACATTGCCCCAGTGTGTCTGTGTTAAGTCTGAATTATTCTTTAATTGCACAGTTCTCTGAAAAAAAATCATGACATGCTTTCATCAAAGCATCAATCCATTTGCTTTGGATATATATTGACAGTGTGGTCATTTGTTATTGGATACTTAATTGTCATTAGTCATTTTAAGTGTTGAATAAAAAAAAATTATCAAAGAGAACAAATTTGAATTTGTGAATGTTATTGAGTTTTCTAAACTTGCTCTCTTCATCTATAAAAGGAAAGGTTTAATTGTTTTACTCAACTCCATTTCCAGCAGCATAGGCAGGTTGAGTTAGGCTCATGAGTTAAACTTCTGTATCTGAACAGAGGGCTTGGAAGAGGCCCAGGAAGCGAAACACTGAACATACATTTCTCAAGTAGGCTGATGAGGTCCCAGTCAAGGATTTCCTTTTTATTCTCACACATTTCACATAAAACTTTCCTGGGTACCATGCTGCTTATTGCCATGTTTCAGTTACCTTTTGAAATATCATTCTAGTTCCTCCAAAGTATAGATGACAATGATTTTTCTGGGTATCATGAAGAAGTGGGAACCTGGACCAGAAAGTCACTCCATCTCCTTAAGAATGAATCTTCTGGATAGTATCTGGTGTCACACTGTAGGGCAACTGCTTTGGAATACATGAGTGAGGCAAGAATCACACAATGAAGAGGCAGTGATATGTTCTTGCACTAGCTGCATGGTTGGCTCTCCAGTAAGGCTCACACTTGATTCTTTCTTAATCTAAAGGTCACATTTAGATCAAAACAGACATGCTGACGGAAACCTGACATCTGTGTACTTTTGTTTTCTCCATGCTTAGTCATCCGTTAGAATGTTTGTGTTATGATATGACAATGAATTTCTTCTGTTCCTATTAAACTTTTATGTCAAATATTCTGATGCACATACTGAAACTTGTATACCTGGGAGGGTATTTCGCGTAGACACATGTATCTATAACATATGTTCTCATGGTGATGAAATAGCACTAGAACTTGGAGGAGGGAAAAGAAGGAAAAACAAAGCCAGATGAACCCTTTAATGGTGATGAGGCTTAGAGGGAAATTTTTGAAAATAAAGTTAGTGAAAACAATCTTATATAACACCTAGTGCCATGTCATTCATAACCTAATTTTAGACATGTGGTTTAATTTGATTTTTACAGCAATCTTTAATGCAGATGGTGTTATTGCCACTTAGGATATGAGAAAGCAGATTCAGGAATATGAATTTACCAAAGGTATTTGATCAAACAAAGCTCTAAATTTAAATCTGGTGCCTTTTCCAACAAAGGTTTTCATACATTTTATGTTTGATTATAAGCCTTAACCTAATGGAGTATCAAAGACAAATTCTGGAGTTTGCTCAAGCCAATAAACACTTTAGCATGTGATGTTACACTCATTTTGAATGGTCCTATTTAGCAAAGGTCCCTGTTGAGATATCTGAAATCTAATTTTGGTTACCATACGGATATCTATCTGGGAATAGAACTGGCACACATGTACATATTTAGCCAAGGTAGGTATTAATTTTATGATTGAACTGTCTTAGCCTCTTCTCACAGGTTGGCCCTATTCATTTTTAAGACTTCTTGTCTTCTGCTCAGAACTAGAAGGTTTATGTTTATCCTTTTCATATTTATAAGGGACACATGAAAGCACCCTACGACCTTCCAGATAGGTGGTCTTCCATGAGTACTGCATGAGCCCACTGGGCTTTCTCATGGTGAGATATGACATGCTGACTCCTTCAGATTTCCTCAGCTCTAGCTTCCAGAATTTAACCCATGACATTTTCTAGTTTATTATTTTTGTTTGTTTAAAACAACACTGAGAACAAGCTAACTGCATCAGAATTTAGCGTGAGACACTATTGTTTTTAAGTTTCTGAAACTCTGTGTTTCTATGGTTGGGTCATATGTCTCACTACATATGAAAATGTATCATGTGACAGTGTATCAAAGATGATCTTTTCCAAATCATTAAATAGCTAAGGTTGCTTTCATACTATTTGGAAGGAAATCTCTTATTTCAAAAATATAAAATTATTAAGCAAACTGTTTCTTGCAAAATGAAATTTTCAATTCATGACAATCAAGATAATATAATTTCTTCACTCCTATATAACCTGTGCTCTGTGCTTCTCAGGTTTGGAAATGAGAAGAAAAATGACTGTGCCTTCTCTATTAAATTTTCTTTTTGCTTTCTTTTCAATATTTGTGACTTTTAATCACTTGATAGAATCTTTATCTTTCTAATTGACTTTTGTTTCAATTAAGGAAGGTAGAGATCACATGAAAATAAATGTATTTGTAAAAGAATTGAATAATTTTATTTTAAGAGACTTATAAAGAGGACCTTAAAGTTGCAACTTTCTTTTGTTAATGTCACTATAAAACAACTTGTTTCAAACACTCACTTCTATTTCCCCAAACAATGATCATGTAAAATCAAATAAAGCCTTTTCAGAGATACCTGAGAATTGCAAATCAGTTAACGAATTAGGGTGCTCATCTCTTAGCTTGCATTAGATAGCCTACAATCTGGGTTCCTTCTTGAACCCTGTCATATACCAGCCTAGAAGATTTAGACAAGATACTGGAGCTCTTCTTTTGCATAAGGATGGGCATACTACAGAGCTGAAAATTTTAACCAGGTGCCTGGGTCCTCTTTCCTTACTCTAATTACAGCTCCTCAGGCCATCAGATTAGCAAGTAAGTCACTGTTTACACACACACACACACACACACACACACACACACACACACACACACACACACGTGTCTGTCCTCATTATTCACATGTCAGTAAGTTTGCCAATAATTATGTCATTGTGCACTCTCTTTTAACTTCTACCTTAAGAACTTCTATGTCTTGCTCTCCATGTAATGGAAAACTCATTCTCCTACACTGTTCTGTAAACCACTGTGTAAATGCTAGGGGTTCAGAAATGATTATTTAATTTATAGAATTGTCAGATCTCCCAGTTGCTGCTTTAGGACTCTCATTTGTTATGTGGATTTAAGGAAAAAAAATCTTTGTTACAAGCTTCATAAGCATCTCTAGAGCAATAGCATAGACAGAGGAGAGAACTGGGTATAAACTTATTTTTCAGAGTGTACTATGCCCAGATGACTCTACCTATTGACTTCTGAAAAATTCTCTGGAGTGGAAAAAAAAATTAAAATCTTTTACCATCTTAGGCAAAACTACATAACACAGCATTTCCTCCCTTTAATGCCAGATAGTTCTTATTTTTGTTTTGTCATTTCTTTTCCCCAGATAATTATACATTGTACAAGTTAGTTAAATTATTACAGACCACTTAATATACCTCTCAATTTGTTTCATAGAGCTTAGAAAATAATGGGAAGAGTAATATCATATTAGAAGAATAGGAGAAAGAATTTGGATTAGTTACAACTATATTTTATATTTTTTCAGTAATGCGGTTGTATACATTTAGATACTGTAATAAGAATTAATTCACATATCCAATTTAGCATATAAAATAATCTCTTGAAGACATGTCTTTACAGTCACAATTAATTTAATCAAGGACTTTGAGGATATATCTTGTTAGGTTTTATATTCAATCCTAAAGTTAAAATGTTAGACTGAATAGAATAAGTAATTATATTGTGAGACATTTTTCTAAAGAAATGTCTTTATTACTCACGCTCAGCAATACTAGAGACAATTTTGGATGAGTTCTACTCCTGAAAACAGTGCAGGTAACAAGCTCTTGCATGGCTATTCTGTTTATGCATTTGCCTTACTATTATCTGATGAAGAGATTATTCATTGGTAGTTTTCCTTTTGTTTTCCAATAATCAAAGTTTAAAAGTCAATTATTGAATTTCTTTCAATAGCCTAGTATTCTGAAATAAAAAGCCATGCCAAATATGCCATAAACACAGTTTCGAAGAACATATTTGAACTTGGTGGGAGGAAAATACATGCAAAGTGTTCCAATTCTATTAAAAAAAGGTGTCATAATTAAAGTATGATTATAGAGTTAAGAGAGTGAATTAGATCATAGGATTTCTTTGCATAACAGTTTCTATCAGCTTTTGTTGAGAAGACTAATAATACTCACTGTTGCTTTATCTAAAAAATATGTTAATACTCTGGTAATGTTGGTGCTATACAGTTATTGTCAATCATACAACAGAAAGAGCAAGACACTTCACCCTAAGTGGTAGGTAGATAGTTTTAATTTTATTATAACTGTAATGCTATTGAGAAGAACTTTCAAATCTATTATTTCTAAACACTTTCAATAGGAAAATGACAACCTTATAAAATGTATGATATTATCATGAGAAAATATTATTAATAAAAGAAATTCCAGTAACTTTTCACTTCAGAATACTGTATAAGATGGTAATAATACAGACATGCATACATAAGGAAATATCCAATACACTTCTACCTTATATAGTTGTAAAAATGATACTACCTTATACTTATGCATTTAACCATTTGACTGTTGATCCCCAATGTGAATTGTGTTAGCATTAGCAAAACTTTCTTCTGATGTGTAGTCATTTGTGACATAAATAAATCATAATAATGCTTAGGAATTTCAAGAAAAGTAGTTCAAAATTTGATCTTTACATAGCATTAAATTTTAAATCAATATCTGCATTTTAAGGGCATGATTGTGTATCCATATTCTATGTTGGAAATTAATTTTGAAATGTCAAGAAAACGGAAGACATACTTTGAAGGAAACATCTGTTAAATGAAGCCTTTCTTGAGTTAATGTAATATTTTCATTCTCTTTTTATTTGGAATTGTACTGTGGTTAACTGATAAAGAAAGAAGTACATTTTATTTGATGTATCTAGTTAGAAAAAAAGTGATTTAAAGAAGATCTACCAGATGTGTGACTTGGCTGTCTTCATCAGTCTTGAGAAAACAGGGTGAGCAACAGATACAGCCAATGGATGTTGAATTATTTCTGAGTGTTGGACCTGTAGCAATGAGACAATGTCTGGATGTAATTATTTGGAAAGTTCCTGACCTTTTATTTGTACAAGTTGATATAATTATGATTTCATGAGGAATAGTTTTGAAATTCTTAAGCCAATTATAGCTCACTGTTTATATTGTGTCTTGGACTTCAGAAATCATGGAAGTGCTTCCTACTTTTAACTTTTATACTATGTCTTTTAAAGCTCAAGTGATTAGCTTCAGAGAGTTTTAGTTTAAGATCTTATATCAAATAATTATTCCTGCTTAGTTATAAAGGGAATTTCTGACGTTTTTCTGTGATTGCTTTTAATTTAAACATTCTTTCCTTTCCTTGTGTGTTTAATGACAGAAAATAAAGGAAAGAGGTCCATGCAAATTAGTTCTTACTGCCTATATAACCAAATCTCTCTCTCAAGTGACAACTTCAAAAGCCATCCTCTGCTCATACCTGCTTATGTCTAATGTACCCTGTCTAGTGCTCAGGCTACTACAAACTTGTACCTTTCAAGCATGTGAGTGCAGGTCTTAGGTAATTGAACAGTGTGTATCACCTTTAGAGAGACAGCAGTGGAGCTAAAACAAACTCAGATGGCAAGAAACCTTGCTACTAAGGCTTAGGTCCTGAGTTCAAACCCAGGACTCACATGAAAAAAGCAAGAACTGACTTGCAAATCGTCCTCTGACTGCCACATGTAGACCAGGACATAACATAGCCTTAACCTGAAATGTACACAGAAGAGATAAACATTTAAATATAAAAAAGAGTGACTAAATCCAGTAATTTTCATACATGTTAAATGATATTATTTCAAAATATTGAATTATGTTACAAGACTTTTATATTTCAAAAATTTAGGTAGTTCTTATAAATAGTATAACTTCTCTAGGAATTTTGTTATATTTAGTCTTCACTATGTTGTTGTAGATACATCTTTCTTCAACATCAGGGTTTCCTCCCTTCCTTTGGTGATGAATTTTTTTTCTATAAGAGTAGCAGAGCCATCGTTTTCCCCATCTCTAGTGCTGTCTAAAACTTTTTGTATTCTGACTCTCATCAGAATTTATATTTTCTTTCAATAACTTACAACCTGTTAGTTGTCGGCTTGCTTTATTATACTCCTCTTTCTCTTTTTGTTTTCCCTCCGGTATTTGACAATATGTTCTATCCTTCATACTTTTTCGTTTACTTGAGTCAATGTTATGGCCATATCTACTTCCTTTTCTGAACTCTCTAACTATCCACTAATCATATAAGTATGGCTTGCGCATTATGTAATAGGTCTTGTTTTGGTCATAATGTAGGACATACATACATATCCTTCCTACTTGTTCCGTCTACGTCAGCAAATGCATTTTACCTGTGAATTTCAAGAATATTTGTAGTATATTCTATGTAAGAGTTCTGCTGCTTTCTGTTAGTCATGGGAATCTTCTCATTGGAGTAATACTTTCATGGCTAATGTCTCTTACTGATGGAAATTTATTAAATCTTGGAAGTACATGGGAGCAATTGAGAGCCAGTTTTTCTGGTGATATAATAGAAAACATGATTAGAATGAGTATGACTTTGCAGATGATCCCTAAACTGTCACTGTCTCTCTTTCAACAGAACTACATGCACGTGTGCTGTTACCTAAGCAATGTCATATCCAAAATATATGAAAATATATTATACTTGTACTTTACTTAAATATATTTGAATATATTAGAATTATACTTGACTTGCATTCAGTATCATGTTACTTCATCTTGTTTCTAACAAGATCACTTACTTTCATCTGAGTTTTTAATATTTTAGCATTATTAATAAAATATCATCTTACCCTTCACTTCTCCATTTTATGAGCTACTGAATTTTGTTAATTATAAGTTCATATTCTCCGTATATCAGCACAATTATTGCTGCTGGACTCAACATATATAATATTTTTCTTTCTCTATGGTTTATTTTCAACAATTATAATTCTTGGATCATTATAAATGGCCACAAGTCTTCTAGACTCTGATTCTTCAAAACTTGTTGCAGTTGATATTTTGAAAATATTTCTGCATCTGCCTATTTTTTTGATATTTTCTGAATTCTGTAGACGCAAATTTGTGCCTTTTAGTGTAGCTAGTATCACAAAGATAAATTTTAAAAGTGTATTTTATGTGAGCTATTAACACACAGCGATAAGTGAACCGCCTGGCAATTATTGCAGATGCCGTTTACACGGTGTCAGTGAAATCACCTGAAGGCAGCAACCATCTAACTCATGTTTCTGTCATTGTCTAAACTAAAAATCTGCTCTGCTGCATTTTAAAAAATATTTGCTTTGTCTCATAATTAAATTAACTATTATTTTGAGGTATATTATTTCTTAGAAAGTGAAAATAAAGTTTCTCAATTACTTATTGGATTCTCAACAATAAGTAATTCTCATCTGGTTTGTATGGTAAAGAGCCTTAACCAAAGTGAACAATGTCTTTTCCTAATGAAGAGTGGAACATAGTTGACTGTTTGTCTGGTAGGGGTATTTTTTTGGACTAATATCATATGTAAGATGTCTTAAGGAAAGATGTTAATTCCTGTAGTGATAAATGAAGCATTTGGTAAAGTTGCAATTCTCCATAGTGGTGCTCTTTGTAATTCAACTAGTAATGACTAGCTTACTTTCAGAAAGCAACCATTACACTAAGATAACCATTAGATAGTCTCTATATACTTAAGAGCATTTCGTTTTCAGTATTCCTCAAATTACTTTCCGTGGAAAAAAAAGCCTTAATAATTTTTATTATATATTAGTAAACTGTCCGATTTTTCAAGGCCAGTCCCAAGAATAGAGATGTGAAACAGTAGTATATTTGTAAATTAATAGCACATGTAATATATGTTTTGTTCTTTACTATTTATGAATGGCTCCAGTATACAAAATGTTTTTTTAAAATGGCTAGTGCACATCAGTCAGAAAGTGGGATCCAAGCTGAAATGGTGTGAGTTAGCACAGACCTGTTGGAGAGGGATAGGGATGCATCAAACGGAAGTGTGAAGAACGGGTACCACAGTGGAAGCGAGAGTCTAGACCATAGACAGAGTGAATTGTCATGTGAAGAACATGACAACACAGTAAATACAATCATGGAAGCTCTTTGGCCTCACTTGCAACTAGTTAACTTTGCTCTAGGTGTATGAAAGCAGCAATAAGTAGAACACAAACAAATGAATGGAACCGATTTCTGATAAGTCTGAATTTAGAAGAGCAAGTAGGCAAGATCTGACTTGCATGACATAATTTTCTGACCTCTAGCCTGAGGAATCAGGAGCCTCAAAACAAAGATGAAAGGTAATTAAATTAAAGCATGAATCAAGACATTTAAAAAGATGGCAGAGGGGAGGCATTGAATAGCACCTTTAGAAGACCACTCATTCACTTTGCCAAGTACATAATGTAGAAGAGAGAAGTGTCTTTTTCAGGTTCTTCAGCCTAGTTGGAACTGCAGATGATAAGGGAAGCAAAATTTCTCAGGCTCTGATAGTTAGTGCCATAGACATAATCTTAGTGATATGAATTTCATAAAGATAACTCTAAGAAATCATTGAAAGAGCTCAAGATAATGCCCTCAGTGATACTATATACTACTTGGATAATTTAGTTGACTACAAATTCTATTATTGGAGAAAGAGTATAAAGTTCAAGAACATTTGTGTTTTTGAGTCTGTGTGTATACATTGTGTGTTTGTGTGTGTGTGTGTGTGTGTATATGCATATTCATGTGTGTAAGTGCAGGTGAAGACTTACGACCACAGTGCATGTGTGGAGGCCAATTTATACCTTATTTGAGACAGGTTTTCTTTGGCAGAAGTTGCTGTGTACACTGAAATAGCTGTTCAGTGACATAGTGGCAATCCTCCTGCCTCCACTTTCCATCTCACTTTAGCAGACATGAAGTTACAGACAGCATGTATGCTGTCTGTTCTACCTTTCACGTGGATTCTAGTTGTTCAGACTCAGGTCCCCATACTTTTATGACAAATACTTTAACAACTCTGCCATCTCCCCAGACTGAAAAGGGATAATGAAGTGAGTTTGAAAGAAACTGAAACAGTAAGCCTAAAATTAATTATTCGATTTGATATTTGTAAAGAATGTACTTGTGAAGAATGTTAAGGTGTGACTGTTATTCTTGATATAAAATGAGGCTTAGGAAGTACATGTTTAAGGACTTTTTAAAGGGCATCCAAATAAATTGAGCTCCCAACAATGAAATGTCCAAGTAATTTAACTTCAAGAAATTTTTCTGCCATAGTCTATTATTTAAAGGGTAATATTTCCATTATTGAAACTAAGAAATGGATATTCTTTTTCACTCTTTCTAAGTAGACTAGAAACCAGGAGAAGGACAATTATGTGGTTTGCTTAAAATCATATTTTACTACTATGATAGACTCAGGACCAGAATGTTGCTTTGCTGTGTTTTTAAGCCAGACCTGTCTGCATCCTAACATGACTAGCTACTGATGATTCTTAGACATACAAAGAGCTTAATTATATAAACTTGAAACTACTTAGAAATGAAAGATTATTTCAAAAGTTAATCCTCATAACACTTAGAAAATTATAGTATAGTATATAACTGTTATCATGGTCACCGTATTTTATTTAAATTAAAACACAAGTTTATTACAATCTAGTTAATGTATCATTTTTAGTTTCATGATATAACCTGAAAGCTTTATAATTTTTTAAAACGTCACAACATCATTCTGAATCTAAAAAAATGTGGTTATCAGTATTGCTTAACCATTCCATTTCAGAAAACAAACTATTGTCATATGTAATAATTCTACCTAATTTACATAACAATTATAGCTTTTATAGTAAATAAAGTTATTGGAAAGCAAAGGAAATCTTATGTGTGTTTGTATGCTAGACATTGCTAAATATGCTTTCCGATATATAAGAGAAGTTATAGTTGTTTTCATATTAATATGTACAAACTAATATTTGCATACCATATGTATGACATATTGAAGAAAATATAAATGACATTCAAGAAAATAAAGATTTTATGATTAAGTAAATTTTTACTTTGAATTCATAACTCCTATGTATTGTCAAATTTATTAAATTAGAGATTTGCTCTTAGGATGGAATACATGTTTTGCAGAATATTAGTCATGTCTCTTATTTCTGTGTGTAGGGTTTTTAGTGAAACAGGGATTTAATATGTAATCTTGCCCTGAAATTCCTCTCATAGACCAGGCTATACTTGAAATCACAGATATCTGCCTGACTATATAGAGAGCTTTAAACTTACAAAAGCGTAACATGCAAATAATCTAAATGGTTGTTTCATAGAGAATGGGCTTTACAGAGAACCTGCAGTCACCAGGCAGTGCCTTATGACTATTTTTAAAGTTTTTTCTCTTTCAAAGAGAAAAAAGGTTTATCCACCTTAATTCAATCATGGGAAAATTATTTCACCATCACGGTTTTTTATTAGAGTTAAGCACATATTCACGATCACTCAGGAAGAATCTTTCAAGAGGAAAGGGCAAAATGTGCCTTCCTTATTTTTATATGAGGATATGCTGTTAAAGCAAAGACTTTTAAACTGGAGGTAAAATTACTATCACATGGTTAAGTTGTGCACATCAGGTTTAATCTGCCTTATGTCCTCATAAATAATTCTGAAAAGTTATCATTTTGCAATCTGTTGCATAACACTATTGACCTACTCTCTTCTTCTGAGGGGCACAGAAGGCATCCTTATCTTTTGGAAACTCAGAACAATTGTATGTGCAGCTGCTTGTTTTGTTGTCAGCTGCTGCAAGGCAACTTCTCTTCTGTCTCCTCTCACATTGCTATTTTGGCTCTTAGACTCTGTAAGGAAGCTAATATAAAGTAACATCACATACACAGTGGGCTGTTAGGAGAAGCTCTTTGTGAGCTCTCTATTTCTTGGGTATTGATTCTGATTAGTAACCAGGAATCATCATCAGCTAGCTTCTTGACAAGGTCATTCCATGTTGATTCTTTCCTTAAAATATTTACTTTTACTGAAGGAGTGTGGACCTTTTAAAACTCATTCTAGTGTTTGGCTCTTTATGTAATTGTCAGAGTAGCATAAATATAGCTTCACATAAGTCATGTTTCTTCAATCTCTTTTGGTATTGCAACCTTTGGGGAAAAGTTTTAGGTGTTGCCTAAAATCTAAGTTTGGATTCAGAAACACCAATTAAATTCTGGCTATTTATCAAAACTTAAGGATAAATAATGTAAATTCACACACAATTGGGAAAAATATCTTTAAGTAAATTTGCTTAATTCCAAGTACAAAATAGTATCCCTTAATCTGTACCAAGTTTAATGAACGGGGTTTAGCTTAGACAATGCATTCTTGATAAACTCATGAATGTCCCCAACCACTTACCAGCACTCTTAGAATTTTGTCTCTTATTTAAGGTCTCCAGCAACCTGTGAATCAAAGAAAATACAAAGATAAAACCTTCCAAATACCTTTTATTCATTTTCTACTATATTTTACAAGGTAGCTGATTTGGATGTTTAAAATATTCTAGTGCAAAACAAAACCTGAACAGGTGGGTTTTGGTGGATAAATAAAATAGGTTTTATTACTGTGCAGCAGGACAATTCTCTTTCTATTGCCCATTACTCTGGGTAGAATAAAGTAGACAGCTCATGCTGAGAAAACTGAGATGTAGAGAATGCAAGAGCTAAAAGACAGACAATGCACTCAGTAGTGTCTCAGGCATGGATCTCTGAACGCTATGGTGAGCCATCCCCTTGAATGAATAACACCGTGAACTTAACTGTTGCTTGCTTTCAGTTTGGAAAGTCATTTTGTAAAGAAAGAATGTAAATGATCTCATTGTTGTGGTTACATACATAAACTCTCTTACTTCCCCGTGTTAAATGTATTGTATAAAGCAGTCAGAGACAATTATTTTAAATGCAGTCTACTTCCCCATTTGAAGTATAGTTCGTGTAAAGGAAAAATACTTATGATTATATTGGTGTATCCTTGAGTGTCTGCTGGTGATGTCAATCTAAATGTGTCTCTTTTCACAATTTCCAATTACCCTGGGATGTTTTAGTCGTGGATGGGTGAGTTCTAGCTTTAGGTTCTAAACATGTGTTTTCAAAAAGATGTAATTATAGTTTTACTAAATATTATACAGAAAACTAACATCCCGCATGTTATCAAAATATGTTTTGTAAATCTTTAGATTGGATCAAATATTTTCTACCTCTAAGGAAATTATATATAAGAGGCAAGTTTTTAAATTTTTCTTTTATTTGAAACAAATGTTATTATAAAGTAACATTTGAAGAGCATAATTTTTGAGAATGCTGGTCTTGGATATATTCTAACATAGAAGTATTGGGTACAAGGTGTGTTTTGCATTAGGCGGCACACCTGATCACATGCCTGTTGGATGGTTTCCAGAGTGTGGTTTGGAAGGTACTGTTACCTCCAGCTTGTGCCACTGAAATTAAGATCCACTCCCCAGAGAATACAAGTGAATTAACACAGTATGCTCCATGCACAGTGAAAACAAACTAACCAGGGTCACTGCTTTGTTTAGAACTATGAATTGTGGCTTAGTACATAGGGACAGAAGACAGAATGAACTCAATTTCTATAAAAGTAGAATCAATGATTTACCTAGCTTTGTTTTAGGCTACTCATAAATGCTACAGTCCTCTGAAAATAAGGGCTCTATGCATTCTAAAGCAATACCTTCCTGCCTTTCCTTTTTGCTTATTTGCAATTTATTGTAGCACAAAAGATAGGCAGATGATTGGTAGCAAAAAATTAACATTAAAAATCGGCAAACGTAGAAGCTTTCTTATTTGTACACACAAAAGCCATTTTGACATCAAGAAAACATCAATGCCATATCATTAGCAAATAAATAATAATCACTCAGACATGAAGAGGTATTCAAAGACTAGAGGATTTTGGTGATGAAGACAGGAGAAATAATAGAAATGTGCACAGAGCTGTTGGTATATCTTGTAGGGAATATCTAGAAAATTAGATTAATCAAGGAGCAGACATTTGGAAGAAAGTTTGTGTGAATGCCTGACAGTCTTGCTCTTTCCCTCATTTCAGATGTTGGCAGGGTAGCAGGCAGCTCCAAGGGAAATGTGCTCCTTTCATACTTGAGTAATTGATGAATTGTATGCAATATGCAAATGAGAATCCATAAATCTTATGAATGACAGCTTAATTTATGTGAGCCTTAATGAATGCAGGATTAGATTTTAATTAAATATCCTCAAAGGCACCCTGAGTAGTAGATTTTTTTAGGCCCTGTTTTTTGAAGACTTGTTTCTCAAGCAATACATTTTACAAAAGCAAAAACCAGGCAAAGAACTTAGCCTACATTTTAATCAGAACCAATTGCTTCACTTTACTTAAACAACTGCAAATAAATTGATAAGTCCTAAGCCAAATGTATATGAATCTCTTTATTGTCTATACATTTCAGTAAATTTGATTACTTTTAATAACAATTGGTCTCTGTTATTATACTCTGTTCTTAGTTGTAAGGAAGTTATTACAACTTTACTAAAAATTTCGATCACCGGAGTACTATTTAATAAAATATTATGGAAGATAGGTAAGTATTTTTAACTACCAAATTCAATTAGAATAAAAAAGGGTCTTCTAAGCCAGTTTATTCTTTTATGAAAATTGACACATAACACTTCATGAAATAAGATAAATAACAGAGTGTCATACATGGTATTTAATAAGGGAGTATTGCATCCTAAATTTATAGTGAAAATATGTATACTCCAATGAAATAGTTATATCTTTAATTTTTATTAAGACTTTGAACCTTAATCTAGGTTTTTCACTAGTTGTGTGTTAGGTGACAACACAATTTCTTGTCTGTGGAGAATCCTATTTTTTAAATTAATTGTTAAAAAGCACACTTGATATGTTGTTTACCAAACCAAGCATCTATCTTTCCGATTTGAAATATTTCTTTGTGAACTCCTACCGAGTTTATATTTTCAGGACTCAGCGGTTCCAACTAAGTGAGTATTAAAGTCCTGAGTGTTAGTGCTGCGAATGCCTACGTGGATAAAACATAGGGAAGAATTTCTGTTGTAAGTGGAAAAGTTTACAGTGGTTTGAGTGTAGTTCATTCACTCAAACTGAGAATCGAAGTTTCCACCCTTTCAGCAAGAACCTTGAGCCTCAGTCTAAGATAGGACTGTCTGTGAAGACCATGGAATTACAGATACGTTTATGAATAGATGACTGTGTTTTTATTTATGATCAGAAGGTCCACCAGCTTTCTATAGGGTATCCTTTAAACAATGATGAACCACTGTCATGCAAAAGCTAGTTACAAAAGTATGGTTTCATAAACCTACGTTGGTAAGATAGGTATATATATATATATATATATATATATATATATATATATATATGTGTGTGTGTGTGTGTGTGTGTGTGTGTGTGTGTGTGTGTGTGTAACCAGTTATAATCCAGGTATATCTACTGACCAATTAGTTGTGAGAGACCCAATATTCTTTTAGAATGCTTACTTTCAGCATCCCATTACTAATTAAATATTAACAGTACATTGTTTATTTGAGAACAATATCTAAGTAGAATATCTTGCATTTTTGTATTGTTTTCAATCATAATTTCTATCTCTATTGTGATGAATTTAGGGGCTTTTTCTAGCATAAATATTACATTCATTAACTAGTTAGGCAAAGAATGTTTCCTGACAACAGGAAAAGACAAATTATCAGTGTGACATGATGATACATTCCTGCAATACCACATGGGAACTGAGGTCAGAGAATCATGACTTTGAGAAGAACTTAGAAGGCATGCTAAGATCATGTCTTAAAATTATTCACTACACACAATGTCAACATAGTTGTAAAGAACAAAGAGATTTAAACACAATTAAGCATGTCCATGCTTTCTGGATATTTCTTGAGTGAGATTACAAATCAACTAACTCTTGCTTCTAAGCACACAGAGAAGGAAGGTTCTGTACTCTCCTACCCTTCTCAGACCACCTGCCCTTATTTAATGTTTACTTACCTTATGAAGAAGGCCAGGAATGCTATATTTAATCACCATGGATTAAACATAGTCCGAGAAGAATAAGGACATACTGATAATCTGAAAGTAAAACTTTATCCTGACTCAAAATTAAAGCTTATTTTCCATCTTATTAAGCCCACTGCTATTGTATGAATACTCTTTCAGTCTCTGTCAATACAGTACACACTATTGTTTAAAAGAACAGGAAATAAAAAGGAGAAAAATGATATATTGCTACATTGGAGTAATTTAAAATGCACCAAATTTCTCAGCTCACTGCAATGACATTTTTCAAGTCATTTCCAAATCTTGGAGTGCCCCCTACTAAGCTTCAGGTTCAATCCTGAAGGGGATAGGAATACCACAGGATGAGCAACAGAGTCAACTAACCTTGACCCATGGAGCTCTCAATGTCTGAACTACCAACCAAAGAATATACAAGGGTCTAGACCTAGGCCTCCCTGCACATATATAGCAGATGTACAGCTTGATCTTCATGTGAGTCTGGAACAACTGGAACCAAGGCTATTCCAAAAAATGTTGCCTGTATGTAGGATATGTTCTACCAGTTGGGCTGCCTTGTCTGGCTTCAGTGGGAGAGGAAATTCCTATCCTCATAGAGAATTGACGTAGCAGAGTTGGGGGGATACCGAGGGGGACTCAACCCACCTAAATGAGAAGGGGAAGGGGGGAAGGAATGGTAAGCCAGTGACAGGGAGGAGGCAGTGAGCAGGACGTAAAGTGAATAAGAAGAAAATAAACATAATTAAATTAAAAAAATTGAAAACTCTTAAGCAAAGAATTTTGGTGCTGAAAATGATTTTGTCAGGAATGCCTTATTTCAAAAACATACAGGAGTTTCCCATTGAATAATTTGTATTTATTCTTAGATATTTTGTTGTGTTTTTTGTGCTTTGTTTGTTTGTATGTTATTTATTTATGCATTTATTTTTGTGTGACAAAGTCTCATTCTGTAGTCTAGGCTCTCTAGCAACTCAGTATATGGTCCAGGCTTCAGCCTCCCTAACTTTAACATTACAGAAATGGGCCATCATTCCAGGCTTTAAAGTGGATTACTGCTTTATACATTTCCTTTAAAGAAAAAAATAAAAGCAATTCTATATCTTCTATCCAAACACATAAAATTCAGTATGAAAGCAATGTTGTTAGCAAGTCAACAGTTTTCATGAAAGTTGGACTTAGTATGGTACAGATAAAAACTATTTATTTTCAACTCCCTAAAGTCGTCTAGAATACCATGAAGAAAAGCCAAAGGAAAATAGAATCCTCACTTTTATCCCACGTCTCCCACTCATTTACAGAAAATAACATTTTCTAGTTGTATCTATCAAGAACTACTTTTTTCTAAAATAGAAATATTAAGACTTCACAGTAAATATGCTGAAGTTAAACCTGATAGATAAAACTTACAATTGCCCTAAAACGTATTTCTCAATATTAACTACACAGTAAATAGCATTATAGTACCCATAGTACTAAGAAGTATCACTGAACCATTCAAGAACATTAAACATACTCAAAACGATATGTGCTGAACCTCTTAAGATATAAAATTATTTAACAAAGTATTAAGATGTTATATGTAAAATACTGCATCAAGATAGATATTATATGCATTTCTTTTCAAAAGGATTTAGGAAAGAACAAGGTTGGAATAATTGAATTATCACACAAAATAAACAACAAAGTTAAAAATATCTCACCATGCTGCAGCTAGAGCGAAGCAAAGGGGAAAATATCAACTAGTTTGTATTTATTCGTCATGTGACTGTAGGTAATGATATTATTAGTAGTTCTTTGGAAACAGTGGATGAAATTAAAAATATAGTGACCCTTAATTGGCACATAGCTACCAGAAGTGTCTAAAATCATTGCTGTTTTTAATGTATGCAGTGTCATATAATTATGGAATTTAGAATACCCACAGTTACCAAATGAATGAAAGTGGCATTTAAGTGGTTGGCCCTTTAATTCAGAGCCCTTAGTAGATGGAAATATGTTCATCTCTTACCTCCTCTAGTGATAATTATCATTGCGTTGTTGGATCGCATTTTCGACTCTTGTGTAATTTAGCTCTGTCAGCATTAATCTCTTGCATGTTCCCATCAGTGGAACTAAATGTCTACTTAACATTATGGTGGTGATGCAATTGTCATGCTAGTTAAAAAATGGAAAAAATTAGTGATAGATTACTCAAATGTAGGATCAAAGTTTCTGGCCTGGTATCTGAACATTGATATTCTTAAGAAGTCATATTTGGAAAGCATTTTGAACTTCCCTCATACAGATCTACCTTAGACTTATTCCTTGTACATGAGTCATTGGCTTTCCTCTCCTTTCTCTTTCATTACTGTTATCAGTATTGCTTCTTCTATAGTAAATATTTGAGGTAATAAATAAAACAGAAAAGCTTTTCATAACACAGATTTCTATTTTCTTTACATATATGATCATAGCTGTATTAATTGAGGTGTGGGAACATTTTGACAGGTGTGAGGGGTATAAAAGTCACATTTGCAAGGAAGAGAACTCTCTGATAAAGTCATCATACTCTTGATAAGAAAAATTCAGAGACCATATTGTTTGATATTATGTATCATTTTATTACTTTTGTATTGATCTTCATCATTTATGTTGACAGCAAAGCATTGACAAAGGGAAACTCACTGGAAACATTTATTTGTACAAAGGACCCAGGTCCACATTTTTTATCTTTACATCATGATCTAGTTAGCAAGCAAAAAGATTCAATATTTCATTAAAGCCCCCGTCTTCATAGAATCTGAAAACTTAAACACTATGTAGTGCTTTGGAATTTAAAATGAATGAATTCCATTTATAGTACAGTTTAATTTAGTTAGTCAAACACATTTGTTAAACATGATTATGGCTGAGCCTTGAACTAGACATTATGGTGAGAATGGAGCGGAGAGATAGCACCTGTCTGACAGGAGTGCACATGGTTCTAGGAGCATGGAGGTGGATGTTATGCATGGAAAATGACTGAAGATCGAATAAAAGAGTATAAAATACATTATTGATAGAACCATAAACATATAAACATTTTACTCAGGCATTGTCCTAGAGGGTATTATTTACTCCTTGCCTCTGATCATATACGAAGTACTGTTACATTGCACTTCTTGATCAAACTACACTCCTCTAAGTTACGACATTGCCATTCACTGGCCCATGTGTAAAGGCCATTTCTATTATACTCTATTGCTGGTTACTTACCAATGCTCAAAATTCACTGTTTTAGAGATGCTGTCTCTACCCTACCAAGCTAAAGGAACTATTCTAGAATTCTGTTCTCGAATTTTGCCTGTCTGAACCCCATCTTCCTCCACTACAAAATAAGCTCTCAATTGCTTATGAAAATACCAGTAAACAAAGGCAAATGTACAGCCGCAAATGGAAATATTTAATGAAACTTAATGAGTCTTTTTGTTGTTATGTTTCACAAACATCTCAGGCACTGAAAATGCCACTCAAACTACTTCAACTTCTGGAACAAATTTCTTATACCATTTTTTTATTCGCATATGAAGATTTAATGTGAATACCTAAGTAGTTAGATTTATAAGAGTATTGGGGTTCAATTTGGGGAAAGAAAAAACTGAAAGGCCTAATGAAGAGGCTTGTAGATGCTAAAGAAAGACATGTGTTCTGTGATTTTCCTTAAACAGTAAATCCCATGATGAAATGAGCCATTCTCATGGTGGGTCAAAGGCAACATTTCAAAGGTGATCTACAAAAGCTTCCTTGATTTCTATTCTTAACAAACCATAGAAGAGGTTCATCCACACAGAGCAGCAACCGCTTTTAAGTTCAAATACTCATAATTTAAGTTTTTAAACTTAATCGTCAATTATATTTTTGTAGAGTCTAGAGGACTTTTAAAAACAAAATACTGAGAAGTGTAGACAGGTTAAGAGATGGCTTCAGTCAGGAGAAATACAAATGCCAAGAAACAAAGCAACACTGGTCAAGAGACAGAGTAAGTGTCAGGTCCTTCAGTTTCCTAAAGATTCTTTGGAGTATTACTCAGATTTTTCTCTCACGACAATTACTATACAACAATGGCTAAGGTGACTAGATGGCTAAGGGGATTTGTAGAACATCCAGCCATCAATATTACCTAAAATCCAGAAGACATAATTAATGATGAGCAAAGAAGCTGAGACAGTAGTTATGCATTTGAAGAAATCATCAGTTAGAGTTAGTGGTGGGGATTCAAGAGCAAAGAATAACACAATGGAGATTTAGAGGGTACCTAATTCTGAGAAGTAAAAAATCTTGAAGATTCACTGTTTCTTAAACCCTATTGCTGATAAACTAAATAATTTGTATAGCTATTTCTGAGCACTGAAGGGACAAGTGTCTCAACTTATATACTTGCTTGCCTCTATCAGTAAGCTTTTTCCTATGGTTTAACAAATACAATTTCATTACCTGTGAACCCACAAGTGAAGGAGATACATTCCTCCTTCCTTTTATTTTTATTTTATTTTAGTAAATGTTTTTAAATTTTTGTTGTTTTGTGTGAAGTGTCCTCTAAAGCTATTACTTTGCACATAGGAGCTTAATATCTGTTTGATTATTTATTTGTTCTGGATATTGAAAGGTTTAAACTGGCACTTGCTGTTTTTTGGGAACATGCAAAGTGGCTCAAGATCTTTTTAAACATTTGAACACAAAGTTCATTAAAGCCTCAGAATAGCAACAGATAATTGAGGGGTGTAATATATATATATATATATATATATATATATATATATATATATATATATATAT